>NC_141904.1:67481093-67788437 GCF_057802395.1 Ceratotherium simum simum
TAGGGAAGTGACATAGTCAGAATGGTGTGTTTGTTTGTTTAGATGGCTCTGACTGCTCTATATAGAGAGTACTGGAAGGTATGTACATTGGAGGAAATAGCTACAGCCCAGGAGGAAGAGGATAATAACCTGGATTACAGAGTGGTGGCAGGGATGGAAAGAAATGATCAGGAGTCACCTACCATTAGATAATTATCCCTGATTAGTAGCCAACTAATTGAATTTTTCCAAAAAATTCCATTTGGATCTGATGCTGTTCTAGAGAGCATAACCTATCGGTAACTCTGCTTACCTTGCTTGGTAGTAAGTACACTCTTCACCAACAGTGGCTTGAGGTTCAGTCCTTGGTATTGTGAAATAGTTTAGAGATTTTGAGTCAGAGTTTGAATCCTGGCTCAGCAATTACTGGTTGTTGTATGACCTTGGAAAAATCATTTCTCTGTGCCTCTGTTTCCTTATCTGTAAAATGGGCATGGGGTTGCAGTGAGGATGAGAAGTATGGAAAGTATTTGTAATAGCACGCAGAATGGAGGGAGTCCTCAATAATAATAATTACTATGATTCTGTAATCACTTATCTCACATATACATATTGACCCAGACACTGGGATTCAAAGATGCATTAGTTCATGTCCCTACTCTCAAAGATACTTATAACCTACAAGTGTTGGCTTATAAATCACAGGGATAATAAGCGGGTGCTGGCAACCAAGCACAGTGCTGCAGCTGTGCAAAATATGAATGCCCAATTAGAAAAGCACATTGTGGCTAAGTCGGCCAAGTATCTCCCTAAAGCAGAGAAGTTTAGTATTTGAAGAAAAAAAGGCCAAGGCGACCTCTGACTGAAAACGTGATGTTGCAGAGCCCAGGATGTCACTGGAAATGCAAGACAGCTTGAGGACACAAAGATAGTTTTACTTCGAAAGCTGATTCGAGTGCAGGATTTTAAAAAGCCTATTTTGGATCATAAAAATGCCTCTAAAAGTTTTTTGGTGGCTTTTTTTTTTTTTTGAGAGAGAAAACTATTTTAGTAGCCACCGTGCAGAAGGAAACATTTGAAGTAGTGCCTATGTCTGGAGGGTCGACTGCCAGGGTGATTGACTTTGAGATGGTCCTCAGGGACCTTCATGAGTACAGGAGATATTTTTTAACACTTACAGGGAAACGAAGCCTTGAGAGCCTGTCTCCAGCAAATGGGATTTTTGACATGAATCGGCTGGAGCCTAGAAGTAAATTTTCTCTCTCCTACTTTTGCAGCAATCTTTTCCCTTTATCCTGGTAGAAGCTAAAGTAGTCAACTTCATGTCATTAAAACGGAACTGGAGAAATCACCGAAGAGATACATTTTCTCCCACCTCTCATAAAGCAGCCTGGGTATTAAAATATCTTTTGAGATTCAGGCATAATTTTCATTTATACTAAGCAACTCATTTTATTTGTCAGGGCCAAACTGATAGGAATAACAAATATCTGCGGCAGTCTTTTCCACGGAACTCTTTATATGTTAATTTAAAAAAGAAAACTACTGTTTATTGAAGCATTCAAATCATTCTTAATATATTTTGACAATGGCATGACTTAACCAAATCTTGAATTCTTGGAAGGGAGGGTATTTTTGATTTTTGTTTTTGTTTATTGTTTTGAGGTTCTTTCTTTCTTTCTTTCTTAGAATACACACTACAAACTAAAATTCTTGAATTCACATTTTAAATTTGGAACCTAAATATCTTTAATTTAACCATAAAAATGTAAGTGTAATAATACATTTTAAAGTTCTAATGGAACTAAGGCATTATTTGGTAAAACGTCATTATTTTTGTAGTTGGGAAAATGAATAAATGAATAAAGGAAGTGATTTTCCCAATATCTTACAGTTAGATAATGGAAGCAAAAGGTAAGAACATTTATATTTGTCAGGATTCTCTCGGTTATAAGTGACAGAACACTCAATTCAAACTGATTCTTTTGTTTTGTTAAGAGCGGGAGAGATTTGTTGGCTTATATATAAGTAAAGTCCAATGGTAAAACTTATTAGTTGGGGAAACAGACAAAGTGCAAGTAAACAGTAACAAGTAAATTGCAGGTTTTATCAAGGCATAGTCTCAAATAACGTCAACGTCCTCAGGCTCAATCTCTACTCAACAACTGGTGGACAGAAATATCCTCCTTCTGCTATGTTGCCTTCCTTCCTCGACTCTTTGAGGTGGCCCCAAACAGCTCCAGGCTCACATTTTTCTGAGATTAAGTGCCAAGGGTGAAAATGAGTCTTTTTATATTAGTCTTGGGACCAGCTTGGTTTGGGCTGATAAGTTTGGCTTAAGTCATAGTGTTCTAAGCCAGTGCTTTTCAAATTCTCCATCATAAAGGACCTTTTTATTATGTTTTTAAATATCCATGGACCAATAATATTATAAAATACAATTAAAAACAAATTAGTATAAAAATGAAAACAAAGGAAACAGATTTATAAAATACAAGCCCAAACTATTATTAGACTTCACAGACATAAAATTACTCTGTCAAATTAGTATACAATTTTCTAAAGACTTATTCTCAATTTCTGTACTTATCTTGTTGCAGAGCAGTAACAAACAGTCCCACTTTGAGAAGCAGTGCTCTAAGTCAGGGGTCAGCAAACTACAACCCACAGACTGAATCTGGGCCACCACCATTTGTTAATAAAGTTTTATTGGAACACAGCCACATCATTTTTTTGCATATTGTCTAGGCTGCTTTCATGATATAAAGAAAGAATAGTTGGACAGAGACTATATGGCCTGCAAGGCTAAAATATTTACTATCTGGCTCTTTGTAGAAAAAAGTTTGCCAATTCCTACTCTAAGCAATCACTGTGACCAGATGATCATGATTTATGATTGGCCAAGAAAAAGTCACATGCCTACTCCTGGAGCGCATGGATGGAGAATAGGAATGGGATGATTCTCTAAAGGAAGAATATATCTAGTACAGAATTTAGATCTCTTTACTCTTAATTTCCTTTTTTCTTGACTCTACTTAAAAATGAATTACTATGTAAAATGAATACTGCAAAGTCAAAACATGCCCTAAGTGAATTCAGGCCATAACCAAGACTCAGTAGAATTTGTTATCTCAAATCCTTTGTGGGATGAAGAGGAATAAAATATACAAAGGATTAAATAAATTATTTTAAAATGTTATTATAATAAGAAAATTGATGATACCTACCATGAGAGTGTATAAAATAATTATACTTATTAAATACTTATTTAACTCTCCTTTCAGAAATGGAAATGAAAACTATTTGGAGATTATATCTATTTAGAAAATATTTAATAGATATATACCATGAATATCTAAACATTGTGCTCTTTTAAGAGACTTGAAAGGAAAACAAAACTGTAAGCAGTGGGTAATTAAATAAAATAACTGCAAGTTATAATTAGGTATCATTTGCCTCTAGCAAAAAGGAGTAGAAATAGAGATTAATAATGGAAGATCTCTTTTAGCAAGGAAGGCATCTACGAGACAGTGACATCTAGGCAAAGTTCCACAAGAAGAGGAGCAACTAGCCAAAAGGAATGTAGCAAACATCCCAAGCAGAGGGAAAAGCTGATGCCAAGTCCCCCGGCAGGGAAATCTTGATCTGTTCTAGGAAAGAAAACCCATGCGGTTGGAGCAGAGTAAGAAAGAAGAAAAATACTCCAAAAACCTTTGGAAGTTAGAGGTCAAATTTTCAGGCAGGGCCTTAGTACTTGCAAATTCTGTACTGAGTCAGTAAAGTGCAAAGACATTGAAGGGTTTTAAGCAAGTGGGTGACATGGTTTGATTTGCTTTTTAAAATATCTTTTGCTGCTGTGTATTGAATGAGTAATAATAATGGTGATAATGGTTGACTCATATTAAGAGCAATGTTCTAAGCAATTTAAACGTATTAAGTAACTTAATCCCCACAGTAACCCTATTATTAACTCCATTTTACAGATAAGTACTATAATTACCCTTTCTATTGTCTGCCAGGGAAAAATAAATTTGGGTCTTCTTGTGCATTAGAACAACACAGAAACAAAGACTGTCATCAAACACAAAATAGTTGTTAATGGAACCTGGGCTACAGTGCCCAGATATCCTGATTTGTGATCATTAGTCCTAATCGTTTCAGACAACTGACGGATTACTAAACATTGAGTAACTTGATAGACATAGAACATATTCCTGGAAACACAGATGAGTAGAGACAGTTAGACTGATAATCATAGGCAAGCAGATACATCTTAAACACTACCAATATAGCAGATTATGAGAAATTATATTAACTTCAGAGAGGACCCAGGCTCCTTTTCCTGCATCCTTCTCCTTCCCTGACTCCTCCACATGTAATTTCATCTTCATCCTCCCAAATCAAACAGCTTTTTCTTGATGCTCTTAGAAATGCAACATGCAAAAAGCTATAGTGTTGTCAAAACCAGGTCCAAAGACTCAAAATCAAGCCTTAAAATCATTCCAAGACCTGAAAGAATCGAAGACATGTTTGAAACAAAAACTCTTACACAAATGTTCATAGTCATATACATAAGAGAGGGGAGTCAAGATGGCGGCGTAGGCAGACTCTGAGCTCACCTCCTCCCGTGGACAAAGCCAATTTACAACTACTCGTGGAAAAATTACCCCTGAGACAGAACTGAAAACTGAATAAGAGGAGCTCCTGCAACAGCGGACAATCCTAACTGGGGTGGAAGAGGCAGAGACTCCCTTCTGGAGAGGAAAAACGCCGCCTTCACAAGCCGCCAGCTTCACGGCCGCCGGGAGCAGCTCACAGGTACGCAGCCTCCCTGGAGGCGCGGGGCCCTGAGCCGGGGAGCGCCCCCGCTGTGGGCATTTTGTGGACCCAGCACAATTGAGACCAGCAGCATAATATCTGACTTTGCCTGCTACTAAAGCATTGGGTAGCACCCCCAGAAAACCCGGTTCACAAAGAAACTAAAACTGGCTCTTAAAGGGCCCGCGCACAAACTCACCCGTTCCAGAAAGCATCCTAAAATCACCAGAAAGAAAGGTGCACAAATGTTCATAGTATTCATAATAGCCAAAAGGCTATTATGTTCATCAACGGATGAATAGATAAACAAATGTGGTATATCCATACAATAGAATCTTATTCAGCCATAAAAAGCAGTGGAGTACTGATACACGCTATAACATGGATAACCTTGGAAAACATTATGTTATGTGAAAGAGCCAGATATAAAGGCCACATATTGTATTATTCCATTTATGTGAAATGTCCAGAATAGGCAAATCCTTAAAGATAGAAATAAGCCTAGTGGTTGCCAGGGGCTGTGGGGAGAGAGGAATGGGGAGTGATGCTTAATGGGTACAGGGTTTCCTTTGGGGATTATAAAAATGTTCTGGAACTAGATAGTGGTGATAGTTGTACATTGTGAAAACACTAAAATCCACTGAATTGTACACTTAAAAATGGCTAAAAAGGTGTGTTTTAATTGTGTGTATTTTACCTTAATAATTTTTTAAAAATCATTCCTAATAGGGAGGCCTTTCTGGTAAAAAGCTAATACGTGTTCATTTCCCCAGAAAGAGGCATTATTTTCTAATAATACATATTTTGGAAAGGAAGCCAGTGAAACAGCACTGATAGATTTGTTTTTGTATTTGAACTAAATGCTCAATGCTGATAGAATGATTAAGTAAATAGTTGATGATGATGACCACCAAGACAATGATGGCTATGTTCGTCATCATCATCATCTAATCTGGATAAACTTGATAATCACAGAAAAAAAATAATCCAATATATAGCAAACTGAATTTTAGTGCATACTTAATTGCTTTCTTTTTAAGGGTTATATATTTAAAGATTACATTTGTGGTGAAGGGATAAGGAAAAGATGAATAGCCACATTTTAGTCTCATTTATGTACAACCAAACAAAAAGCAAAGGGTAAATCTTCCCAGCCATGGAGTTGGTTTATCCCCTTAGTCTGTTAGAGGCATTTTTCCAAAAGGATCTTTTCTATACCTCCAAGCTTCCCTTGCCCAGCTCACCAGGTTGAGCCGGAGAGAAACTGTTTGCTAGGCCTTTGTTCTGAAAACCAGCAGGGCTCCTTTGCTGCCATCCTAACTTGAGTTACTGTAAGCATAGATTGTTTGCAAAGCAGGGCACTGTGAAGGAGCTCCCTGGCCTCGGGTTGTGTTTCTGGAGCATCTTAACTAGGATTGTCACCAGGATCGAAGCGTGACAGCCACATTGTTCCTGCAGTGTCTGCCATTGGGACTTTCAGCTGACTTGATTATTTCCACCTGGTCTACACAAGAGCATAATCACAAGAGACCTGCAGCTGTCCCTGTCATGTCACCCCATGTCAAGGGTCCTCACATCTGACTCAGTATCTTTAAAATGAGAAGGAAATCCTCTACCAAATCCGAATTGTGGTTATCAATCCTTTTCTTATCCATTTACTAAAAATTTACCATCCAACCTCTTATCATTTAAGCTAATAAGCTTTAAAATTTCCCCATCTGCATCAACAAAAATATTAATGGCCAGGAAAATAAAAGTGTCTCCAAAGGTAGCAAGGCCAAGGGATACTGGTTTCAGCCTTGTGCTATGGTACTCAGGTGTACCACAATCCCTTCAAAGGATCAAAATATGACCAAGAAGTAAATAATACTCCTTCTAAAACTGAAGATATCTACTCAAAAACAAAAGTACAAGAAAAGGCTGCCAGATTGTAAAATTTGTGAGTTATTGGAAACAGAGTGCATCTTGCTGCAAGTAAAAGCTAAGAAGTGTGGCATTCCACGCTGTCCGTTTGCTCGGACGTCAAAGGCAAAAGTGTGTTTACTGAAACGTGGGAGAGCTACTACCTATGTATATAAAGAGCAGAGTCAGGACAGCAAAGGGCTCTACTCAAACAGCGACAAGGTTTTGGAGGATGCCCAGGTGCATAATGAGATAACTGCAGAGATAGAGACAGTTTAAACCCTTTCAAGTGTTTAACTAAAATTTCTAGTGTTTAAAAGTGTTTAGCAAACACAAAAAGTTAAGAACCTTTGTCTAGGGGATAGTTGTACTGTCATGCGCCACATAATGAGGTTTCGGTCAATGATGACCACACATACAGCGGTGGCCCCATAAGATTAGTGCCATATACACTAGGTGTGTAGTAGGCTATACCATCAAGGACTGTGTAAGTATATTCTATGTTCTTTGCACAATGACAAAATCGCCTGATGACACATTTCTCAGAACATATCCCCATTGTTAAGTGATGCATGACTGTGCATGATGCATTCTTCCAACGTCTTCTGCTTTTGTCTCTGAACAGGTTTTCTCACCTTCCCTGACAGTTTGATATAACCTTAACCTATAACCTTGTACTCAAATTAATAACCATATAGTAACCTTAGGACCACATTATTCAAGTTCAAGGGTCCCATTTTAAATTCATCTCAATCACCTTATATTATTTTTCTATTTCTGCATAACAAATTACAAATCTAGCAACTTAACACACAATTATTAACTCGAAGTTTCTGTGTGTCAGCAGTTCAGGCTTGGCTTAGCTGGTTCTTCTGCTCAGTGTCTTACCAAGCTGCACTTAAAATGCCAGCTGGGCTATGTTCTCATCGGGAGGCTCAACTAGGGAAGAATCCAATTCCAAGCTTATTCAGGCTGTTGGCAGAATTTATTTCCTTGCAGCTGTCTGACAGAGAGCCCTGGCTTCTTACTATATGCCAGACGGAAGCCACTCTTAGGTCCTAGGAGCTGCTTGCAATTCCCTACCACATGGTGCTTTCCATAGGCAGTTCACAACATGGTGGCTTGCTTCTTTAAGGCCAGAAGGAGAATCTCTCTCTCCAGTCTGCCAAGATGGAGTCATATATAACGAAACATAATCATGGGAGGGTCATCCCCCTCCCTTTTGCTGTGTTCTATTTCTTAAAACCAAGTAACAGGTCATGCCCACACTCAAGTAGAGGAGATTCCACAAGGACATGAATCATTAGGTCACCTTAAGGTGTGTCCCACACACACTACACATACAGAAAATACGTTGTATCAATTTAAACTCCATGGTAGTTTCCACTGTCTGAGAGTTGGTATAAACCCTACGTGGACATAGGACAATACTGAGCTCCATTAGTCTGCATTTGGTTGTGGTCTGATTGGTTCATTAATACCCAATAATAATAAGGGTAAAATAACTCCTTTTGCACTGAAAAAATGTTATATATTTTTAAATATTTTCCATAGAAGTTAATTTTGTAGGTTGCTCTTAGTACCTAACAATGACCATTTCAGTGAATTTGCCAGATAAAATGTTTCTGAAAGTGTCCTTCCTTTTGAAATGACTGAAATATACCCATTCATTTCATTTGAATGATTCCCCAAAGCAGCCATACTGCAAATGAATCAGAAACATGTACTCCTATAGCAAGAAAGTATTCTACATTGTTTTTCTGGGCTGGAAGGGTGTTAATTATGGCCTCATGCAAGACTCTGGTCCAGGAGGGTCTTGGATATTTGATGTTGTAGGCCATGCATAGCAAACCCATAGCTTTCATGTTGCCATTCTGTCCTGCTCACCCATGGCAGACATGATAATCAGTCACAGTACTCATTCTCCTCAAGTCTAGACCCAGCTTTGGAATCTTAAACACTGTGACCAGGCAGCCACTATCAATGACTAGATTAGAACTTGAGTTAAAGCCCGTTGGCTATCCATTATCTGGACAGCTACATAACCTACATTACCCTGGAGCCAACTCTGGACCCCAAACTTGAACTAAAGATGAGATAATCTGCTCAAAAGCAAATAGCATGATGGAGAACAATGATGATATCAGATGGAGCCAGAGATCTCTGCTACTGGTGTGACTGAGATAAAGTAGAAAAAGATTTTGTTGAAATATTTATATGGAAAAAATGAGATATATCAGTATGCTTTTTAAATTATAATCTATGATTACCAGATAGTCACATCAGAGCAAACAATTGTGATTAAAACTAGTAGCTGAATTCTTCAGCTCTTCTCCCTTTCAGTGTACTCTCTAACTATACTTACCATTCAACTGAGCTATTCTGAAAAATGCAATATCTGTAATGAGAAACAGATATTGTCCTACTAAATGATTATGGGGCTCACAGATTTTTAGACTCTAAAATTGTCGTAAATTGCCTAAAGAAGCATTGTGGTGTGGTAAAGACACCTTGGATCAGACACCCAGATTCTTAGCATCTCTCATTGTGTGACCTTATATGAATCTCTTAACCTCCCTCAACCCATTTCTTCATATGCAAAATGGCGTTAAGGATAAAATAATGTGTGACCCCTATAGTGCATGGGGGAGATGGTGAAGGTACATAAACTAAGTCATGAGAAAGTGTTTTGACCCTGCAAGAAACATGATGTCATATTATTGCAAAGTAATATTTATTTAGAAGCTCCCCTTTGTGAAATATACAAAAAAAAAAATCTAAACACATATGTATTCATCAGCTCAACATTGACATGACAAAATACCATAGTCTAGGTGACTTAAATTTATTTTCTCATAGTTCTGAAAGCTGGAAGTTTAAGATTAAGGTTCTGATTTCTGATGAGGGCTGTCTTCTTGGTTTATGGATGGCCACCTTCTTGTTATGTCTTCACATGGTCTTTCCTCAATGCATGCCCACAGAGACAGAAAGAGTGAGTTCTCTGGTATCTCTTCTTCTAAGGACTCTAATACTATCATATAAGGGCCCTATCCTTATGACCTTATGTAACGTTAAAATACAGCCACACTGGGGCTTATTGCTTCAACTTATGAATTTTGGGCAGACACAAACATTCAGCTCATAACAACATGGAAAAATCCCAAGTGTCTAGAAAGATGTCTTGGGTTTACCTTTACATGTTTTATAATGTTTATTGAGCTTTCACTGGGTGTCAACCTCTTCATTATCTTATTTAATCTTTATAACAACCCTATGTGGTACATATTCTTATTATCCCCATTTACTAGATGCTCAGAAGAGTCAAGCGTCTTGCCCAATGATGACATGCCTCATGATGGAACCATTCATTCCTCAAATATTTTTGACCTTCTCCTCTGTGACCGGACACAGTTCTAAACACCTGAGATACATCCACGCATAAAACAGAATCAGACCTCTGCCTTGGAAAGCTTGCATTCTAATGGGGGGAATCAGACAAAAGAAAAAACTACCAATAATATATACTAAATTAGGAAATTACAAGAGCATGAAAAAATAGAGTAGGTTATGGTAGATCCAGAGTGCTGGGGGAATGGGAGGTAAGTAATAATGTTAAATAAAGTGGTACAGATAGAGCTTATGGAGCAAGTGAGAGTTGAGCAAACACTAGAAGGAGATGTGAGACTTGGCCAAGCAAATGAACAGGAGAAGAGATTAGAAGCAGCAGAAAGAGAAGGTCAGAGGCCTGAAGACAGGAGCATGGTAGGTGTGTCTGAGGATCAACAGTGAGGCCAAGAATCAAACTCTGGTCAGTCTAACCCAAGAGTTGAACTTCATAATCACTGTCACATAGGCCTCTAGGTGTTGATGTGTCATCGTAAATCTCTAGGTATAAAAGAGAACTAATATTTATTGAGCAGCTGCTTTGTGTCAGGTGTAGTGCGAGGTGCTTTATTTGTACTCTTGTGTTTAATTGTCACAAATAAATTACCAAAGAAGCCTGGGGAAAGCCTGTGTTGTGTGGTCCCACAGGAAAAGAAAGAACACAAGTTAATCAGTGAGATATCATCAGTACATGCTGCCTCACTAGAGTCCATTTCATGTCCATTCTACCCTTTACAGAGGTCAAGTGAAAAAGCAGTTGTAGATCTAATTGAAGGACACTGGCCAGATTTCTGTCATGGTCCTATCCTGGTATATCTCCCTTATAGCCCTGTCTCCTGAAATTCCACATTCCATTTGTCCACTAGGTTAAGCCATTATCAAGATAAAATGAAAACATTCCTAGTTTTATGTGAACAAAAAAGATTCAAAATATTATCTGAATTTCATTTTGAATCATGTAAAAATTAGATGTGCTTATGAGCAAGGACTAGGAGAGACCATGAAAAATAGGAGACTTTTTTTTAAATCACTGTTATCATCCTTGTTTTTAAAACCCAAAGCCCCTTGAAAGGGTAATGCATCTAGTCATTATCAGCCATTACCATGTGAAAGTAATTTACTGGTTCCATCATTTGCAGAGAATGACAGAAAACTACTCAAGGAAAAGCACAGTCCCAAGAATGTGGACACCACCTGGGAGGCAGAGGATGGGGGATACACCAGTTAGAAACAGGATCTTGAAAGGGAGAATAAAATGGGGCTGAAAGGAACTGGACCCATTTGCTGAGGCACCTGGCTCCAGAGGGCTATTACACCTAGTTTATGCCCTTTCTGGACTCAAGGTGGGGAAGACCCACATTATACGTAACTTTGAGTCCCCATTATCCCAGGATAAAGTCTAATGCCATTACTGTGCCTTCTATGATTCTTAATGATGTGTCCCCATCTCCTTGCTCCATGCTTCCTCTCATGTTCAGGCGTTTGCAAAGGTTGGTTCCTCTACCTCCAGTGCTCTTTCTTATCCCACTTTGTATCACTATCTCCTAACAGAAATCTTCCTTAATCACCCTCCAAAGCTGAGTCTAGTGCCCCTCGCCTGTGCTGCTTTTAGTATCCATTGGTTAATCTACAACAGAACTTATTACACTAAACCACAATTGCCTGTTAACTTGACTGTCACCCCTACTAGACTCTGAGCAACTAAAAGGAAGAGAATGGACAGTGCTTTGGCCATCCCTGTTTCATCCCCAGGGCTTAGCATTTTGCCTGGTACTAGCTAGCAGGCTTTCAGGTGATCAAGTGATTGAGCATGCACACAAACACACACATACACACACTCACTCTTACACAGACATAGAGCTATACATAACCCTCTTTGATATTTTCCTTCCACTCAGAAAGCAGAGTTTCCCAAAGTGAGAGTTCATGCCCAGTCATACCCCTTGGGCTATAGGAAGCACAGTTTAACCCTCCTGTCTCGTGAAGAGTAGCTTGCATCCTTGCTAACCCAGAGAGTCACCCACAGTTGACCGGGTGCAACACCACGTTTCCCAGCTGCACGTCTCAGCGCATAAGCCTCAGCCGTCTATGCTCCTGACTGTCCATAAAATATTACCAAATTTTATATTGCATCTAAACTTTAGAGTTCACACACTTCTTAGGATAAAGAAACTGAAACTCAAAAAAGTTAAGTCAAACCAGGTGACACAGTTCATTAACAACAGAGTATCAACTTACACTGGGGAATTTTGACTCCCAATTCAATGTTCTTTCCACTGTATCATTTTGCATGGCAGAGGGAAAAAATGAATAAAACAAAAATAAAAATGCAGGAAGGTGACAGATTTATTGAGCTCTACAAAAAAGTAAATGGAAGAAATAGGCAAGTTATTATTCTTCTTTGGCTATCAAGTAAATATGTTAGAAATTTGCTCCCTGATGTAAACCAGCTCATTACAGTCCTTAAGATTTTATATCTGCTGCTTTCAGTCTGTTCTTGCTTATTCAGAAGAACAAGAGGAAGGGCAGGTGTCTATTGTATTGATTTTGCAGAGAGTATATTAAAAAGACTCAAACGCAGATGCATCTCTTCGCTCTGCTAGCTGTCTTCTTGCCCCTGAAAGGGGAAAAAACTCATTAGATCTTTTGCAATCATATTTCATTTGCTTTGCACCTTCAAGATTATACCCATTGCTGTTTTTTAAATAAACATATAGTATAAATATCTGGATAGCAATAAATATGGAAATAAGGCTCAACCTCTGGCCATGATGAATTTAAACATGAAGGAATAGGTCTGAAAACGAATGTGAAAATAATACTATTAGCAAATGTAGTTGCCACAAATGTTAACGTAATTATCTTCATAGCTTCAGTAGGCTTCTAATCATATATTTCTACTGGCAGACAAGTTGAAATAACTTATCCTTTCTAGAGCTCAATTAGAAAGACACTGGAAAAGGTAACCATTTTTCTTATATCAAAACAATAAAACCTGAATTAATCGAATAGAGTCAATGGGGTGTGAGCTGAGTAAATATGATGAGTTTTTCATGCTCTAAAATGATTCTAAGGAGTCTCTTACTTACTCTAAGTAAGTAAATATTAAGAATGATTTGGTAGGGGCTGGCCTGATGGTGTAGTGGTTAAGTTCACACTCTCTGCTTCAGCAGCCCAGGGTTCGTGGGTTCAGATCCTGGATGCAGACCTACACATCGCTTGTTAAGCCATGCTGTGGCAACGTCCCCTATGCGAAATGGAGGAAGATTGGCACAGACGTTAGCTCAGGGCCAATCTTCCTCACCAAAAAAAAAGGAAGAAGAAGAATGATTTGGTAAAAAAAATGTAGTTTTAAATTCTAAAAGAATATTATTAGTTAAATACAAATTAATATTCATCAGACTTAAAATCTTTCAACCTTTTCCTGGTAGTCTTAGTTGCCATAAACTTAATTTACTGAAATCATTTGTCTGTCTTTATTGTAACTCTAAATATACTCTACTTATTCAAATTAAAACCAAATATATCATTTTAGAATTACAGTAAATAATAATGTGATATCCAATATTTAAGTAAGCACTTGTTATATACCAGGAATGGTTCTAAGTAATATAAAAGATGATGGAGGCTATCCTCTTCATCATCAATAATATATATTGCATTATATATAACAGCCTCTCTTCTAAGTTCTTTCTATATTAGATGTTTAATTATAATCCTCCCAACACCTCCATGAGGTAGGAACACTGTGATTATCCCTATTTGATGTAAGAGGACACCAAGGTTTACAAAAGTTACCTGACTTAATCAAGGTGACATAAACCTAGGCCTCCCCGATTCCACAGTTACCGACAATTTTCCATTCTGCGGGAGAGCAGCACCTCAAAAACTAGTCCCATCGATTTGCTTAGAAACTTCATTCTGTTTCTTTCATCATTTGGTGGACTTAGATTTATTCCCCACAGTGTAGAACCAAGGCACTTCCAAAAACTTACTCTTCAAAAAACATCGTTGATTAACTTTTAAAAGTAGAGACTATTTATCAACATGAAGACTAATGAGCAGTCAGCTTAAGAAAATGTACTTTAAAAAAAATTAGATACAAGTGTCATTAGCGCTCTGCAATTTTCTTTACTCACCGTCAGAAGCACAGATACACTCCTGTCACCGTCTTGCATAGGTATTGGTTGACGACCTGCAGTGGTCTTCTAACAAGGTGGCTCAGGACTCGCAGAGAGAGGATTCCAAGGAGCCGGGTGGAAGCTGCAAGGCTTTTTATGACCTACCCTAAGAAATCCTAGAGTGTCACTTCCGCTGCATTCTGTTGCTCAAGCAAGTTACTAGGGCCATCCAGGTTCAGCAGGAAGGAAAACGATACTTCACTTCCCAGTGAGAGGAGTAGCTCATTTTTGCAGCCATCTTTAATCTTCATAGAGATGGAGTGATCTGATTGGACAAGCCCGGTCATGTGCCATCTCTGTTTCCAAGGGGTGGGGCTAGCCCCATCTGGAGCATCTGACTAACGCTGTAAAACCCACAGTTCCCCAAAGGAAAATTAGGGTATTATTGCCAGAAGGCGCTGGCTATGTAGAAACAACAGCTATGTTACAAACTGATGCTAGCTTCACCAAACCTGTGATTCCAACAAGCAGTATGGAATAAAAATACATAAAAATTTGGGTCTCATAAAAGCCTGAATTTGTATCCTAACTCTGTCATTCACTAACTTGGGCCAATTACTTAAAGTCTGAACTTTACCTTCATTGTCTATAAAATGTGGATAATAACCTGCCCAGGGTTGCTGCAAGCATTAGATATAGTACAGTATATAAAGAACTTAAGGTTTGCTCCACGAATGTTGTTCCCTTTTCTTTCTTTCCTGATGAAACCTCTTAAACTGTAGACATGAGCTACCCTTGAAACTAGCATGCCTTTGATAGTGGCATGGAATGTAGTAGCCTAGGGATGTTTCAAATGTAGAGAAACCAAGCATTGTTTACAGGCTGCACCGGCCATTAGTTCTCAAAATGCAATTTACATTGTTCACTTTGATCAATAAAAGCAGATACAGTTTAGTCTCTGTTCATGTGAGAGAGTGCCTCTGTGCATCTTTGCAGTGACATGCTATTTCCTATTTCATCTTCAAAATTCATTTCCCTCAGAATCCTAAGCATTCAAGGCCATTGGTCTTTTAAGGAATATTGGAGGTCACTTAACCCATCTTAATAATGAAATTTAAGGCTGAATTTAGCTTTCCTCTTTTATGGGTCATCACTGATAAAACTTGATTGCTTAATATTTTTTCCTGGACACTCAGATACTGGAAGCTGTCTTCCAAATTCAGCGATTAAATGTGTCTTAAAATACCAGACCGATGACTTCTCAGTCTGGTGCTTTTCATCATGGAGACACGGCTGAAACTGAGTTGTCTTTCAAGAAATGTGAGCCTTGGTTTATACAGATTTTAATGTGAACACCAGCTGAAAAGCTTAAGCCACTTATGTTGCAGTTCTTTCATATTTTACAGTTTCATTTATTTATCTCTTCAATAATGGGTCTAATTCTCAAATTTGCTCTAAATAAAAGCAGTCTTGGGGGGCCGGCCCTGTGGCTTAGCGGTTAAGTGCGCACCCCCCGCTGCTGCTGGCGGCCCGGGTTCGGATCCTGGGCACACACCGACGCACTGCTTGTCCTGCCATGCTGAGGCGGCATCCCACATACAGCAACTAGAAGGATGTGCAACTATGACATACAACTATCTACTGGGGCTTTGGGGAGAAAAAGGGGGAAAAAAGGAGGAGGATTGGCAATAGATGTTAGCTTAGGGCCGGTCTTCCTCAGCTAAAAGAGGAGGATTGGCATGGATGTTAGCTCAGGGCTCATCTTCCTCACAAAAAAAAAAAAAAAGTGGTCTTGGGTTGAAAGCAATCAGGATATTGTGTAGCATCTAAGGACAGCACTAGTTCTTTCTCCCTTCTGCTACTAGAAGAGGCAATAAAAGGAATCAAGAGAGCGAGAGAGAAAGCAAGAGAGAGATTGTTTCATTGTGTTCAGTGTGTAGGGGTCATACCACTGATGATAAAGGAGGTCATTTGGGTAATAACAGACGTGGCACTAAATAAGAATGAAGTACAGAATAAATAAGTGCTCCTTTTTCAATTTCCTTCAATCTGTCTATTATCTTTGAGAAGATCTCAGTTTGCTACTATCATGTCTTTAACACCTCTCTAAAATGTGCTTTTTGCCAATTTTTAAAAACAAACTGAGGGGGCCAGCCCGGTGGTGCAAGCGGTTAAGTGGGTGCGCTCCGCTGCAGCGGCCTGGGGTTCGCCGGTTCGGATCCCAGGCGCTCACCGACTCGCTGCTTGGCAAGCCGTGCTGTGGCGGCGTCCCATATAAAGTGGAGGAAGATGGGCACGGATGTTAGCCCAGGACCAGTCTTCCTCAGCAAAAAAAAAGAGGAGGATTGGCAGATGTTAGCTCAGGGCTGATCTCCTCACACACACAAAAAATAAATAAAAACAAACTGAGGACTTCACCTTAGGAAGACAATAGTATCTAATTAGATTCAGTAACCTTGTTTGTTTGGTTTCTTGTTTGTTTCTTTGTTTGAGATCACATTGGTTTATAACATCGTGTAAATTTCAGGTGTACATCATTATACTTCGGCTTCTGTATAGACTGCATCATGTTCACCACCAAAAGTCTAGTTTCCATCTGTCACCATATGTATGTACCCCTTTATCCTTTTCACCCTCCCCCACCCCTTTACCCTCTGGTAACCACCAATCTATTCTCCTTATCCATGTGTTTGCTTGTTTGTTTTCCATATGTGAGTGAAATCATATTTGTCTTTCTCTGTCTGACTTATTTTGCTTAGCATAATACCCTCAAGGTCCACTCATTTTGTCACAAATGGCACAATTTCATCTTTTTTATGGCTGAGTAGTGTTTCATTGTGTATAGATACCACATCATCTTTATCCACTCATCTGTTGATAGGCACTTGGGTTGCTTCCAAGTCTTGGCTGTTGTGGATAATGCTGCAATGAACATAAGGGTGCATATATCTTTTCCAATTAGTAGTTACCTAGTTTTTTTATTGTACTTATTTTTATATTGACCTTAAAGCAAATGATATCAATTTTCCACTTATAGCAAGGAAATAAAGTTTCCTTTTTATATACGTTCATTTAAGTAAAAGAAGCCATTCCTAAAAGTGACATCCTATGTTTTAAAACTCAGGTGGAGCTCTCTACTTGGGTCATGGTCTTATGCAGTTTCTTTTTCCCTGGTTGCTTGTTTATAAACTGAGACTCCCCACTTAGTTTTGCAACCTGGGTATAAGACTGTGCAGTCCTGTAGTCAAGTGGCCTGCAAACCAGAGGAGTGATACAAATGCTGAACAAGCACCCTCCAGGCTACATCTGATGGAGATCCGCACTGAAGGATATCTTCGATGAGGACAGACTGCTTGCTTCTGTCAAATGAATTAATTCATTCTCAGCGCCATCTACTAAATTGTAGTTTCCAAATATAGAATCATAGCCCAGGAGGGGAAATTCATCTGATGGAGAAACAGTATCACCTGAGATGAGAAAGAGCTTGCTCCAGATCAAAAGTGATCATTTCCATTATCCTCATGGCATCTTTGATTTGCTATAGCAGTTGCATTTGTGTAAAGCCTAGTTAATTAAGAAGACTGTGATCAAATTCCACAGTACTTAAAATACATCCAGCCTCACCTGCCCTCACTCACTCACAAACACTCAGGAAACACTTTTGCTCCAGAATGCTGAACCACTAATAATTCCCAGGACACAGCATTCTAGCTCACAGCTCTGAGTTGTGCACAGCTTTACCTCCGCTGAGGTTACCCATTTCTGCTTTGCTTACTTTGCAAATTGCTAGTCATGCCTGAGCACTTTCTCAGACATCCCTTTTCCAACCTCTAACCAGCTCTGGGGAAAGTTGCTTTGGCCAATTCACAATTCTGCCCCTTACTAGCTGTGTGAGCATGGGCAAGTTATGTAACCTCACTTTGCTTCAGTTTTCTCCTCTCTAAAATGGGATAATAATAGTGCTTACAACCCAAGACCATTATAAGGATTAAATGATAGAATCAATGCAATTCAATGAGCACAGTGCCTGACCCACCGTACGTGCTCCATAAATGTTATGATTTCAAAGTATTATTTATTGTTGCACTGACCACATTGATTGCAATTAAATTACAGTATCTTTTATTAAACCAAGAGCTCCTTAAAGGCGTGGACTGAAATTTATTCAGTTTGTCTTCAGCTCCAATATAGTTCCAAGAATGCAATACATTTATGTTTAATTGAATTGCATCTGGATGAGGTCAGCTGATGCTTACTTATACAATAATAACAAGAGCTAAGGTTTTTAAGCACTTACTTTGGACCAGGCATTGTTCTGGGGCTTTATTAATCTCTCCAATTCTACAATTCTTGAAGCTAGGTCCTATTATTATCCCCATCTTAGAGATAAAAATATTGAGGCAGAAAGAAGTTAATGTTTTTACCAAGATCATACAGTAGTGCCAGGTTTTGAAGCAAAGGAATCTCACTCCACGGATTTCACTCTTAACAACTACGCTTTAATGATTTGCTACTCAGGAAATTCATATAATAGGTAGATATCTATGGGTATGTGTGATAGATTGTTGTCAATTTATTTCGGATGATAAGCTTTTAAATAAAGCTCACAGTGATACCACTATTTGCATCAAAACTGTCCTAATTATATTAATCTGGATTCTTTCCATGTGTCAGTTACAGAGGCACCAAACTGACTTAAACAAAACAGGAAATTTAGTGGCTTCCTACTGAAAAGTCCAAATGTCAAGTTAGCTTCAGGTACATCTGGACTCAGGCTATCAAGCAGCGCTCAAGACTTGGTCTCTTGGTCACCATCTCTTGGCTGTGATTTCCTGTGTGTTGTCTTTATTCTCAAACAGGACCACTTTATGTAGGGATCCTGGACACTTCAGGTTTACGATATGAATCTAGCAACCTCATGGGAAAGAGAGCTTCTGTCTCCCAAAAGAGCCAATCAAAGTCCTAGGACTGACTCATTGGCTAGTTTCATTCACACCTGAACCAATCACTGAGGTAAAGGGGAAGGAATACGCAGAGGTTGGGACTGGGTCACGTGACCACGTGAATTAAGAGAGTGAGAGGAGGTTGTGTTCCCAGATATAAACTCAAGTAGCACTAGTGGAGGAAAAAAGCAGAATTATTGCTGGGGAGGCCCAATAACACACAAGAACAACACTGGTTTCAGACTAATTTTTATTTGTTCCTAAAGCCTGCTTCTTGGATCTTTGCATGGCAATAACTTTAGTAATGACTATAAACGATGAGACTAAATTTAGTTTTTGAATACCAATAATTCTTCTTCCATTCCCAAATAATATGAGTTGATACATGTGTCTATATGTTTCAAGATGTTGAGCTTCCTGGTCTAAACTACAATCTAGGGAGTGGCTAATTAGGAGACTACTGATGATTGCCTCATAGTTTTGTATCAACTACATTGCAGAGCATGATGCATTTCAGAAATGAATTGATATTAGGATATGTATGTATTATAGACTTACTATATATGATTTACTTTTCTGAATCGAGGGGGGACATTATTCAGGACAAGTTGCATAATAAGATTCATAATTAAAAGGAAGTAAATTTGGTATTTTCCTTCTTGTAGAAAGGGGCTCTTATGACCCAACAAAATCCTATAATATAAAACAGTAAGCCCTTCCTCAGAATTTCATGTTAAGCTATGTTGCACTGGTGATTGTTTTTACTTTGAGAAAAGTTGTCATCTCAGAAAGTGAAATGAAAATGGTTTTAGAGCTTGGCACTTGGGCTAGACCCAACATAAAAAACTCAGAGCATAAGAAAAAAACATTCTCTTTAGACCTGTCTTCTCCCCAAATCACATCAATTCAAAAAGATTTTCAGACTCTGTCCCCCTCGCTCATTGTCAGGTAGAGATAGATTTCAGCCTGCTACTGGTAGGACAGAAAATGATTTTAAATCAACAATAAATATTAGAAGCCTTTTCTTTAGTTGCTATTTTCCCCTCTTTCTTTTGATGGCTGATTTTCAGTCCTCTCCTAATTTCTTTCTTGTGCTACAGCAAGTCTCAGAAAATACTTCACCATGAGAGCAATTTCTATATGCTCTCCTCTTCTTGTCCGAATAGAACTAGAGATATCCAAATGAATCTTAATGGTTTAGTAAAATTGGATTTAGCTTCTCTAGACCATAACAGTTAGTATTACTCCATTGTGAGCATATCTCGTTTGTAATTAGGAAAACTCAACATTACCACTGACACAGAAGTGCTCTGGGAAAATGCCTAATTTCCATACAGCTATGCCAGTTTTGTATCCCCTGCATCTGGTGCATTGTGAAGGACGGTGTGATTGTGCATGCAAAGTGGAGAGACATATAATGAGGACAGAAAGCCGCTCTCAGGATTGTCTATAGGTCAATTCAATTTCTGAATTTGAATGTCAAAAATAAAAATCATTCTACTGCCGTTGTGAATATTCAGTACTAAGTGGATAGAAATGGTAGTGATCTGGCCTTGGTGTAGTCAAACATCTGGATTCATTCATTCATTTAGTTAGTCCACAAATATTTATTGAGTGCCTTCAGTGTTACTTAGGATTATGTTAGGCATCAAATAGCAGAATGCCCACCTGTAGTAACTTGAATAATAGAAATTGATTTTTCGATAACAAGAAGTCCAGAGGTGGTGACATTGTTTGGTGACATTGGTTCATTGCCATAAGTCCCAGCATCGCAGTGATTCTCCTGAACTTTCTTTCATGATAGCTACTAAAGTTGCAGCTGTCATGTAATTGTTCAAGACAGGAAGTGGACCAGGGCAGCAGTGACTCTGTGGAGCTGCAGTCTAGGATGGCCTCAGTTACTTATCTGATGGTTGGCAGGCTGATTGCTCCAGGAGGGCCTCAGATGGGATAGCTGCTCTCTGCTCCACGTGACCTTTCATCCTGGTCAGTCCAGGGTTCCAAAGAGCAGCAAGCCCCAAGCACAGGCACTTTCAAGCCTCTTCTTGTGTTATATTTGGTAATCTCTAATCAGCCATACAAAGCATATGGCCAAACCCAGACAGAAGGGCTCGGGAAATAGACTCCACTTCTTGATGGGAGGGGAGCAAAGTCACATTGCAAAGGGGTGGACATAGAGGGAGAAGAAGAATTTGCGGCCATGTCTATAATCGGAAAATGGAAAATTAGTATCGCCTGACGTAAAGAGAAGGTAAATACGAAAAATAAAAATGAATTAGCATTACTAAATCATTATTGCTATTTTAAAAAGATTTTCAAAGCACCATGACCACACAACCCTTCCCACCTCCTTCAGAGATCCTTAGCTCTCAGATTGGGAAGTAATGTTCTAGGTTTTGCTGTTGAACTTCGGGAACACATTACATCCTGCTTCCAATTTAGTTCCAAGCTAAACTTACGACTTTTCAATTTAGCAGGAAGAGGAGGAGATATGTGGCTTGAGGCAGTAGAACTGTGATTCTGAACTTTTTGCAAATGGCTGCATCAGAAACATTGCTGCATTTATATTCCTGGTCTCCTTTGATTTTCTAGCTTTCCTGATGCCATCATTGACATAAACAAAACAAATTGCAAAGTGCCAAATTGTGAGTTTTCTTTTCCCACGTATGCTAGCAGTTTCTAAAAGGTCATTCTGGTTGTTGAAATAAAGTTGTTTGATATTATTGAAATTAAGTATTTAAAAATAAGGACTTTATATCATCTCTCATTTGCTCATCTACTTTAAAACTCATGTATGAAAGCTCTGGCATGCTTTTATGTGGCTCAGACTGCCTTTATTAAGTGGTGCTAAGCATAGAGTAGATAGTCTATAAATATTTTCTGATAAATAAAGCTGAACTCTTCCAAACCATCCAGACAACTGCACAAAAATAACCATGCTAGTTGTGTGGCACTGTGTAAGGGAAAGAAAGAAAGCAGCTAATTATTATTTTCCACTCCTCAAGGGGCTGGTGAGCGAAGGCTCATGCCAAAGAGCTATTGGGCAGTTCTCGCCAAATTACAAAAATAACCAATTATTAAATTATTTTGCCATTTCAAACACAGACACACAAATAAAATTAGATCCAAGAGTGCTCTGTGATCAAGGCTTACACGTTTCGTCCTTACATGAAAGTCAGGTTATGTTTTCTGAAGTTAAATTAATTATAAAAAACCTGAAGGCATCAATCTCCCCCAGAGACTGTATGAGCATAATAGCATTATAGCATGTTGTTCTCTTATTTTATCAGACATCTGTGAGACAGGCATATAAAGCATTGAGAGTCACAGGCTTTTTCATCCAGGCCTCACCCCTCCTAAGATTTCCATGTTCTCAGTTGTAATTCACTCAGCACCCATGACATGCTAATAAAATAAGAGAAACAGTGTGTCTCATTTAATTCCCCAGGATTTGGCTTCTAAGACAATAGGTGAGTTCAGGGTTAAAGACACTTCTCTCCTACTTGCTATCAATTTTTATAGATCTGAAGAGGCCTAACAGGTTTTGCGTGCTCTGTTCTTTCTCCCTTGTCTAAAGTCTCCATCAGCGCCAAGAGCATCTCACTGGGAGTCTGAACTTTCCTTTAATCTAATCCATTTAGAAAATGACTCACAATTTATTGAATAAAGTAGAGAAAATTGATACCTTTTCATTAGGCTGACAAAGTCTTTTTCACTGCTGGCATCTGAAATGTGTTTTCTATTTAAATTTTATTTATATCAATCTTCTCTAGTGAGAGAGAGAATAAAACGAAAGACCTTACAATCAGTGTACAACTTTCCCGTTACTGCCAAGATTGCCAGCACTAGTTTGCAAAGGAACTTGATGCCAAGAATTTTCTGGTAATAGTTTAATATTTGGGATCAGCTGCAAAGTGGAATCAACCAAAAGTGATATTTTAATATATCAATAACCATAAAAGGGATTACTTTACATATGAAAAGAGGAAAGTGTACTTTAACATTATTTGATTATGATAAATCTGTAGCAATTCTAGCAAAAACTATATTATAGAATCTAATAATGACCTCATACTTTTTCAAATTTGGAAAATACTTGTATACAAATATATTCCTCCCAGCAGCTATTTTTAAAGTTTTAAGGTCACAGAGAGCTAGCACTCAAAATATATATATATATATCTACATGCATGTGGCTTAAAAGTTGCTTGTAAATATATTTTTTTAATCTGATTTTCTGTTTGATTTAAAATGTAGAGCCGTTTTGGAGTTCTTCTCTACACCCACATCCAGGTTACTCCCCCTCCCCATTTTGTTGCCATGGATGTAAATGGATCAAATAGAAGTGACAACCACAGGGGGTTCCAAATTCCAAAGGAACAAACATAAATGCATTTTCTATTCCGAAATAGCAAGATTCTCCGCACTGAGTTGGCTAAACCTAAGACGTATGTGTGTAGTAGGTACATCCCATTCGTTAGGGACCTCCAAGGAATACCAGTTTACACTAAGGAATCTAATATAGGTTTTTGGGGCTTAGAGCCTTCACTATTCTTGATGTCTTTATTCTCTCTTTATTCTGTTATCGCCCTCTCATTTGGATTTCTTTGAGGAGGAATTATTCACAAAGAAATTGAGGTTCTATTACTATATTAAGTCTACTCTATAGGTGGTCACGATGGAATATGAAGGCTAGCAGTTGGCTGGGTTCATTAGCTAGTTAAGCAACATGTTTCTATACCCGAAAAGACGAGTAAAATCCATACATCACTGAAATCATTAAGAATTCTAAGCAGTATTGGTGAAGCTGTGCAGAAAAAATGGTTACCTCTGGTGGGAAATAGCAGTTAGTACAATTTTTATGGAGGACAATTTGATGACACATATACATATATATCTCACAAGTACTAAACTTACCCTTTGACGCAGAAATTTCACTTCTTGGAATTCACTCTGGAGAAATAATTAAATACATTTGCAAAGATATGTGTGCAAGAGTGTTCATATAAGCATCCTTTCTAATAGTAAACAACCAACCAACAACAAAAAAAGACAACTTAAATTTCCAATAGTAGGGGATTGGTTAAATAAATTAAGAGGCAGCCTACTAGGGGATATTATGCAGGCATTAAAATAATGATGCATTTCATTCATTTATAGGCATGGAAAAGTGTTTATGATCCAGTAGTTAGGTTTTAAAGAAAGAAAGGAGACAGTATGTGTGGTATGATCTTACTTTTATCAAAAAAATTTATATTATAAACGTGTTGGTATATGCATTTATTCAACCATTTTAAAAATATATGTTGAACACCTACAATGTGCCAGCACTCTTCTAGCCACTTGGGAATACAAAATCCAAACCTTCATGGAGCCGACAATCAACTGGGAGGAAAAGACAAATATCTAGGTAATTAAAAATGTTGTGTGAATTACATGCTATGAAGAAAACCAAAGCAAAATATAAGGGAAGGTGGCAGGGTCAGGTGGGTGTGGGTTATTTTAGATAAGTTATCAAGAAGGGCCAATTTGAAGAGGTACAATTGAATTGAGACCTGGTTAATGTCAATTCTGAGAGAACACAGGCCGGGACAGAGGGTGAGCTAAGTCAGAAAAGACTTACAGGTGTGCAGAACAGCTAGAGGGGCCTAGAGATTGGAACCAAATGGGAGGAGGGGGTGGGGATGGTGGAAAACGTGGTTGGAGAGATGGGAGAAGCCAAATGACATGGATGTTGAAGGCCGTAGTAAAGAGTTTAGAATTTGTTCTATGTGATGGAAACCACTGGAGAGTTTTAAGCAGAGGAATGATATGAAATTATTTGCATTTTAAAAGATCACTCTGGATGATATGTCAGAAATAATCAGAGAGAAAGTCTGGGAAAAACAGACCCAAATGTAGCAGTCTACCTCTGCCTAATGCGATTGTTTATTTTCCTTTTGCTAATTATCTGTATGTTTTGAACTTTAGAAAGGAATATATATTACTTTTAAAATTAGGGAGGAAAAATGTGAAGTTGTCAATGGTTGGCAAAAATAAGGACATTAAAATGTTTGTGTCTAAACCAATGCAAATTACCATCTATAAACTTAAAGGTTACTCTTAAATGTTTTAAACATAGAATGTTATATTTGAGAATACTAGGAATGCACAGTAGGAAATTTGATTAATAACCATGGTTCTTTGTGTTCCTTCTTAACTGTATATTTAAAATTATGTACCTACACAAATGCAAAAAAATACATAGCTGAATTTAATTCTAAAATAAAACCATCGATTTAGTGAAAGCAAAACCAACACCCAGGGTTTGTTTTATAAGTGGATGTGAGGATACAGTTATCTTGTGTTGTAAGTGCAGAATAAGCTGTGGACTCCAGGTGTCCAGCCCATAATAAAAAATATTATTATTGATGGCAATTAGCAGTGCTCCCTCGAGTTGGCAAAAAGTCTCTGAAAATTTCCTCTCACCAAAGGAGACAACTTTTTTCAAAGCAGTGGGAACTATACCCCTGCATTCTGATAAGACAGTTTGCAGCAGCCCATGACAAGTAAAAGATTTCTTTATGTTTTGTGTTTTATCTTAAAATTCATGTGAAGTTGGCCTGTTACCTCATAATATTTATACTTATTTGCTTTAAAATGAAAACAATTTTGTGATTACTTAGTTGTCATCAATGAAAATTTCTCTTACTGCCATCACCCTGACAATCTAAATCAAATCCACCTATTAGTTTCCCTTATGGCACATCATATCTTTTTCCATATCACAATTTGTCAGTGTCTATTATTGCATCACGACATTTAGTGTCTATCTCCCATAAAAGACTGTTTGCCACTTGAGGGTAGGAACTGTGTCTATTTTATGCCCAGCACAGTGGTCAATGAATAGCTTTTGAATGAACAAAAGATAACTTTTGTCTTCAAATACCTTCAAGGAAAATTACCACTCAAGGAAATTGTACCACACTTATCTTGTGTCTTTAAATACTGCGCATTTCTCAATCCACACCCTCACCTCTATCTCACCAAAGTAAAATTCCCTGAGTTTGAAAAGCACTAGAATAAAATTTGCAGAAGAAAAGCAGTGCTAATCAATCCCATTATCTGCTTTTAATTCCACGTATGTCTCTGAAATATATTGTAGATCCTACAAAGAAATACAGTCTAATCAGTAAAAAATGAATCTATGCATCCCAGTATTAGTATAAGCTTCCATTAAATATAAGGTGTTAACTCTCTATGAAGATAATTGGATGGATGCCTATATAGCTGGATAGAGGACATATGGATAATAGTAACAATTGCCATGTGTTGAGTATAAAGTTTATTAGGTGTTAAGTACTTTATCTCATCTAAAAGTCACTATAACCAGTTGTGATTTTTATTAGCTCCGTTTATAACTTAGGAAACTGAGACTTGAACTAAGCAACTTTCTGAAGCCACACTACCAGTAAGTGGTGGAGTTAAGATTCAAATCCAGATCCCTCTATCACACACCCAGAAGCTTAAGGTCTTAAGCATTATATAATGCCTCCACATGGATCCTATCCTTGAATGTGAGCTCACAAGAAAGAAGGAGTTGGGAATGACTGCGGGCAATGGTATTCAATGCCTTGAATTTTCTGTTTGCTTTGATAAAGACCATAACACACAGAGAGTCACTGCAGGTCTTTTGAATAAGAGTATTGTAACAGCTGTTCCAACAACCTGTGCAGAAATGGAGGCTGGAGAGCTGTCCCAGTCCGCTAATGGAGTTCCAGCCATTGCTTTAAATTGTATGACAGGTTGCACAAAAATGAGCCTGGAAATTTGTCTTGATTGATGTATTTATAACCTACTTCTGGGAATGTGAACGCAATCATATGTTCGACCATTTAATTTATGCTCATAAGTCATAGAAGCGAGCTGAGAGTTTGGCATAATATCGAAGAGCAATGGTTTACTCTCTAACTTTGTGAAGAATTGCCTTTTCTGTTTTGGAGTGATTTTATTCTTTAGAATAATAAAAATGATGACGCTGATGATGATAAAGTTTATTGAAAATTTACTGAATGCTAGACACTCTGCTAAGTGATTTGAATGCTTTTTTCTCATGTAATCTCACAATCCTTTAGTATAGACACTACTTTTTTCTTTCTCTTTTTATTTCATTTTTTTATTCATAAATTGCAAAACTGTCTTGAGCTACTCTAAACCATTCAAAGATGCGTGCAATATGATCCCTGCCTTCAAGGAGCTCGCTGCCTTGTGCGTAGGCAGGCACCTGAGCTAATAATTACAATCCAGTGTGGTTAGGGTTAGAGTTAATGTGGTTGAGTGACTGGCCATAGTGCTTCCTCAGTTGCAGCTCTGCCCTTCTTCACAATTAGAGAGTAGGCACCCAAATCAAGAGCTTATCCCTTCTGTGTTTGAATGCAGTGGCACTTAACTGGCATTTCAGCTGCTTGCTTCTTCCTTCTTCCATCTTACACCTCACTGCACAATTCACCTTCCCCAACCACCTCCATAATCATCTCTACCCTTTGCTCACCAAATACAGAATCTTTAGTGACTTACCATTCCTTTAAAAAACTACATTAAAAAAAAAAAAAAAAGCCCAAGCTCCTTGCTTTCAAGAACTTCCACAATCTTACTAAGATTTTCTCTTCCCACTCCCCATTGTGAGCCTTCTCTTCTAGCACAATGACGTATTTCCTGCTGGAGGAGTACTTCGCTCATTTATACCTTCTTACCGTAATTCATGGCAAAACGCCAAGAGCGCCCATATGGAGAAACCCTGAGCTGAATCGTAGGCTCTGAGGGCAGGGACTATGTCGGGTTCAGTATGTGATCCCTCTCAGCACATCAGGTAGTGCTCTGACTACTGAAAGTGCTTGATGAACGTTTGCTCAATTGAGGCTCAAATGTTATCTATTGAAATGATAGAAAGGGACTGCAGGTCTTAGACAATATGATGTGTATTTGCTGTGTTTATTAAGCCCGTGGCTTATTAGTACCTTATTCTATTCCCATGGGAAAATGCCTCAGAGTGAGCAACAACAATGAGAAAAAAAGGATTTCTGCTCTTTTTAGGATTTATCACTGAAAGATGGATGCTTCTCCTTTTACAGT
This sequence comes from Ceratotherium simum simum, assembly GCF_057802395.1. NCBI lineage: Eukaryota > Metazoa > Chordata > Mammalia > Perissodactyla > Rhinocerotidae > Ceratotherium > Ceratotherium simum. Next base: position 67,509,352 of record NC_141904.1, read on the forward strand.
CAACTTTTGCTCACAGCAATATGACCTGGTATAAGGGGGAAATCAAGCCTTGTGATTAAAGTGGCTTTAGTGATTTTAAGAATCTCTCAAGAAAAGATGAACATTCTTGAGATAGCTGAAGATCAGATATTTTCCTGAACGTGGCACATTTATAGAGTGAATCCCAGAACCCTAGGGTTAAAAAGGACCTTTAAGACCCTCTTTCAGGGGGTCTTACAGATGAGAGATGAGAGAGAGTTGGTGTTTACAGCTGATACCTAATTAACTCAGTTCTGGAGGATAAAAAGTCTTCACAGCAGCTATGCATCTACGTCACAAGTTTCTCATGGCTTCAGAAAGTGTTCACTAGTGGAAATTTCTATTAAAACGCTATAACTAATGAAATCAAACACTGTGTAGCTCAGATTAGGAAGAAACAAATGTGATATAAACTGGCTCTTGGTCGAATTAATTTTTTTAAGTAAACTTAATGTTACAGGAAACTAAATGTCTGTTTTCTACAAGTGTGTTGACGTGAAATTTATTTTCAATAATAATATAGCAGAGAGAATTCATTCATTCACTCAGCAGTCAATAAATGCTTTTTTAGAGCTCTATGAATCCTGAACACAAAACTAGAATGAGTTAGCCCTATCACAATGAAAAATGTGGATGTTGTGGTTAAGCAGGCCTGAATTCTAATGTTAATTCCTGCACTTCCTACCTGTGTAAGCTTGGGAAAGTTGCTAAACCTCTGTGGGCTTCAACTTTTTCATGTATAAAATGAATTCATAATAATACCCACTTTATAAGGTTGCTTTGAAGATTGAGATAATATATTTTAAGTACCTAATACAGAAACACATAAGGAGCATTCAGAAATGTCAGTTATCTTTATTGATATATACCATTATTGAACTGAGCATAATAATTCAAGACATTTAAGAATGATTTATATTTACATTTTTCTTGTTTAAGTTTCTCCATAAGAAAACTTATAAAAAGTTAAATCACATTCATAATAGCTCATTTGATTAATCTATTAATTTTATTAATTTATTAATCTAGTTGATCATTCCTCTTCCAATTGTCTGAAGGTTTTCAGTAGCTTCCAGTTTGGGAGAAGAGGAGGCAGTTTTCAAATCTTCTCTTTGTGAATTTTTTTAAAGATATTACAGGGAATATGAGTTTATGAAAAAATTAAGATGAGAGACTATAATTTGAACTAGGACATGAAATAATATGTATTAAGATGGGTTGGTGCAAGCAGTTAAGTGCGCCTGCTCTGCTGCGGTGGCCCAGGGTTGGTGGGTTCAGATCCCGGGCACGCACTGACGCACCGCTTGGCAAGCCATGCTGTGGCATCATCCCATATAAAGTAGAGGAAGATGGGCATGGATGTTAGCCCAGGGCCAATCTTCCTCAGCAAAAAGAGGAGGATTGGCAGATGTTAGCTCAGGGCCAATCATCCTCGCAAAAAAAAAAAAAAAAGATTACCGTGCAATGCACAAATCAGAAACAAGTATGTCTAATGGCGTCTTGCGAAAAGCAGCACTGGGAGAATGGACTAGATTCCACAGAGGGTAGTGCCAAATCATCAAATTCTGTTTAGAAAAGGCAACTATAAGATGAATTGTAGAGACTATGGGCAGGTCTGGGACTTTCTTATTCTTAGAGAGCCTTTTCTGTTTCCCTATGAGCCAGTGGATCTTTACAACCTTAAATTAAAGGTGATAAATGGGTTTCAAGACATATTCTTTCTCCTACTGTCTGCATTTTCATTTAGGAGATAATACGTAAGAGAGAGAGAAACTGCTTTGTTAGCTTGCGACAAAGTAGGTCAGCTCCAAGAGGGCAGAGAGCACCCTAAAGAAGAAGGAACGGGGTCCTTTAGAAGGAGGCAAAGATGCTAAAGGCTGACCTCACCAGCAGTGGTTCATTGTTCGTGTTCCTCTGTGAAAAAGAGTGACAAATGCTAAATTGAAGTCTGTTGGGAAAGGCAGTTTCCCCTCCGAGCTAAAATCGGAGGGTTTCCATTCTCCGTGGCATAGACTCAGGGTGGCAATGTTGACATATTAATGGGCTTTAAGGGGACAAGCGTGGCCAATGTGACTGGCCTGTTTCTGACTGAGCACAAGCCCAAAGGAGCTTCAGATTGTAGGCTCTCAATAAACACTGCCAGACCCTGACTTTTATCTCATGTTTTACCAGAAGCTTTGCAATTTACTTTTGTTCCCTTTCAACACTACATATGTTTTTCTTGCTGCCAAATACATGCTTCTCTTATTTAAAATTGTCACCTATTGATTCACATAAATAAGGCCTCTTTTACCCATGACTAGAATCTTCCCCTACTCCATGTCCCGATGCAGAGCCCTGTTATTAAAAAGGAAAACATTCAAAACTCTCATAGTCATTTTGTACCCTGGGGAGAATTTGTGTCTTCTGTTACTTCTCTTTGTTTTGCCAAAATATCATGTTGTCTTGCACATGGATAGAACTATTTACAGTCATGTGCCGCATAACGATGTTTCAGTCAACCACGGACCACATATATGACAGTGGTCCCTTAAGATAAGTACCATACAGCCTGGGTGTGTAGTAGGCTGTACCATCTGGGTTTGTGTAAGTACACTCTATGATGTTCGCACAATGACAAAATCACCTAATGACGCATTTCTCAGAACATAGCCCCTTCGTTTAAGCGACACACAACTGTACAAGATTCTATTTCCTATACTTGCTTGCCATATCCAATCAAGTTGCATTTTACATGGTTTTGTCCAGTCCACATATAAGGTATAAATCAAATATAGGCAACATTACCCTTGAAAAAGTCCTTAAATTGACCCTATAATAGAGTAGATATGATTTTGCATATATAATCCTGCATAGCAATTTTTACTCAAAGTAGAAAGAAGGAAAGACTGAAGTAAGGAGAGTGTAGAAGGAGGAAAACCTGAGTGCAGATAGATGTCTAGATGTTTAAACCATTCTGCTTTTAAGTTAGCAATCTAATCCCTCTAGTGAACACTGGATAGATAGGGAATTTTAATGTTTCTCTGCTTCACTGCAGGGTTTTCTCCATTCCATTTTAATATTAATCCTCTGTGATGTTAACAGATGTCATTTGGCTTCTTTGTCATTGGGAGAATTAAACACCATGGTAGGGACTCATCTTTGGGATGTGAGGGGTTGAGAGGTGAATATCTAAAGAACTTGAGTTTCGGTCCAGTGTAAAAACAGCCAATCAGAAAGTTTCACAAAAGAAATATTGGCAGACATTTTGAGGATTTTGAATGGAGACGTCCAGGAGGATCTGTGAAAAACTAATGCCTTGAGGAACTTCAGAAATGACTGATGCTTGTGCAGAAATAATTTTTCACTCAGGGCATTAAAGAAGATGTGGGGTTTCTTGATTTGTATTGAGTGAATCTAGTCACTAGTTTTATAAAATTTCATTATTAAAAAAGAGGTGTGCTATAAATACCTCCACTAAATTCATTGCCAGCTTCCTATGGTGGTCATCCTTGCTATCACCCTGAAAAGTAGGGCTGTTTTGTCAGAGGCTCAGCTTTTGAAAGTTCTACCCACATGATATCAAACATATTAAAAGGCAACCACAGCTCATATCAAATATACTTTTGACCGTAAACAAATAGTTTCATTTATCTTTACTCTCGGTTTTTATTTTGCACATTTTCTTTTGTACTTTTGGTCAATTCATTTTTTCTTTTGGTTGGCCTTTGAAATTCTCAAAGGTCCTAGACTGGGGGATAAACCCTAAAGCTGGGTGGATAAACTGGCCTTTCTGAAAAGAATAGCTCAGTCACTCTGAAGAACATTTAGGACTTTTGTCCCCTTCATAGAAAAGAAACAGTGCAAGATCCTTGATCTATAAAAAGTAACAACACAAAAGTTCCTCCAAAAAGTAAGTCTCCCTATTCCATATGTTTTCATCATACAAGGAGATTTGGGACAAAATGTCGTTTGATGAAACCAGACAGCATAATCATATTTGCATTGTAAGACTTATAAACTAAAATCTTATTCTTCATAATAGAGTGTTCTTAGCCAGTCATGGAAGGTTAAAGAGGACCTAATGTGTTTCAAAGAGCATTAACATCCGCAGAGGGACAGCACCAGTGCCCAGGTTCCTTGGACGAATGACAAACATACTTGTTTCCTGTTTTTGTACAGCCTCCATAGTGATTGGGAAATGGTGGTGTGAGATGGAGCCTTGTCTAGAAGGAGAAGAATGTAAGACTCTCCCCGATAATTCCGGATGGATGTGCGCTACAGGCAATAAAATTAAGACCACAAGAGTAAGTTCATTTATTTCAAATGTCTCACGCATGTTACAAATTGTACTATTTGCCTTTGTGTTGTACAAACAGCACCCAGAGAAGCTTTGAACAGGAAGGAAGGAAGCCTTTTCCCTGACAGAACCATTCTTCACTATTCAGATCAGTGTCCATCCATCAACAAGAAGTCGGAGATTGAACTTGACTTTTCCATACTGAACAGTTTAGTGTTTCCGTTACTGGCTCATAAATAAAGCTAGGTTGCCATAGCCAAAGGGAAGAGGAGCAGTGAGAAAATTATTCAGATAATTCATCCAATGTCTATAGTGCTCAGAGTAGATAATAAAATAAGGATCTTGCCTAATTCATCCAGATGGTTTGCTAAAAAGATCTGCATTTAAGTACAGCCATTTTCTAAAGGTTGTTTAAAGGAATTCCTTGATCACCTTTTAGGGAAGTGAAAGGTTTTTTGATGTGAATAATCATTCCTTGATTTCTGTAGTTAAATCAAGAGTTGTCTTCAAAATATATAACACCATTGTGTGGTGAGGCTACCCAACCCATCAGAATTGGTGTCATGATGCTGGAGCGGGTGGGAGAGGCCCAGCTAGGTCAGCCATTGACCCTATAGATACTTGACCATAGGAAAATCTGAGAGTCCTATAGGGGGTGGGTAGCGAGGGTTGCTCAGGGCACTTAAGATGGTATTTATTCACTAGTGCAAAAGGATGTCAACATTTTAATAACCAATATGGTCATATGTACACATACCATGTGAATATCAGCCCTGTTATGTACGTATGTATTTTGATGCATTGGGTATTTTTTAAAGCAAGCTCCACCAGTTACAAATCCCAATATGTTGAACTAGTGGTCTTCCAAAAGTGTGACTCAAATTTAAAAGAACATCTTCTGATTTCAACCCCTGTGTTGAGTCTTAATTTGATCTTTCTTCTCAGCATTATCTTTTCAAAAAAAAAAAATTGGTTCTTGAAGCTTTGTGATGCAGAAAACATAATACCTTATAAAACATTTTTTTTCTTACGTAAAATAAGTGGAGACTCTGTGTGTGTCAAATTTACTTGCCTGTATTGACCATATTAACCAGGAAATGGCCATACCTCCCTGGCTTGCAGCCAGGAGGGATTCCTGAACCACCCTAGCTTGTGAACATGTATTTGCATGCACCTGACAAGCTCAGCATGGATTACGATCATTTCAACGAACTACCTACAGAAGAGAGTATTCAAAAATGAGCTCGTTCGGGCCACTTACCCTCAGAAAGCATCTTAATTAGCTGGTGGAATATGGATTTCACATTTCTCTTTTGGTTACATTTTGCCTGAAAATGATTTTACCAAATAATTTGAAGATGCCCTCACAAATTACTTTTAAGCTACTCTGGATTATGGCCATTATGATTGGAATCCAATAACTATTGTTTTAAACACGTTGCTGATATATTTTCTGCCAAATCTCATCCCTATTCCAAATGATAACTACTCATCCTTTATTGAAGGTAAGCCCTGCTATCATGGTGCCTCCAGACTTGAAATTCAGTAAAGAACAACAATGCAAGTGAAATTATTTTAGGATTTAAATATGTGGCATTCCAAGAGTGCCAACTAGGAGACTCTTTGGAAGATAGAATATAAACAAACAAACAAGAAAAACACAGAGAAATTGTTAATGTTACTTTTTTGTGACCTGTGTAGCTCTTTTATTCGGCCTCTGTAGAGTATATTTTAAAACCATCAGGCATGTTGTAAATTCATCCTAAACATTTTCTGGCATCACAGAAATATGGTGCAGAACCTGATCATTGTAATAGAGGCTGGAGCACACTGTGTTTGCTACCGCCCTGGGTGGGCTGAATGCAACCTATACAGTTGAGTGTACAAGAGAAATAAATTTCCCTTGCACTTGATTTGAAAGCAGAGGATGTACCTGTTCTGATGTGTGCATCCATTTCAAGCAAGGAAACAAGAGACTTCTCTACAGCCATGTGAGCAGCACATCAGTCAACTAAGAATTCTCAAGTCTGTCTTTAGAGAAGGAAAAAGAAGACACTAGAAAAAGCTATACTTTTTAAACCTTGAGATGACTCAGACACTACTACTGACTTACATTTTCTCCCCCTTCCTTAACAAGAAATTCACAATGAAATAAGCACTTTTAAACACAAAAGGCACCAACTAAGTCCAGATGACACGTACAGGAGCTTTCCATTCTGTATAAATGGCATGCCAACACAAGTCCTTAGATCACATGCTCTAAAAGTAGGTTTTATATTAATTTTTCTGGCATGCCCTATGTATTTTTCCTCATCAGAGTATAAATATGCCTACACACCTCAAATATTGACTCTAGCAATTTAACTTTTAAAAGAGTTTAATTAATAAATGTACTTTAATTATGAATCATATATTCTTACTATTCTGTTCTTATCTAAGAGATAATTTTTAGGATAAAAAATTCTTCAAGTTCTTACCAAAGTAAAAAGGGAAAGTAGAGAAAATCACCTCTTTTGTTCTTATGTGTAAGATTAATTTAAGGAAAAGTGCTCTCAGGAAAAAAAAAAAAAAAAACTGAAGAAACATACCCAGATTGTTAATGGCAACTGAGAGTTTCCTTCATACAGCTATTTTAAAAAGTAACTCCAATGAAAAGATATTTGCAAGAAAGATTCCTGGGATATCCTTCTTTTTCAAAACCTTGCTATGATATGGGTTACTATGCAAACAATCATCCTAAACAAAAATTCTCAGCAGTCTTGAAATGTAGATAAACAAGAGATGCTTCAAAGTGTGATCTAGTTTAATTTTTTATCATGTTCATTTTTTAAGGAGGTTGGAAAGTAGAAATTCACTGTTTCAGTTAAACAACCAGACACCCCAAAATGTGGACTAGCTGGGATAAGAGGCTACAATCTAAAGGAAAACCTTGGGGAAATTAGATCTGAGTGACAATAAAACCCACAGAAGGAAGGAGAAAAGATAGGTAGAATTAGGCAAAGGCTTTCCTTTCAGGACATTTGGAAGAATAAATCTTAGGAAAAGAAGAACCTTCCTGAATGAATTCTACCCTATAGAGAGGAAGTTGTCACCCTTGAGAGGTTTTCGAAAACCCAGCCCTGGAGTAGCTGGAGAGTGACAGACACCCTCCTGGGGAGAAGCTTGTTACATCTGGGTGACATTTCGTGGCTAAATTTTAACCCTGTCTCTGCTTGACCACTGCTTCACTTGTTGTATTAAATTACTTTGTTGGTAGTCTGTAGCAAGACTAACCAATCTAAATATTGACTAGAGATTTTTTCCTACGGTTTTAGATACTTATTGCTTTATTTCTTTTCTTTAAACTTAGATACCAAAAACATAAATTTGAAAGTTGGGGAGGCTATATCTCACGCTTTCAGGAACAAATCTATACTCTGTGTATTCAGAAACAATGGCTTAATTTAGAAAGACAGGAGACAGCCCTGATGGCCTAGCAGTTCAAGTTTGGCGTGCTCCGTTTCGGAGGCCCAGGTTCAGTTCCTGGGTGCAGAAACATGCCGCTCATCTGTCAGTAGCCATGCTGTGGCAGGGGCTCACATTAGAAGAACCAAAAGAACTTACAACTATACACAACTATGTACTGGGATTTTGAGGGAGAAAAAGAAGAAAAAAAAATGGAGGAAGATTGGCAACAGATGTTAGCTTGGGGCGAATCTTCCCCTGCAAAAAAAAATTAAAAAAAAAAAAGACAGACCTCCCCAAAGAGGAAATAACTTGTTTGACAATGCTGTAATAATTCATATGTGAAGAGTGAATATTGTTTGGAGACAGGAAAAGGAAGGGAATGAAGTAAAGAGAAAACCGAGTCACTTGGAAAGAAAAATTAGCAGATTAAAATAGCAGAACATAACTGGCATAATACCTGGGGAAGTATCAAGCAACTTTGGATTTCCTTGAACCCCATATGTTCATGTCTTTCAGACTAGTGAGAAAATCAAGAATTAGTGCCCAATGTAGGGTCAAGTTTCATTCCCTAAAACGACGAGTTAGCAGACCTCAGGTTGTACACCTAACTATAGTAGCCATCTGGTCAAATCAGTGTTTTATGTGACTGGCCCAACACAAATCTACCACAATCATTTGTCTACACCCTCCTGGTACTCATCGTCCTAATGGGGACTCTGACTTTGCATATGTCTCCCCATTCTAATCACCGCTGGTGTTTTTTATGTTACTGAAGGGTAAAGTACCACCTTTGACACATTCCAGCATCTTCACTCAAAATTCTGCAGGTCTAAAGTGTTTTGAGAAAATTTACAATCCTGATCTCTACTCCATTTTGCATGAAATGCCTTTAAAATACAGAAATAGACATATTTAGAGATTGCAGCAAGGAAGAATAAACGAACTTATGCTATTACATTTGCCCCTGGTTGCAAGTGAAATTATTCCTTTCTTTAGCTAATAAATATATTTAAGCCTCTACTATCTAAAGTTAGTGTATTAAGGTCTTAGGGATGTGACAGTGGACATGACAGAGCCCCGGGTCTTCCATGGAGGATAGGGCCTAAGGCTGGGTGGTGGGGGTGGGGGTGGCAGGTAGAGTCAGTAGAGATAAAAGAAAGGCAATTCCAGTTCAGTTTTGTAAATGTCACTTTCTCCTTCCTTTTGGTGAAAAAGAAGACGGTGAAAACAGAAAGTGGTAAACACTACTGAAATATAGGAAATCAAGGTTTGGAAGGATCTATTATTTCTATGGAGAGAAAAAAAAATAAATGCATGAAGATTTCTCATACATTCTGCCCCTGGCCCAACCAGGGCGCCAAAGTTTTGAACGCAAACTTTTATTACTATTCCCACCTAACCCTGAAAGTTTTAAATGGACTCCACTCCTGGACTCAGAATACTCAATTTCTAAGACCATAAAGAATTAAGAGATGATGAAGAAAAATTCCTTATGTCCTAGAATTCTAAAGTAGAAGCTTCAACTCTATTAGAATCGTCATTGATGCTCTAAACTAGAGATTCTCTGTGCGCACATCCTTTTAAATAGTAGAGTCTTTGGGACCATATTCAAATGGCTTAAATGGCATCAACAATTACAGGAGTATGCTCTTGATTGCCCTTGAACCCTCTGTCATTGTTTGAGTGGAACACTTCCTCACCTTGCAAAGGTCTCTTATATTCCTAAACAAATCGGTCTAACCTTGGCAATGACTTCACCTTATGCCACCCTTTTAAATCTTACAACAGGCCAACTTGACAAGGCCATGGAATAACTTAGTTCCAATTCTTATCAGATAGACGCTAGACTAACTACAGAATTGGCGAGGCCCAGTGCAAAATGAAAACATGGGGTCCCGTGTTCAAAAATTACTAATAATTTCAAAATGGCAACAGCAGGTCATTAAACCAAGCGCAGTGCCCTTTTCACCACAGGGCTCTGTGCAACTGTGCAGGTCCCATGCCCATGAAGCCGGTTCTGGTTAGACGTTGCTCCAAGAGTCTATCACCTAGTTGTGGCAAAATTAATTTAATGAATTGATAAAAACATGGTGGTCTGTCAATGCACTTTAATCACCAGTTGAGAGCTACTGCTCTAGACTTGAACATTTTTGACTTCAGATCACTTGAAAGAAGCAACATCCTAAAAATTCAAGCTGTCCTTATTTTCTGCCTAATCACTTTTCTGTGTGCCTTCATTTTGTACTTTTCTCCCTGAAATTTCTTTCTTTCTTTGGTTTCAGATTCACCCAAGAACCTAAGGGAAGCATTTGTTGTGGTAGTAAAGGAAAACCAACTCTGCGGAAAATACATTTTAAGGATTTAAAACATCTAACACATTACAAGCCAAATGGATTTCTTATTTGCACTTTGACTGGTTACCAGATAATCATAATACTTGTACTGTGTGTCACGAAGTATCCCACAGTGAGAAGACTCGAAGCTTTTGGCAACACCACGGAAAGTGGATTTAAAAAAAGAGTTTTCTGAATGAAAATTTTGGGGATTACGAAGAACGATCAACTATCTTCTAATTTGGATCTATAGTTACTTTGTACCATTTGAAATATATGTATATATATATATAATATTTTGAAATATTATATATTCTCTTCAAGAAATGAACAATACCACAGTTTGAGGCGGCTGGTGTAACTTTTTGAGTTTTGAATGTTTTGTTTTGTTTTGTTGCCATTTCTTTTTCTATCCACAAGGAAGACGTGCCCTTTTGAGAGTTCAATATGACACTCCCACTGGAAGGCCAGCTACAGGTGGACTCCTGGAATCTGAGACATCATAACAATATGGAATCAAGAGCTTCCTTCTGTTTCTACCAGATGGCACAAGGAAGCACCTCGTCCTGTTTTATTGCTGTTTACCCTGTGCAATAATAGCATGCAAGCTTGGCTTACATAACCATACTTTATATTCAGTTGATATATAATAACCGTTCTAACCTCTTCCGGGAAAATATTTTTAGAACTACTAGCTTTTCCACAGATAGGAAAATGAGGATTCTTGAGGGAGCTGCTCCACCATGCTATTAAGACTCTGGCAGAGTTATAGTAGAATATGGATCCCTGTATTAATAAGTTCTGTAAATACAATGTCTTAAGGCTTTGTATAGCTGTCCTAGACTGCAGAAATGTCCTCTGGTTAAATCCAAAGTCTGGCATCATTAAGTACTATAGTGCTGTAGCAACAAGTCTTATCATGGCACCTCTTTCTATGTTTGATTTGCTTTTTCTAAGAGTATTTAGATCTCTTCTGGTGAGATAGGAAGACCATTAAAGCAATTAGGTTTCAGAATGATCTATGTGACCAAATGTTGGACAGCCCTATTAAAGTGGTAAATTAGTTCTTTCTAAACCTACTTGTCCTCTTTATTTGTCATTTATTTTTCCTGAATCAGCTTTAACCAAATTCAGAGAACACCCCACTCAGAGATTCACAGTCAGCCAGAATTTTTTCCACAAGGTCTTTGCTGCTGTCACAGCCAATATTTCCAACCCTAATATTTTCAAAACCAGAAATTCATTACTATAACTGCAGTGTCCTTGGTCAGTGAGATTAAATGTCAAATCCCGTTATTGGGCTTCCGTAGTGGTCGCATATGGGGCTCACCTCCCAAAAAAGAAATTTTTGTTCATCTTCTCTTTTTGAGAATTATTCAGCTGATGCTTATAAGAAGGAAGTATCTACTTACGTTCTAGTTTACCTAGCATAGCGTAATATTACTATAGATTCCTATTACTTACCCTATCATACTGCAAGTGTATCTGTTTTTTCTCCAAAGCCGTTTCTCTGGAATACATGTTGTTAGGGCCTGTTATTAGATCAGCAGCACGGTGGGTCCCCTGTTATGAATTTTTTAAGTTAAACCTCAGGTGGGATCCAGAAGCTCTTTCATTTCTACCAGTATAGCTTGAAGTCTGATTGAATATACCAACACTCTAACTAGATAGATTGATTCTGCATCTTGAATGCCTATAAAAGCATCCAGAAAAGGAAATGGAATCCTCATTGCAAAATCTAGGCTTCCCAAACACTTTCACAAATATTTACCAGAAAGTAGCATAAAATTCATACCAGCAAATCAAAATTTCTTGAATTTATGGTCCATATCCATGTATCAAGTAAAATATCAAAAAATGACTTTCATCTGTAAACTTTGAAGCAAAAACTCATATCATAAACTCAAAGAATTATCTAGAACAGTACATCTAAATATGTGGAGGAAAAAACTTCTATCATCAAATACATTTGGGAAAAAGTTTAAATAAAATAAAATAGAAATATTTACTGAGGGAATTTTCAGAGCCTTTAATACACCAAAAGACACGGTGTCTTCAAAAAATACTAGAACAGGGGAAACCAAGTAAAACGCTTCCAGAATCCAGGCATGTTGGGTGCTTACTCCACTAATGGAGAGCACATTCCCTGCCTAATGGGAAGCTACAAGAAATTATTTCTGTGTGAGGATATATTCATTGCATTGTCATACCTTCAATTTTTCAAGAGAACCAGAAATTTGTATTTTTACATAAAATCTCCTAACATTCTTAAATGAGATTAACTAAAATGAGATTATTTCCTTTAAAAAAAAAACTCCTGGGGCCCGCCTGGTGGCGCAGTGGTTAAGTAGGCACACTCTGCTTCAGCAGCCCAGGCTTCACAGGTTCGGATCCCGGGCGCTGACTGATGCACTGCTTGTCAAGCCATGCTGTGGCGGCGTCCCATATAAGGTAGAGGAAGATGGGCACGGATGTTAGCCCAGGGCCCGTCTTCCTCAGCAACAAGAGGAGGATTGGCAACGGATGTTAGCTCAGGGCTGATCTTCCTCACACACACACACAAAAGAAAAACTCTCTAAGCATCGTTGTTGCCCAAAATTCCCTGACCATGTGGCCTTATCAGTCAGATTAGTGTTTTCTGGAATAACCGTTTAAAAGTGTTGGTCCTGAAAGAAAATCCAGTGAGAAGTAAAAAGGACATTCTCTTTTCTATGGCCTTATGCATACAGACCCCTCTTATAATTCACAGTATGTGGAGCTCACAGCTTTTCCTATTCTGTAACCAGAGCCTGTAAGTCAGTAAAGGAGCTAGTCTAGAGGTCCAAGTCTGTTTGTTTATTTCCTATTGGTCGCTTAATGCAATAGCCTCCCTTGGAAAGATCTGAAAAAAGAGAGAAGGAGAAAAAAGACCACATAAGAATCTAGCAACCATCCAGTAAAACTGCAAATATTTGTAAATGTCTTCAAATTCAATTTGGATTTATCTAAGTCCTTTACACAAATGTGTGAACCATCCACTTGTGTTTAAATTTATCTTGCACCAGTTTGGGGAATTCAGTAGCTACCATCTGCCTATTGAATCTGAACATTTATGGTTTAAAAACTTATATCACGTATTTCTGGTAATAAAGAGCTCAGTGGGGTATGACTAATATTGATATGAGCTTGTTCATCAAGTACGATGAATAATGTTATAACATAATTAGAGCAAATGCAAAGGGTTTCATCCAGAGCCCTTCTTTTGGTAAAAAGGAAAATATGGCTTATTTCGTAAGACAAGGATTTTTGAGTAAAGTAAAGCTTACTTGTTGTTTTTTTGGTGTGTAAATAGATTTATCTATTAATGGACTTGGCAAGCACATTGAGAAGTTTTACTACTTGGCTTTTTTCCATTATAGAATGATGAAGAATGTTTTCACCCACACACAATTCGAAATCCTTTTCTGATCAAATCCAGTGTAACTTTCACAAAGCAATATAGTGATTTTATAGTACAGTATATTATGCCAACTTGCCATTGTCGCTGATATTCTAAGTTATGGAGGATATAGAAATTGTTTATATGAGGAGATCCACACATTCCTCACCAGCATGGCATACGTACTCCCTCCTGGAAGGTTAAATATCTGTCATAATATGAGTTTCTCTTTTAATTAGGTTTGACAGTCCCATTTCAAAATCTGTTAGGGTTAGCTTGACAAAGAAGTATGTCATGTCTCTTTCCAGGAGCTGTCTACCTTCTAAATAAAAGATTTAGTGTCTAGCAAATTCTAGGGCTCAAGCCACCTCCATCTCATTTATAAATATAAGAAAAGATAAAAAGTATACTGAAGAATGTGAGGACTCAGGACCAGTGGCAGCAGTGATAGAATCTGATATCCTAGTACCTGTGGGCATACAAAAGGGATAACATAGAATCATGTTCACATTTCAAAGTAAATAAAGAGGAAGCCATTAATTGCACACACATGCCTCCCAAAGATCCCTTGCTATTAAAGATTTAAAATTTTTATGTTGAATAGGCCAGAATTTTTTTTCCCTGTAAAAGATCTCAGGAGCATATCAGTGGATGTTACAACACGCTCACATTATAAGTCCACAAGTGGCTCTCATTTTTTTTCAATTTATTTTGGTAGTTTGTTTCATTTTCAAAAAATGTTACGCTCTCATTTATTTATTTTGGTAGCTAGTTCATTATTAAAATAATAATAACTGATCACTAAACATGAAAGCCGGGACACCAACCATAACTGACTATATTTACAGACCAGGCCACGTTTATCCAGCTTATCTCACCTGCTTAAAGAGGCTGAAACCACAAAGACTCACATGCACACCATGAAGAAAACTAGACAGTTGTTCTCAACCATTGGGCCATGGCACATGGATATGTGGCTGTACATCATGGAGTGGGTTGCAAGTGATTTCTTACTATTCATCAAGTCTGCAAGTATATTTTTAAAGGAACTATAATTTGCTCAAGGGTAGTTGTAAATCAGCGCCTAAAAGACATATATGCCCACAGGAGCTAGCCAGATAACACAAGTTAGTTAACCAGGGTCACCTGTTAGTGCCTAAGCACACAGGGCTGAGGGTAGACACCTGGCACACTGCAGGGTTCCAGAAGCCAGCATTTGGTCCCACCCTATTGTTGCCATGCAACATTAGAGGACTAGAGTGGCCCAATTTCCAATTTTTTTTTTTTTAGGAAAATCTAGAAACACAGATGTTTATATGAAATCTCCAAATTTTACATATTTATAAGCCACTGAACTTTTGTCAAAAGATATGGCTAAAGACTCTATCCTGGGGTTGGCCCAGTAGCCGTTATGTTCACGGGTTCTGCTTCGGCAGCCCAGGGTTCGCAGGTTCAGATCCCGGGCGCGGACTGATGCACCACTTGTCAAGTCATGCTGTGGCGGCGTCCCATATAAAGTAGAGGAGGATGGGCATGGATATTAGCCCAGGGCCATCTTCCTCAGCAAAAAGAGGAGGATTGGCATCGGATGTTAGCTCAGGGCTAATCTTCCTCACACACACGAAAAAAGACTCTATTCTGTCTATGAGATACCAGTTTGCAAATCTGGCCTAAAATTACATTATTCTCATGGATTTGCATTCTCATGTGCTTCCTCTGGTGGTAGAAAAAATGATGGAGATAGAGCTAGTTTATAGTCCATTGCACATAACCTGCAGCCTGTCTTACTTTTGCCTCTGAGAATACTGTGGGTACAGAATAGACATCAGTTTTCCTCAACTGGGGGCATGCCAAGTTCGCAAAAAACGGTCAGCCACTGTACTAGAATAGAGTAAACGGATTAACTTCCATAGATGCCAACTTTGCAGTCACCAAGCTAGCGTGGGAGCAAAGTTTAGAGACTGGAAAGATGCAGTATAAGGTCAGAAGATCCCACCAGCTGGTGCTAAAAGACTTGAGAAGCTTGTGCATTTAGTTAAAAGAATGCTAGGTACTGGCTGCCCAATCAAAATGGCCTTCTCTCTCTGCTTCCACGTTCCACACACACCCTCCCACGTGTGTGAATTCTTGGTTACTTTGTCCCCGATCTGGATCCTCCTCCAGACGGCCAGAATGAGAAGCTCTCGAGGTTTCTCACCCTCTCACCTCTGCCATTCACCTCACCATTGTCATAGTTCCTCTTCTCCCTTTCACATTTCAGGCCTAAAAATCACTATATATATTGAAAATAACCCTAGTATTACAAGCCAAAAGAGCTCCCCAAAGATTCAAGTCCTTGCCCTTTACTTACAACCCAGAAAAGCCTGTACCCTCTCTCTCTGAGTTTTCATGTCTGTAAAATGGAGATCATTGTACGAAGTTTAAAGGTTATGGGAGGATTAGGGAAATAGAGAAAACGGAAATGTTTTATAAATGCAAAGCAGTAGGTAAGCTGTTATTATTATTATTATAGATTACTCCTCCTGTGTGTCACCTAGAAGCTCCTTCATCAGTGCTAGCCCCACTCAAGGCAAACAAAAAAACAAACTTGGAAAAAACAGCCAAAATACTATTTCACACTCTCTCTCTAGAAAGCTCAAAGACTAGACAGACTCTTGCTAACTTTGTAGAATTCCCCATTTGCTGTTACCACTGCTAAAGTTTTTAAGCCACTGGAAAATGCCAATATAACCCACATTTGATCAATGCCATTGACACAAGCAAGTAATTACATGTTGGAGAAAGCACCCTGCTGGTGTCCAGAATGTTTATCCAGAAGCTGAATTGCTAATGGCCTGAGCCATCTGGTGTGTAAGACAATTTTTAGCAGCTACACATAATGCCATCACCAGGCCACTCTTTCCCCACACCCAGCCCTCTTGTCGTTCAGGCTAATCGTTCAAGAAAATTCACATATAACCTTAGTTACTGCAGAGGTAAGACCTTTCATGCCCACTCTTACACCCACCTCACTGGTAAAGACTGCTTTCATGCATTCATTCACTCATTCAGTCAATAACCAAATACCTCTTGTAGCTTTACTATGTGTCAGGCACAGTACTAGATACTGAGGATGACTTCAGACCTCATATTATTCTAGGGGAAACAGACAAAAACAAAAGAGAATAAATAATCATAGATCATGATAAAATAAATGCAAAAGGACCCAAGAACATAAATAATGGAAGGGAAGCATGAACTGTAGGTAGGATAGTCAAGGAACATCTCTTGGCAGAGGTTAGTTTGAGAACTTAGTTTGAGAACTGGAAGATAGCAGGAAACAGCCACACAGAGAGCCAATGGGGAGTGGGGGTGAAGAGGTGGGGGTGTTGCAGGCGGACAGATTAGCATGTGCCAAGGCCCTAGCCAAGGAAGACCTCGATATATTTGCAACACTGAGAGAAAGTCTCTTTCAGTTTGCTGTCAAAGCAGTGTGATTAGAGCAAAGTGGCTTGACATTGGAAAGTAACCTTGGAGTCAGATCATGGGACCACATTGAGCATGATAAAGAGTTTGGGTTTTATCTGAGTTGTAGCAGGAAGCATGAAAACAGTTTTTTAAGCAAGGGGTGACACAATCTTATTTATCCTTATAGCAGACTCCGTTGGTGTCCATCCATATCCTCTCAATTAGTTTCATACACATGCAGGGCAGACCAGATGTACCAAGGAATCAGGAGAGCCACTGTTAACCATTGACAGATGAGACTTGATGTATAAATTCCCCAACTTCCTTGCTCCAAAGTGGGACAATTCCAAGGCGTGTTCTAAACCACCACTGTCCAGCAGAACTTTCTGCAATGCGAAAATAGTTCTATATCTGAGATGTCCGGTATGGTAGCCACTAGCTACATGTGGCTATTGAGCACTTGAAATGCCTCAACTATGACATACAAAGTGATTTTACTTTGATTTGATTTTATTAACTTAATAGACAGCCACATGTGGCTAGTGGCTACCTTATTGGATAGCACAGTTCTGTTCAGTCTTCGAGAGGTGCCAAGTGGCTGAGCCACAGTTGCCCAAAGTAAGAACGTACTCATAAACACACATTTTATTGGCTTTCTTTCATTTTCTGTCTCACTTCCTTACCAGCATTGCCTGGATTCACCTCTCAAATAAACTACTTGCATTGAAATCTCTGTCTCAGAGCATTCCTACAGAAAGACCCACCTAAGGCAATGTTTTAAGATGACCACTCTATTTCCAAAATGGAGAAAGATGAGAAGGGCACACAAGTGGAACTGAGGGGACCAGAAAGGAGGTTGTTATAGTATTTAGTAAACATACGTGCAGCACTTCCTTGTCAAAGCCTGAGGACAGAGCAGTAAATCATGCTTTTCCTTTTATAGAGGAGCTGACAGCTTAGATTCAAGTCTCAGCTATATCAGTCAATTGCCATTTCGCAGACTCAGTCATCTAAGGCCATCTTGACGAAACAAGAGTAAGGCTGTGCTGCATCTCTTAGAGGTAAGTCCTAGTGAGAAAGCTTTAGTCCCTCATGATTCAGCCTGTTCCTAGAAACCTAGCCTCATTGTCGATGAACAAAGTTCAAACTGAATTATTAATGAGAAAATTTCAAATTTGTCTTTAATCTAGTATTTTCTTTTACCAAATGGTACAACAAGCATGGCAACCTAGAAAGTGCATTGGACTAAAAGAACCCTGATTTCTAGTCCTGACTTAAGGAATCACTTAAACTTCTTGAAGTGGTTCTCAGAAATGGCATTCTGTGTAGACGACAGCAAATCATAACAATGGGAAAAAGTGATGAACTAGTTAAAGGACCAGTTTGGAATTTTAAAGGACATAGGCAAAAGATTCGCCAAAGGCAGAATAATCAGGAAAGACTATATATAAGAGTGACAGAGACCTCTAAAAATATAGTAGGAAGGTTAAATTGACTTATGACTTAAAATTGACTTCCAGAAATGTTACCATCAACCTAAAAAAACTTTTTGTAGCTATTTTCAAAGCAAGTAGGACACACCTACTGCCTGAAGCCAATAATGTATAGAAAATAGAGAATTCAGGTTTTTCTCAAGCAACTGTGTTGTTTCTGTTTTCTCTTTTCTATGTCAATAAAAATTATCTTCTGACAAAAAAAAGTCTGGAAGGAATATTGCTAAGAGAGAAATAAACTCAAGATAAGAGAAGAGATTTGTAAGACAGTATCTAGCTCTCCTCAATGATTCAAGTGCCTGGGTGCAGTGATGGGGGAAGAAGGAAAGTCCTGGTTTGTATTATGTATTGATTTCTGTGGCGTAAACACTCCCATCATGGCTGACTTCAAGCTACCAATGTGAAGTTGGGGAGAGATGTGTGTGATTGGCTCTCACAAGCCGGGAGAGCCAGCTCCAGCACATCGCTATCTGCAAGAGAGAAATCACATTCCTCGCACCAAAAAAAAACTACCAAAAAATTACCACACTCATGCCAGGGAATTTTGAGATCTCTGGGAGAGCCACTAGAAGTCTAGTGTTAGTTAAGTATAGTTACCATTGTTAAAAAGAGGAAGTGGATTCTGAAAACTGGAGACCAGTGACCCTGAGGTCAGCCTGGGGCAAGATTCCAGAGTAAGTCATTTAAGGAATTTTTATGAATAATTAGGGAAACGGTAATCACCAGGAGCCAACTTGGGTTTGCTGAGGAAAAAAATAACGCCAGATACATTTTTTTTTTTTTTTTGGTGAGGAAGATTAGCCCTGAGCTAACTTCTGTTGCCAATCCTCCTCTTTTCACTGAGGAAGACTGGCCCTGGGCCAACATCCATGCCCATCTTCCTCTGCTTTATATGTGGGATGCCTGTCATAGTATGGCTTAATAAGCGGTGCGTAAGTCCATGCCCAGGATCTGAACCCACGAACCCTGGGTTGCAGAAGCAGAGTGCAGGAACCCAACCACTGCACCACCCGGCCAGCCCCCCTAGATACTTTTTTCCATTGGCCCCACTGTTTTCTTTAACTAGTCTGAAGGATTTTTAAAAATTGATGGACATAATATGTCTAGACTTTAGCAGAGTATGAGGCTAGGCCAAAGATTGGCAAACTATGGCGCTTACGCTAAACCTGGCCTGCTGCCTGTTTTTGTAAATAAAGTTTTATTGTAAAACAGCCACTTGTTTACATGTTGGCTATTGCTGCTTTTAAATTACAACAACAGCTGAATAACTGCAATGAAGATATTATGACTCAGAAAGCCTAAAATATTTACTATTTGGCCCTTTATGAAGTTTGCCAACCTCTGGTCTACTATGGAAAAGGCTGGATGATACTAAAAGTTGTGTGGGCTCATAACCATAATGAATAGCCATATTCAAATGTTTCTAATTCACAGAATAATTGTATCCTGGAGAAAGATTTCTAGTAGCAGAATCCTGAGTTCTGTCCTGGCCGTGTCCCGTGCAGTGTTGTATTATCAACTGTGTGAAAGAGGGTATTGACGTGCTGTGCAGACCAGTTTTGCAAATGATCTACAGTCAACAACCTAGCATGGTTAAATCAAGTTCAAGCATATAGACAGCAGAGGAAAGCAGTTACGATGGTTAGAAACAGTTGAAGGACATGATGTTTAGATTTGTGGGAAAAGAGTAAGCAGATCAAGAATGAGAAGATGCATTTAAATATTTGAAGGTCTGTCACTTAGAAGAGGGATTAAATTAGTTTCTAAAGACTGTGTGGAATTTATAGCTAAACATATTTCAGTTTAATATAAGAACAATTTACCCAGTAGACTTTCTTTAGTAGGTAGTAAGTTTCTTTTTAGGAATAGTATTCAAACATAGACCAGAAGAACTCATTCTTAGGAGTGCTGTAGAAGGATTCATGCCTAGGCAATCTTGCACTTCTCAGAATTTGAGATTATCTGAGCCTGATTTCTTATCATATAGGAAAATAGAATTAGAGATGCTCTGTAATGTCAGATTTTTATGATACAACAAATTCTTAAATTCTGAAGAGCGACTCAAACTGCCTATATCCAGATTGCTTGGTTCAGATGTACAGATGTCCCTTAATGGCCCCAGAAGCATTGCTTACCATCAAAAATAGGTCCTCCTTCCCAATTTCAGCAGCTTCTGTTTCTTCAAAGTAAGTCGGCCACACCTGGAGCAAGTTAGTTTGAGCATTAATCAGTCAGTCACAGTAACAACAGGGTGATGATGTCAAGAACTTGGAGTCATAGGAATTTTATAATAAACCAACAGCGCTTTGTTATGGAGACTGGCCAAAAGACTTCAGGATGTTCGCTCAGGTATAACTACAACTGTAAGGATGAACTAGCTGGAAGTTGGATAACAGGGAAGCGGACCAAAAACAAAATGGTTGAAGGCAGGAATTGGTTCAAAAACGTAAACTTGAGGGGCCAGCCCCATGGCCCAGTGGTTAAGTTCGGCATGCTCCACTTCAGTGGCCCAGGTTCATGGGTTCAGATCCCAGGCATGGACCTACACCACTCATCAGCCATTGTGGCAGCGACCCACATACAAAATAGAGAGAGATTGGCACAGATGTTAGCTCAGGGCTAATCTTCCTCAAGCAAAAAAAAGAGGAAGATTGGCAATGGATGTTAGCTCAGCGTGAATCTTCCTCAGCAAAAAAAAAAAAAAAAAAAGTAAAATTGAACAAGTCACTCAATATTTTAGCCAGGGATGTCTCTACTACCTTTACAATGATTTATCAGACTATAGATATCATCTAATTATATACTAGATTTTAAAAGGCAATAACATGTATGAGTAGTAATTTTCAATAAATGAAAATTCATCTAGACAAAAGTCTCTCAACTCCATTTCTCATTCCAGTTTTAACATGCTACTTACAAGCTCAATGCTCTTTCCAGGAATATCTAAATAAAAGACCATCAGATATTCCTTTGCTCTGTTGCAAGTTTTGTTTTCCTTATGTGGGAGAAAGTCATTAAATGGGAACAGTCAGTGTTTAACTAAGGTGCCACATCCTTCGTTAATTAACCTGTCACTGTGGCAAATTTACCTAGAGTCTGACAGCAAAATGTAGATCACTTGTCCCAAATACCCTAAGGTGGTGAATGATGCCTGCATGCACACAAACGCCACCAAGGAAATGTGTGGCCTATGTCAGAGGGACATCACTCCACAAATAATCTCTTTCTAATCCTGCCCTAATACAGTGATTGTCAACCTACAAGATCCGATGCCCCCTTTAGACATCACCTTACCCTCCTGAAATGAAATTCATGGATAATATAAGTTCCCTATACATGTAATTCCAAGAAAGTAATATAATTCACAAACATAATATAAAAGAGAAATGAAAGAAAATCAGTTTATAAATATTTATTTTAGGGGCTGGCCCGGGTGGGATAGTGGTTAAGTTTGTGCACTCGGCTTCGGTGGCCCAGGGTTCATGGGTTCAGATCCCAGGTGCGGACCTATGCGCCACTCATCAAGCCATGCTGTGGTGGCATCCCATGTACAAAAATAGAGGAAGATTGGCACTGATGTTAGCTCAGCGACAATCTTCCTCAAGCAAAAAGAGGAACATTAGCAACACATATTAGCTCAGGGCCAATCTTCCTCACCAAAAAAATAAATAAATAAATATTTATTTTAGTTTGAAAATTCTCTTCCACATAAGGTTAGAAGATATAATGAAATACTTAAAGGTTTGAGCATACTTATAATGACGAAGTTTAGATTTAAGAGAAGTAAAATTTACCCAGATGAAGTTGACACACTATATTTTAAAATACAGACTAAGTAAAAGAAAAGATGTGTATATATAAAACCAGGAATGCAACATCTGTAAATAAAAACTAAAACAAATAGGTTTATTGCTGACTCAAATCCACAATCCATGTTCCTATTAGTAATGCAATTTTTCTAAAATGGCAACTAATTGTTGATAACATGCAGAAAAAAAACAGGGCAATCTTTCCCCCTTTACGTGGTAGTTGTACTCCTGAGTAATTTTAGTGTAGATCAAAATCATGCCAGCACAAATGGCCATTGATTAACGAATGGCTGAAACAAATGGGCTTATCCATACGACAGAATATTACTCAATTGTAAAAAGAAATGAAGTACTGATACATGCTACAGCGTGGATGAATTTTGAAAACAGTACACTGAGTGAAAGAAACCATACACAAAAGGTCACATATTATACGAGTCTACTTTTATGAAATGTCTAGAATAGTCAAATCCATAGAGACAGAAAGTAGATTAGTTTCCAGGGGCTAGAGAGAAGAGAGAATGGGAGCATGAGTGCTAATTGGTTGTTTGGGATTGATAAAAAATGGTCTGGAATTAGTGGTGACGGTTGCATCTTATGAATATACTAAAAACCATTGACTTGTATACTGCTTTAAAAGGGGGAATTTGGGGCCGGCCCTGTGGCTTAGTGGTTTAAGTGCGTGCGCTCTGCTGCTGGCGGCCTGGGTTCGGATCCCGGGCGCGCACCGACGCACCGCTTCTCCGGCCATGCTGAGGCCGTGTCCCACATACAGCAACTAGAAGGTTGTGCAGCTATGACATACAACTATCTACTGGGTCTTTGGGGGAAAAAATAAATAAATAAAATTATAAAAGGGGGAATTTTACGGAATGTTAGTTATGCCTCAATTTTTCTAAAAACATACAAAAAATTACTTTTTTGAATCTGAATTCACTTCTGGATTCAGACCATTATAAACAGGTTTTTCACTTACATTAACACTCACTGCAAAATTAATAATTCATTGGGACAATAATTCTCCCTTGAGCAGAAATATGTCATGCACTTCAGGACATATAGCATTTCTCCCAGCCCACCACACAGTAGTAGCAGCCCACAATCCCTGTAACAATCAAGAAATCACTGGACAATTTCCACATGGCCCTAGAGGATAAGGTAATGGCCTTGTTGAGAACTACTGTTATAATAGCATGCAAAAATAAGCAAAACTATCAATAACTTGCATTGCAACTTTCTGGATTTCCAAACTGGTGACGAGCCACCATTTACCACCACTTAGAGACCACTTCAAGGGCTATTCAAGCTGTATTAGTTGGCCCTTTCAGCTGCTCTCCCTCCCATTCCATCCAACTTTTAAGACAGCAGGGCAGAATGTACTCTTGTCCAGTGATCCGTGAAATATTTGCAGGATTCTGTTTAGGTTTTTTCTAAATAAGTATTATTAGGATGTGTGGTATTTCTCAGATTTTGCAGCATCCCTTAAGGTTCAATAATAGTGTGTTTCTCAAGGAGTTCAACAACTTTATAGTTGAATGGTACTTTGAGATAGAGGGTGAAAAACAAAGCAAAAAATAAAAGCTTCCAAGCTATTTAGAATGTTTTCCTGTTTCTCAAAGATGTTTTGTTCTTATTTTTTCATTTAAAAACAGCAGTTAAGAGGACCTCAAGGCATGGAAAGGGCTTCAAACGTGAAACTGAGTAGCTGACTGCTTGCAGAATGGAAGGAGAACCATGGGCTGCTCGTGTCACAAAAAACAGCAAAGAATCTTTTCAGTTTTTCTTTTCACGAAGTGGCCCCTTGCAAGTGCAGAAGGTTTAAAACCAGGATCTAAGTCAGTGATTCCTAAACCAAATTTGGGCACACACAAGGACGTCTCTAACAGTTTCAAGGAGAGTCTAAAATTCTCCAAGTACTTCATTTTTATTTGCAATCTTTTTCAAAATAAAATATGCCCCCGGAGTAACTTAGAAGAGGTGGGCAATGCAACCCAGACTTTCTCAAAAGTAATATCCCAGCCTGCTGGGCACTGGCCAATACCACAGCAAGAAGACTTTCTACAGCCTCCTGTGAACCATGCCCACTTGTGGGGCGGGATTTTGATGAAACAATTATTCAGCTTAAACAGTGACAATAGTCCCAGAGGAGAAAAGAGGCATTTTTAGTAATTCCATTTGGTCTCCTAACATAAGCACAGTAAATTCTACAACTGTAAATAAAAACTCTTTTTTGTCAAATATTTTAATCTCAACATATAATTAGTTATTTCTTTGAATTAAGTGAAATCTAGCTTTCAAATTGATCACGCAGCATTTCATGTTGGTTCAAGATTATATCTAAAAAGAATAACAGATTTGGGTCAGATCAAACACACTATTAGAGAAACTCAAGATGGACTAAAGATGTATTGGGGAGCATCTTTCAATTTGCAAGAAATGATGATCATTATGTTCGTTTTATAACTTATGAGATATTTAACAGTTTTCAGTGACATTTGAGATGTGTACGTGTGTGAGGCACAGGGATTTTATAGAGGGAGCTTTGAAGTTCTATGAATTTCAGATCTGACAACTCAAAACCTAGTTTAAGCACTTGATAGAAAAGTGACTCTTATAGGCCCTCACCTTACCCTGTCTGCTCTTAGAATTGCCAGCTCTTAGAACTGCCAGCTCTAAGCCCATAACACCCATAACACACAGGAGCATTCCTAGGTCTATTTCTTGTTCCATGCTGGAGCTCTTTTTCTTCTTTTTTTTATTTTTTAACTTTTTTCGTGTGTGTGTGTGAGGAAGATCAGCCCTGAGCTAACATCCATGCCAATCCTCCTCTTTTTGCTGAGGAAGACCAGCCCTGAGCTAACATCTATTGCCAATCCTCCTCCTTTCTTCTCCCCAAAGCTCCAGTAGATAGTTGTATGTCATAGTTGCACATCCTTCTAGTTGCTGTATGTGGGACGCCACCTCAGCATGGCCGGACAAGCAGTGTGTTGGTGAGCGCCCGGGATCCGAACCTGGGCCGCCAGGAGCGGAGCACGCACGCTTACATTAAGCCACGGGGCCAGCCCCATTTTTAACTTTTTATTATAGAAAATTTCAAGCATAAACAAAAGTAGATAGAATAGTATAATGAACCCTTGTTTACCCATCACCCAGCTTTAACAAATACTAGTACACAGCCCATCTTATTTCATCCACATCCCCACCAACTCTCCCCACCCCAGATTATTTTGAAGAAAATCCTATCATCTCATCTGTAAATATATCGGACTGTAAAAAATAAGGCATCTTTAAAAAAACATATTCACAATATGGTTATCAAAACTAATGAGCAATTAACAGTGTAATTAATATCATCAAATATCAAGTCAGTGATATTTGTGCTTTTCTGATTGTCTCATAATTTTTCAGTAAATTGCTTGAGTCAAGATCTAAATAAGTTCTGTACATGACAATTGGTTGATATGTTTCCCCAGTCTCTTTTATAGGTTTCTCTTCCGTCTTGCTTTTTTTGCCTTGAAAAAAATTTTTTAAGAAGTAGATTGTCCCTGTCCTGTAGAATTTTCCCAAAGTGTTCATTTTCTGAACTACATCTTTGTGGTTATTGTTTAAAACATTCTTCTGTCTCTTGAATTTCCTATAAGTTAGTAGTTAGATCAAGAGGATGGATCAGATTCACACTGTATTTTTTAATTCTTTCTTTGTTTGGGCAAGACTACTTCACAGGCGAAGATGTATACTTCTGATGTGATCACTGATGATCACGTGGTGATCAATGACATCACAAAAAGAGACAACCAGACATTATGTGCCTCCTGATGGAAGTATACATCATCAATGATCACTGCTCAGATCCATTAATTTCTTAGCAGTTACAGACAGTGATATTTTTAATTCTATCATTCTTTCTTTGTTTATTAGCTGGAATACCTCTCTAGAGAGGAATTTTTCCTCATCATTATGTAGAGGTACAGATTTTATAAGAAGGCGTGATAAATGCTTGATTCTCTTAGTTTATCAGCTTTCAAAATATTGAGATGTTTCACTTGCATGCCCGGAAGTGACCAATGAATTTTTTAGTATCATTATGACTTGATGGAAGTAAAAAATATTTGATGTGTCTTCATTCTTTGCATGTATTGTCCTTATTGAAGCTTGAATTGCTCCATCTTTGGCCAAGTGAAATTTATTGAGGTCTTACTAGTGACTTTTAAAGGCAAACCAGAAAGGAATTTCAGTAGGAATTCCAAGGGCTTTCTGAGCAGCAGATTACGAACTTCCCTTTGTAGAGTGCTTCACAAAGTGCTAACACTCTTTCATCTCATTTGGACTCACCCAAAGTCATAGTAACGTTGGAGGCGACCTTTCAGACGGTACATGGTGGTGTCCATGTTGAACAGTAGAGGACACACAGCCCAGATAAATGAAGCAACTCTGCCAGGATCACCAGGGCTTCTTGATAGTAGAGCTGTGGTGAGGTATCAGGTCCTCTAATTTCAGGGCTCTTAACACTATCTTAATAACTCTAAGCCATATCATCCTTATTATTATTCCCAACACAATCTTGAGAACAATCTTAGGCACCTTCTTGATACTAGAAAACACAAATGTGGGATTGAATCAACACTATTACTCCTTCCCACAGAACATTTTCATGGTTTGGGCCAACATGGTGGATTATAGCATGCTATATATTCCTTTGATTAGAACCACAGTCCATAAAGTTCATCAAAAAGTCCATTCCCCAGGATGGAGGAAGATTGAGAAGGTGCTCAGAGTGAGCACTTTATAGAGAGCAAGTCTTATTTCAACAAGCCCTTTTTGGTTGAGCAGAACTAGGAATAAGGTGGAGATAAAAGAGGAGACTTTAAAAAAATTTTTTTCAGGTCAGACTAGCTTTTCCTGGGAGAGATTAAGCCCTGTGATAGGTATCTTACCACTGTGAAGCATTTTGCTCTAACTCAATAAACTGCATCTTTTTCCTGCTGACTGGAGATATAAAACAAGCATAATATCTTAAGCATGTTTCAAGTAGATTAGCTGCAATCGTAGTGCTAATGCTCTAATGCTCTTCAACCATTCCCTGTTTTCCTCCATCACAGTTCCTATTACACAGTACGGTTCAGTGAGGTAGGGAATAAGCCGGAATGTGCTGAAAAGTCAAGCAATGATTTTGTTCTCCTAGTAAAGTAACATTTACATAATAAGATGAAATATAATGTTTCTCTTAGCGACTCTAAAGAAACAATTGACTGGAAAAAAAATGACTGTGACTCAAATTAATATGAAGGCAAGGGTATTTCAGTAAAAGAATAGCAACAGATGCTAGTAACATCTCTCCACATTTGTTCCCTATTACAGAAGCTGCTCTCTCCCAGTAGAGACCCAGGGACCTCTGGATTGCTTAATGGGCTACCTGGAAGTAAGTGGATGCCACAACAGTATGAAACATCTGAATGAAAAGCTAAAAATGAAATCAGCCAGGTTTTAACAGATGTCTAGATATGCAGGTTTCTTACACCAAATAGCTAGATCCTGGGTTAGCAAACTTTTTTCTGTAAAGGGCCAGAAAGTAATTATTTTAGACTTGCAGGCAACTACTGAATTCTGCCAACATGGCGTGAAAGAAGGCATAGGCAATACATAAACAAATAGGACTGTATTCCAATATAATTTATTTATAAAATTATTTACAAAACCAGCAGCAGGCCAGATTTGGTGTGTGAGCAATAGTTTGCAGACCTTTCATATAGATGATGACAGAGTATCTTGCTTTCATGTGAGAATTTGGCACTTAGTTGCAGGTTGAGAGGAAAGGTGCAGATTATAGGAAATTTTTCTTAAAAGTGGCTCAGGTAGGAGGTCACAGCTCAAATTTCTACAGGGTGAAAAGTTTCACTTACATGAGAGACTTAGGCGTGTGTAAGTTGTTTGGAAGTAGTAAGAATGTGGCTAAGCAGAAAGAACTCGCCCTCCTAGTGTAAGGGGACCTGTTACTTAGTTGTACCTGACTGTCACCATGTGGCAACATCCAGTGTCACCATCTCCTCTAATTGTTCAGTGAAATCTCCCTATTTTTATATGTTGGAAAATAATTGAGAATTTTTACGACAATGTACAGGCAAACCAATACAAATGTCAGGGCATCCAGAAAAGTACCTCATAGGCACACAGTAGTTTCTCAATAAATATGTGTTGGAAGGGAAGAGGAGAGGGACAGAGGGGAGAAGAGAGGGAGGGAGAGACTGAGAGGAAGAAAAAAGAAAAGTGAAAAGCAGAAAAAAATAAGAAAGAGACAAATGGCCAAAACCATTCCTTAAGCCAACAAATGTTCATTTCTCCTTCATGTCACAGTCTCCTTCCATCCGGCACTGAGATTCTTCACCTTTTTGTGTCTTGTACCCTTTAGAAAGCCTGTCAATGCTTTTTCAGGATAGTAGTTTTAGAATGCATGAAATAAAATACATAGGATTTAAAGAAAATTATATTAAAATTCAGTAATCAAAATATTTTTTAGAAAGTGAGATATAGTACTATATGTGCTTCTTTATTAAAGCATTAAATAACTAAATCTAGCAGCAGGTTTAATAACTATCACAATTTTAAAGCAGTGTTAAGTGTAAAACAATTTTGAAATATCTGCAACAACTGTAATGTGATGAGAAGTCTCTGTGATTTTTCTAGGTGACAAAGTCATAGGTCATGCTTAAATCATTGTGGTTATTTGCTTACACTCATAATAGGAGGAAATGTTAAATTTAAGTTAGAGTTTCATGAAAATAGAGATGTAATATTTCTCTAACCAAGCTTATAGACTCCTTAAACTTTATCTATTGACTAACAGTCCATGGGCTCAAAGCTAAAATTACCTGAGGGGCTCTGCAGGTTCTGGGCCTGTGGAACCTTCCTTCGAGCCTCTGCTTCCTACTAGCAGTCAAGGAAGAGAGAGCAAGCACAGAGGCCCATTCTGGAGTGTTAAGGGGCAGGCCTGGAAGATAAAATACAACTGCCACAATCCATGAAGCAGAAGTCTGGCTCCCGGCCCATCTAACTGCAAGAGTGGCTGGGAAACGCAGTCCAGTTGTGTGCCCAGGAAGGAAAAAAGACCCAATGGCAAACACCCAGCCAAGTCTTCACCACAACCTCCCCTCCAGTGCACTGCACAGAAGACCTTTGGAAGCTGTAGGAGTCAGCTGGGGCTGCCACAACAAAACACACAGACTGAGTGGCTTAAATAACAGAAATTTATTTTCTCACAGTTCTGGAGGCTGGGAAGTCCAAGATCAAGGTGCTGGCTGATTCGGTTCCTGGTGAGATCTCTCATCCTAGCTTGTAGATGTCCACCTTCTCACTATGTCCTCATATGGCGAAGAGAGAGAGTTCTCTGGTGTCTCTTCTTATAAAGACACTAACCCTATTGGATCAGAGCCCCACTACTATGACCTCATATAAACTTAATTACTCCTTATAGGCTCTATTTCCAATTGTCACGTTGGGGGTTCGGACTTCATGTAAGAATTTTGGGAGAACATATTGCAGTCCATAGCAGAAGCCATATCAAGTTTCTTTAAGACTTAGAGAAGGGAGGATGTTTTGTTCAGAGTGTTCCTGTTTGCTTGATCCCAATATGGTAAACAGCTCCACATTTTTTCATTTTCATGTTTTATCCTGAAGCAACAGAGCATTACATTAATTGACTTATCTTATTAATTCAATAAGCTGCTTCCAGGATGAAATGCTTAGCTATGCTTGCTTGTTTTGGGTCTTTTTTGGTTGTTGGGAGAAAGCTTCAAGGCTCAAACTGTTCTGCTGTTTTACACAGTCACTGAAAATTTTTATGCACTGATGAAGATTTGCCACATTTGGAATTACTACAAACTGCTAGTTTCTCCTTCTATTATAATTTAATTCACACTTTTTAGTATGATAAGAAAATATTAGGTACTTCACATATTGTAGTAAGATATTTGCTGATAGATAGTTCATACTGTGTTTTAGCATTTATTTTAAATGGCATTCAATGCAGCAAATTTTACAGCCTCTATTAAAGCCCAAGGCAACTCTCATGTGACAACAGTAACTCTAGCCTAAAACAGTGAAAGGTGGACTTCAGTCAAATTGTTTTTTGAAAACAAAATTAGGAACTCAACTGAGTAGAAAGTGAAAACTTTTTTACAAACATGGGGAAAAAAATCTAGATATTTAATTATCAGATCCTTATGTTGTACACCTTAAATGTACACAATGTTGTATGTCAATTAGATCTGAATAAAACTGGAAAAAATCTAGATATTTAAGAGACTAAAATCTTGCAGGAATTAAAATAAATCTTGATAGTGACTTTTAAAGGACTTTCCAGACTTATATTATTGGTTTCCTTCTTCCCAGAATCCTTTGGCACAGCACCAAAACAGAGTGTACAGATGGGTGCCTAATGTGTGTCTTTAAGGAGATTTATATTGATGATGATAAATATGCTATTTTGTGAAACCACATGGGACAGGTACCAAACCATGGTAGGGAGATGTTTTAAACAATTACTAGCAATTTAGACACTAATCTCAAGGACAATTTGAAATTTACACCATTATTATATAAACAGCATTTTAAAGCAAAAGTAAAGACAGTCTCCTCTCTCCACAAGGATACACAGATGTGTATGTGTTTTGTTTTGCTTTTTAGCAAAGAAGCCATTGAACAATAGTTTTTTGAAAAATCCAAGAAGTTTTAAAATGCTTATTCCACAAAATGTTTGGTATATTGAGCCTGCAAAGCAGCTCGACCTAGACAAGTGGGTTTAATAAGAATAAAGATTTGTGGCCCAATGCCCACTTAAGTCTGGAACAAAATGTGGAACCACATATTATTTTAAACTCTTCCCTGGTGTATTGTACCAAAACCTGATGAAAATCAAAGATTAATGCATTAGGTAAATGGGTTTTTATTGCAAAGAATTGACTTTTTGACAGGTTTTCCAGTACTAATATTATGAGAATTGATAATGATGAAAATTATAAAGTTAGTAGCTCGGATTATGAATCTTATGTGATCTTAGAACATGCTCAGTTAGCAGTAGAACTTGAGAAACCACTTCCTTGCTTCCACACAAAAAATAGCAAAAGAACTGGAAACACATGAATCCATGCATTTATTCATTCATTTGAAAATTTCATTCATTTATTTAAAATACATTTATTTAAAATTCATCCAATTATTCAACAAATTTTTCTTGAATACTTACTGTGCACCAGGGGTTTTCCCATTCATTTATTTTATTGCACATTTTTTCCCATACATTTCCTGAAAAAAATAATTGAAACAGTAGAGAGCATATAAAGGAAAAACTAAAGTCTCCCTTTACTCTTCCCAATGGCACTATCTTCACCATAACCAACCAAACCCTAGATCAGGAGCGCACAACCAACGAGCCCACAGGCTAGATTTTATTTTTGTACATTCCATGAACTAAGAATATTTTCTTACATTTAAAAACAAAAAAAATGAAGAATACGCAACAGAAATCGTTATATGGCCTGCAAAACCTTAAAATATTTATAGTCCACCTTTTTACAGAGAAAAGTGTTTAACCACTGGCATAGACGTCCAGACCTTTTTCTAGGTGTGTATGTGTGTGAGTGTGTGTGTGTGTGTATACATATATGAACACGCAAATGGACATACAGATATCTATAGTTTTATTTTTTATTTGTTTATATAAATAAATTTACATTTATTCATTGCTCTGCAACTTGCTTTTTTTACTTAATAGTATATCTTGAAGATTGTTCCGAGTAAGCATATTTATCTCAGCCTCTTCTTTTCTAACTTCTAATAGCATCTTATACATAATCTATTTTCCCTGCCTCTATAGAGCCATTGCCCCCTCTTCAATTTGGAGCAACACCTTCTCTGAAAAATCTCCCCCACACATCTTCAGTTTAGCTCTCAACCACATGTCCCCATCTTCCATTTCAAACATTCATCCACTCGTTTATTCATTCCACAAATATTTTTTGACACATACTATATATCAAGTACTCTTCCAGTCCCTGAAGATTTAACAGTGAAAAAAACAGACCAAAATTCTGGCCTCATAGATCTTACATTCTAGTAGAAGAAACAGAACCAAGTGAAATATAATATGACTCCAGAAAGGGCAATATGAAATGTCGGATGGTGGGGCTTGAAATGGAGATGGGGTGGTCGTAGATAGCCCCAATGAGAAAGTGACTCTTGAGAGATGACCCTTAGGAAATGAGGGTGCTAGCCATGAGAATATCTGAAGGGAGGCATTCTGGATAGAGGGAAAAGCAAGTGGAAAGGCCCTAAAGTGGGTGTATGCCTGACAAATCTGAGGAAGTTCAAAGATGGCAGACAGATCAACACGGCAGAAGCAAAGTGAATGAGGAAGAGAGTAATGGAGATGAGGTTAGAAAGATAATGAGGAGGGCCGGCCCCGTGGCTTAGCGGTTAAGTGCGCACGCTCCACCACTGGCGGCCTGGGTTCGGATCCCAGGCGCGCACCGACGCACTGCTTCTCCGGCCATGCTGAGGCCGCGTCCCACATACAGCAACTAGAAGGATGTGCAACTATGACATACAACTGTCTACTGGGGCTTTGGGGCAAAAAAAAGGAGGAAGGATTGGCAATAGATGTTAGCTCAGAGCCGGTCTTCCTCAGCAAAATGAGAAGGATTAGCATGGACGTTAGCTCAGGGCTGATCTTCCTCACAAAAAAAAAAAAAAAAGAATGGTCTTCCTTTCTTAAAAAAAAAAAAAAAAAGAAAGAAAGATAATGAGGACCTGTACTATGTGAGACCTGTGGGTCATAATGGGGACTTTGGTTTTTATTGCAAGTGAGATGGGAGCCATGAAAGGGTATTGAGCAGAAGAGGGACATGGTCTGATGTCCTTTTAACAAAATCCCTCTGGTTGCTTTGTTGAAAATAGACCATGGAGACATAAGCACAAGAATAGAAGCAGTTAGACCAGTTAGGAGGCTGTGATCACAACCCAGGCAAGATATGATGGTGGCCCAGAACTAGGGGGTAGCAGTTGGATGTATCATGGACTGAATGTTTGTATCCCCCCAAAATCCGTATGTTGAAATCTTAACCCCAAATGTGATGATACTTGGAGGCTGAATCTTTGGGAGATAATTAGGTTTAAATCAGGTCATGAGGGTGGGGGCTTAATGTCCTTAAAAAAGAGGAGGAAATACAAAGTCCCTCGCTCTGCCCTACACCATGTGAGATACAATGAAAAGATGGCCATCTGCAAACCAGGAAGAGGACCCTCACCATGCACCAGATTTGGCAAACCTTGATCTTGGACTTCCCAGCCTCCAGAACTGTGAGAAATAAATATTTATTGTTTAAGCCACCCAGTCTATGGTAATTTGTTATAGCAGCCTGAACTGATGAAGACAAGAGAGTAAGAAATGGATGCTCTAGAAAGCCAGAGTAGGGGAAAACCACTTTTGAGACTCCATCACACTGATCAATAGACAACTCCCTCTCATTCAACAAATGATGAGAATGTGTTACAAGAAGAATCTTCAGATCTCAGGGAAAGACCAAGGTCAGCCTAAAAAATAAGTCTTAATGTCTGAGATCATATCTTACAGGGTAAACATCTTTAAGGTAGACGTTTATTAGCTATTTTAAGATCAAGGCCATATTCTCATGAAGTGTCATCTTAGAAGGTTAGTCGTAGGCCCTGTTGTAAAACCAGTCAAACTGAGAGAAGGAAATAAGGTTTCTCTTTGCAGCTACTCCAAGAAAGAGTCCAATCATATGTGCAATTTTTTGTGACAGAAAAATAAAAAGAGTCTGGGTCTAGGCCAAAGAACAAGGAAGTTCCCAGAGAGTAGGGCTTTTGGGCAGTAGCCAGAAGGTAGATATGGGCAGAGCCTAAGAAACAGCCAGGTGTGGTCATGACAGGCTCTTGGTCAGCTCCTGAGGGCTGATTTTCAGTAGACTGGGGCAGCTCTGCCTGGCACTCAGGAGTCTTCTTTTCTGGTGGGCTTGACTTCTTCGACTATCAGTGGAGGGCACACACCAGCGTTCCTCTGCTTCTCCAACTGAAAGAGTATGGCTTTTCTCTTTCTCTTTCGAAATCCCAGAGAGTTGAGGTGAGTTCTACTGTGTTGAAATGCCTTCTCAGAGACATAGTATCAGAGGCAAGTTCTGAGTCAAGAGTCTCAAGAACATTGGGGAGAATCTGAAACCCAGAAGGTTCTGTGACTTTGTTAGGGCTTTATCTACCTTTAAAACGATAATGATGTTTGGATATGGAAACTGGGCTTAGTGTATGCCAAGGCATATAAGACCATTTTCCCTTCAATGAGAGGCACCATGAGGTTGGAGGATATCGGGACAGTTATTATTTAATTTTTGTCTCCAAGAAAAGGGAGAAACCCAAAATATGTTTCTACCTTTGGGAGAAAAACACTAATAATAATTTTAAATATGGTAGCACTACTAATACCATTATATAGATCAGATTCTTTTGGTAGAATGGCAGAAAAATGACTCAAAAAGAGAAGGTATTGACTCATCTAGCTGTGAAGTCCAGGAGTGGACACAGGCATAGAAGATATTACATGTTGGGCATAGCAGATTCCAGGGGCTCAGACGATGTTCAGTTGCCTTTCTTTCTCCATCTCTAGTTCTACTTCCAATATGCTTTGGCCTCCTTTTTATTCTCCTGCCGTGTAATTGGATAGATTACAGCCAACAGTCCTATGCGTATGTCAGTCTTTCTCACAATTTGTGATCAAAGCAAAAGAGGATACATATTCTCCAAAATTCCAGCAGAGATGTCCAAGGAGGACTGTGACTGGCCTATCTGAGTTGAGTATCCATCCCCACACCACTCACTGCAGCCAGAGGGAGAGGGTGTATTGGCCAGAACTGATTACATGCTCATCTTTGGGCTCACGGAGCAGGGGCAGCCACATGCAAAATCATACAGAAAATAGGAGGAATGATCCTCAAAATAAAGTAGAATTGAGGAGATAAAAATATATGTGTCCACTGTAAACATATTTCTTGATTCTAAGAGAAATATATCCTCTTAGATTACCCATATCAAATTACCCACATTTTAATGTATATTTTCAAAACAATGTATGTATACATTTTATATGGAAACATCCCTTTTTTCAAGCTAATGTTAACTTTTTATTGAAGTGTAGTGTGCATACATACATATACAAAAGTGTGCATTTCATAAGTGTACAGCTCAATGAATTATGTGGTAGTATTTCATTTCTTCTCAAAAGGTTTAAAAGTGTTTCTTATGTTCGAAAACGGCTACAGAGCTTAACCCAAAGGAGACAATAGATTGGTAGAGATGTGTTGAGGAAATCTCCAAGAAGGGAGGGCTGAGGGGAGATGGTGGTGGGGACCAAATGTCTGAAGCTCATGAGCTGTCAACTGTGGAAGGCAAACGGGCCCTGTAACTTATTCAGCATGGTTTTCTACCAGCTGGATCTGACTTTGGGTCTAGCTCACGCATAACAGTAAAATCTTACCAAGTATTTATTGAGATGAGCTATTGGCTTAATAAGAGAGAAGTTTCAGACTGCTACCTGATTCTCTACAGGTGAGGAGGGAGATGCTACCAAGAAGCTAAGTCTCTGTCCTGGTGTGTCCAGCTTACATATCTGGAATACACAGGTCATCAGATGGCTTCACCCACCCCTTTTACTACGGTAGGGACTCAGGATCCCTTTCTAATTGTTAGACTAGAGATCAATTTCTCAGGCAAAGTTGTAGATATCTCACTTTTGCCCCTCTGTATCTACTCTCTACCCCCTCTCTGCCTCAAGGCTAACCTGTATCTATGACATTAGCAAGTTTCCATATTTCCTGGCTGTCATTTGGGTTCAGCCAACAGACAGCATGAGCAGGAAATTGGAAGGAGGAAGAAAACTGAGGTCAGAGTATTGATTCCCAGATCCCTCCCTGCACATTGCATGGGATACAATGAACCAAATGTCATCTACCTGCTGACCCTGGACTAGATGAGCTAAAACTTCCCACTCACCTCTTAATGTCCTTAATTCCTTATTTCTCCTTTTAATTTTTTTCTAATTCTCGTTTTTCAACTTATTCTATATGTTTCAGTATTAGAAACCATAAGTGCCCTCTCTTGTCTTTGAAGTCACTCCTCAATATCTTTTGGCCTTAAGTTTGCAAACTTGGATTTCAGACTTTCCTTTCTTCTTCTGATTATCTGGGGTTTGGGTACACTTGCTGTTTAAGGGTGTAAAACTGAAGGTGAGCAAGCTCTCCATAATAATCCCTAATAAAGTACAATTCCCCCAACCCAAGGGTCTTCCATTAATCTTCTATCTCACCCATTTCCCATAAGGAAGGATCCCAAGTCACTATCACAACATCTTCTGTGCCCAGAAAGGCAGATACTGTCTCTGATGCACTTTTAGAAAGCAAAAGCTGGTTGCATTTATTTCCTATACCAAGACAAACAGCAGTCTCTATCACCAGCAACAGTTATGATAGGGTTCATTTCTACCCAATGAATTTAATTGGCTATATTTCTAGAGTGGCAACATCAGCAGTGCTTCACTGGTTCATCAATGGCTGTTATTTCATCTGCTGAATGCAGAGGAGGGCATAAATCCACAGCAATAAAGATGTCCAGTGGTTAAATAGTCTCTAGCATATATGACCGCTAGATTGAAGAATGAGCTCATAGAGAAACTATTACACTAGAAACTGGCTCTTGTGTGGATCTAGAAAGAATGGAATTGAATAGGGCAAGGGTCCTCATGAAGCCGTATTTAGTTTTTAAGGACCCAAGGATTTCATCAAAAGATGGCTCCACAGAGACAGAAAGGAAAAATTACACAGTTGGTAAAGCAATAACCCTTGGCATCAGAAAGGCTTGGACTTGAATTCTTCTCTAGTCCTTGATAGTTGGGTGACCTTGGGCAAGTCACTTAACCTTTCTAAATACGTGTTTCCTTCTATATATTGAGGGTAATGATATCCCAAGTTATTCGGTTGTTGGGATCATTAAATTAGATTAGCTTTAGAAAGCAATTAGCACAGTGTCTTGCACAAAGTAAGCACTCAAGAAATACTTGCATTTTGTATTTGTATCATTATTTGTAAAGCTGCGGGCATTTTACATTCTTATTTCCCTCAGACAAGTCTCCCCCTCCTATACTCTTCACCAACAAAACAGCCGTCTCTCTAATTACCCAAGATCATCATTGCCCCCATTTTCTTAAAGATCACTGGTAGCTCCCTAGTCAACTGGAAAAAGTTGAAACTTCTTAAGATACCACACAAAGCATTCACAATCTGTTCCTCTCCCACCCCTTCAGCCTCATATCTGGCTTCTTCCCACCGCGCATGTTTCGCTGCAGCCCTAGAAATGGTTTCACTGCACGCCGCATGCCCATGATGTACTGCCTGGTGTATACTCTTCCCCTCGCCTGGGATGTTCCTATGGAGGCCTCAAGGCTTTAGTCAAGGACCACTTTGTTAGCTCATATTTGTTCATTGCATGCTGTATGCCCAGCACTGTGATGATCAAGAGCCCTATGACGTGGTACTATTATTAGGCATAAGAAGGAATCAGAGACTTGGCAAATTGGAGCTCGGGAAAGTGATACACATCCAAGGTTACATGTCCAGGAAGTGGCAGTGGATTCAAGTCAGGGCATTCTGACTCCAGAGTAGCTGTATCAGTTTCCTATTGCTGCTGTAACAAATTACTGCAATCTTAGAAGCTTAAAATAACACAAACATTATCTTACAGTTCTGGTGGTCAAAAGTCCAAAATGAATTTTACTGGGTTAAAGTCAAGGTGCTGGCAGGGCTGCATTCCTTCTGGAGGCACTAGGGGAGAATCTGTTTCCTCGACTTTTCCAGCATTCCTTGGCTCAGGGCCCTTTCCTCCATCTTTAAAGCCAGCATTGTTGCATTTTCATCTCTCTCCCTCTCTCTTTCTGACTCTGCTTCTATAGTCACATCTCCTTCTCTGACTTTGACCTTCTTGCCTCCCTCTTATAAGGACCCTTGTTATTATGTCGGGCCCACCTGGATAGTTCAGGATAATCTCCCCATCTCAACTCTTAATTTAATCACATCTGCAAAGTTCCTTTTGCCACGTAAGGAAACATATTTACAGGTTCCAGGATTTAGGAATAGACATCTTTAGGAAGCCTATCACAGTAGTGCTCTTAATTTCTATATTATTTTGTCAACTTTCTCTAGGAAACTTGCCTTCTTTAACCTTGTCATGAACATTTCCGTAGACAAGGAGCCATTCCTTTCCTGGGTTCCTATTGCCACCTATTCGTATTTCTTCTTTTGTACTTATCATATTGTATTGAAATTAGCTCTTTACCTTTCTGGATCCTCCAACTGAATGAGAGCTTCTCAAGGGCAAGGTTTATGTCGCTGGCACCCATCCCAGGACCGCCATGAATATAGTAGGCATTCATTGGAAGTTCAGTGGATAGATAGAAGGATGAAATGTTTGGAGTCATTGCTACCCCTCTTTGAAGATGATAGCATCCATTGCCATATTAAACAAATGCATTAATGTGGCTAAAAAGGTGTTTCCAAAGTTTATATACAGCAAGTGTGAACACAGTTCTGCAAGAGGTGAGGATGCCTGCAGTTCATAGAGCCTCTTCTATTGATGCTTGACTTCTTCAGTCATGCAACGCTCGAGTGCTGTCTACCTACTACACGCCAGGTCCCAGGGACATAAAGATAAATTACTTTCTTGCCACTGAGGAACTGACACTCTTAAGGGCAGACATATATAAACCTAACAATTGATCCATAGTAATAGATGCTATTCTCACATGTGAAAGAGCCATCTGCCAGGTCTTACTAGGTCTTACTGGAATCCACAAAAGCTCTCTACAAAGGCACACTTCTGTAAAAAGGAGAAACATGGACCATAGTGTCTCTGAGGAGCCAGTGCCCCTTAGCAGTTAAGGACACTCATTAGAAAGCCAGAGACCTGGAATTAAGCCCATGTATTCCTTATATGGCTACATCTTTGCAACATAGAGCTCATGTGGTCTTGTTTAAATGACCTAAATTAACCTTCTCAAACTCCTCCCCCCTTATCCAAAGAAAATGAAATCAGTATCTCAAAGAGATCTCTGCACTCCCATGTTCATTTGAGCATAATTCACATTTGAGCTAAGATATGGAAAGAAACTAAGTGTCTGTCGACATGTGTATACACATGTATACAGACATACACACACACAGGCAGGAGCATTATTCAGCCTTAAAAAAGAAGGAAATCCTAACATTTATGACAACATGAATGAAGCTGGAGGACATTATGCTAAGTAAAATAAGCCAGACACAAAAAGACAAATACAGCATTATCTCACTTATACGTGGAATCTAAAATAGCGAAACTCATGCAAGCAGAGCTTAGAATGGTGGTTGCCGGGGACAGCGGGGAGGGGGAAATAAAAAGATGTCAGTTAAGGGGTACAAAGTTTCAGTTATGCAGAATAAGTAAGTTCTGGAGATCTAACGTACAGCAACATGACTAAGGTTGACAATACCGTATTGCGTACTTGAAATTTGCTAGGAAGGTAAATCTTAAGTGCTCTCACCACAGAAAAAAAAAGAAAAGAAAATGACAACTATGTGAGGTGATGGATATGTGAATTAGCTTGATGGTTGTGATTATCTCACAATGTATATGTATATAAAACATCAAGTTGTACACCTTAAATATATACAATCCGTATTTGTCAATTATACCTTAATACAGTGGAAAAGAAATAAAAAATGAAAAAACAAAAACAAAAAACTTCGTAAGCAAACACTAATTACTTCTGTCATGGGGAGGAAAACAAAAATTGTATCAATTTATATTATTATGGTCTGCATTATATCTGTTCCTGAATAATCTGTTTTAGCCATTTATGAAGATTTAGATACATTTTTATATATTTGGTTGACATTTAGGTATTTTATTAAATACAATAAATGCCAGAGAAAAATGACTTAAAACAAAATTCCTCCCCCCTAAAAATAAGGATTATAATCACACCTAGTCCATAGGGACATGTGAGATTTAGATGAAATAATGTTTATGAAGAGCTTAGTCTAAGGTCTAGCATATTCTTTGCACCCAATAAATGCTAACTATAATTATCATTTAGGATAATCCTTTGCCTTTTCTGGATGTCAAAAGCAACCCATTACTCAATATAGCAGAGTAATATTTCAAAGTGTTAACTGAAGCACTACTTACTACCTCCCAATGTAGTTGTTGACCGTCCATCTTTAGCAGCCACATGGATGAACACCCATTGCAGAAGTGACCGTCCACTGCTGAGAGCAAAGGTGACATCCTTAGCCTCCAAATGGAACAGTGAGCAGGAAAAGATGTTTTCTTCATGTCTCTAGATTCTGTAAAAGATCCTCTAAGCTGCAGATGGAGAAAAGAATTTGGATAAGAAGAGAGAAGAAACATTGCAGAGATCACTTACTCTGTCTCCACTCCCTGGAATAAACCCTGGTGATGGAGATGGGAAACCACTTCACAAGTGATTTTAATTGGGGGATCTGGGAATGGAGAAGATTGGCACCCTGCCTGTTCTGTCTCAAACTCTGGTCATTAGTAGTCTGGAAGAGTTAGGAGTAAGGTGTTGGGGGAAAGAGCAATTGTACCTCTCCTGTGGACCTCCAAAAGATGAGGGACAACTATCATACTTATAGGAGAAATTCTGAAGGACTTAAGTTGGGCTGAAAAATCTTAATGAGTCTGGAGGCAGGACATAAAGGACAGAGAATGACCTCAGGGCCTAAGGATCAGAGCTAGGGCAAAACCTTGAACATCTCAGGGGACAGAGTAGCTAGAAACCAATGACCTTAGCCGTGAAGTTAAAGTCAGAGAAGAAGATGTGATTATGGAAGTAGAGTCAGAGAGAGAGAAAGACAGACAGATCTGAAGATGCAGTGTTGCTGGATAACTCACCCAAGACTCAGGCAAGACAAGTTTTGTATGTTAAAAAACTCCAGTGGGGTTGGGGGCAGCTGGCCCAGTTGCACAGCAGTTAAGATCGTGCTTTCCGCTTTGGCAGCCCAGGGTTCACCAGTTCGGATCCTGGACACGGACCTACTCACCACTCATCAAGCCATGCTGAGGTGGCGTCCCACATAGAAGAGCTACAACTCTATGACCATGATACACAACTATGTACCGGGGCTTTATGGAGAAAAAAGTAAAAGAGGAACATTGGCAACAGATGTTAGCTCAGGGCCAATCTTCCTCAAAAAAGAAAAAACAAAAAAAACTCCAGGGGGCCAGCTGGGTGACATAGTGGTTAAGTTTGTGCACTACACTTCAGCGGCCCGGGGTTTGCAGGTTTGGATCCCGGGTGCAGACCTACACACCACTTATCAAGCCATGCTGTGGCGGCATCCCACATATAAAGTAGAGGAAGACAGGCATGGATGTTAGCCCAGGGACAATCTTCCTCAGCAAAAAAAGGAGGATTGGCAGCGATGTTAGCTCAGGGCTAATCTTCCTCACACACAAAAAAAAAAACTCCAACAAAGTGCTAAAATAGAGTAAGACCAAGATCTGGACTTGGCTCCCCAGTGTCATCTTGAAGCAATTGTCTTAGCCCTGGGATGTTTAAAATAAGGACTGAATTAGGGAGAAGGAGAAAACCTCAAGATGGCTGTGTGAGATCTTCCAAACAATACTGAGTTTTAACCCAGAAGTAACTTAAATACTGCATTGGACTGGGAAATCCTGAGAAAGTCCTGGAAAAGACTAGATTAACTTTTCTTTCTGAGGGATTCTTGAGGCAGAAAATCAAAAAGTTTCGTAGAAATAAAGTTAATTTTTGCACACCTGAGATTGTCTCCTGAGGTTCCTTTCACTAACTCTTGCCTTTCACTAACTCATTCTCTCAGACTGAATGTGGACAATTTCACTGAACTAATTATATCTGTGACAATTGTGTTTGGAGGAACTCAGAGTGTATTTGGGTATTAAGCGTATTCCATTAGCAGTACCATGGGTACCGAGTTACTGAAAAGATCCGCTGGAGGGTTGTGTGATTTAATGCGTAGTTCTTGCTTAAGGAAGTATGACAGTTGAGTCTGCTAAATTAATCGCCATTTGTTCTGGTGCTACTCCTTAAAAGGAGGTGGCTATGAAGGAACAGAACAGGAGAGTGAAGAGCTGAGAATAACAATTCTTCGTGTGCTGTTTTGGAACTAAGGAGACAACTTCTGGAAATCAAATTGGTTACCCTGTAGCTCAAGGGTTGGCAAATTTCTTCTGTAAAAGGTCATGTTTTTCTTAGTTCAGGCTGCTACAACAAAATGCCACAGACTGGGTGGCTTATAAACAACAGAAATTTATTTCTCACAGTTCTGGAGACTGGAAGTCCGAGGTCAGGGTGCCAGCACGGTTGGGCGAGGGCTCTCGTCCAGGTAGCAGACTTCAAGTGGTATCTTCACGTGGCAGAAGGGGCTAGGGAGCTCTGTTGGGCTTCTTTTATAAGGGGATTAGGATTTCAACATATGAATTTGGGGGTGGGGGGAACACAAAATTCACACCATAGCAGGC
This sequence comes from Ceratotherium simum simum, assembly GCF_057802395.1. Taxonomy (NCBI): domain Eukaryota; kingdom Metazoa; phylum Chordata; class Mammalia; order Perissodactyla; family Rhinocerotidae; genus Ceratotherium; species Ceratotherium simum. The sequence continues at coordinate 67,552,203 of NC_141904.1, forward strand.
CAAATCATAAATATTTTAGGCTTTGTGAGCCATAAGATCTGTGTTGCAATTACTCAACTCCAATGTTATAGCATGAAAACGGCCATTGACTACATAAACAAAGGAGTGTGTCTGGGTTTCAATAAAACTTTACTTACAAAAAACCGTCAGCAGCTGGATTTGGCCCATAGGCCATGGTTTGCCAACCTCCAGTCTATCTTATCTGCACTAAAGAAGGTCGATCTGGCCATTAGACATTACACTTGTTGCCTAAAATGTGGGCATACAAATGTACTTGCCTGATGGATATAGTAGACGTAAGTAACAGTGGGGGTTGTTGGTTTTGTTTCTGGACTACTTACAGTCTAGTTCCCTTGATGTCCTTTGGGAACAACCATTACTCCACTCTCGGTACACATGCTTTTGCTTGGGCTGGACTCTTGGCCTCATGAGTAGAGAATATGATCCAAGTCTAACCAATGAGCACAGCAATCCTTCTAGCCACAGCGATTAGTGCAGAGATGGGGAGCAGTCCCGACTTGTCCAATCAGGATAAGGTTTATGAGGTGTTCCACCAGGAAGAAGCCCCCAGAAGCAGAATCAGAGACAAAGATTTGGGTATAAATGGTTTGTTTGAGAAGTGATTCCAGGAAATACTGGTTGATATTATCAAGCAAGTTACAGCTGAGGGAGATTGGAGCTTCACCTTGCTGGGGGTCTCTGGGAGCCAGTGTAGAACAAGAGCCTCAGAGTTAGCCCACCAGAGAGGTACAGTCATTGGTCAGTCATTGGTAGAGGGCTGTCCCTCGGGGTGTTCATCCCTGCTACTTCTGGCCTGCCCTTGAGTACTAGCAGAGTGGATGTTTCAGCCACAAAAGGATGACCGCAGGCAAAAAGGTACAGGTGCTAGGATTGGGAAATCAGGGCCTGCTGCACTGAAATAAGACCTAAGGGAGATCTGGGTGGGCCACTATAGCTTTTGCTACCATGGAATTTGGTTTGTCATCCTATTAGGGTTCTGAAGAAACTGGGGGCTTATTTGACTCAGTTTGAGCCTTTGAATCACACTGTGCCTGAAGTCATCCAGTGGACATTTTCATTACATGAGCCAACAAATTTCCTTTTTGCTTAAACCAGTTTGAGTCAAGTTTCTTGCCATACAAATCAGCAAGGACTAAATAAAGCACGTGGGAAGTTGGAATTTATTTTCTACTGATACTGATTCATCACACAATCTGATAAATATTTGGGGGGATATAGAATTCCTAAGGTTATAGGTATAGATATAGATTATATACACCATCTATGTGATAAATAGGTATATCATATATATCGTCTCTCTATATATCATCTATGTCTGTGTCTATACCTGTATCTATATATAGGGGTGTGGCACTGCATTCAGGAAAGAGGTACACAAATATATTGGTTTTTAATAGTATACAAATAGTTAAATATGAATATAATGAAGGATCTCAGAGAAAGGTCACCAAATCCGTGCAATCCTTCCATCCATCCGCAACATGAATGAATATCTGCTTCCATGAAAAGAAGCAACTGTGCAAAGTTGCCCAGCAGACTCTCGGGAGCTGTTTAATAAAAGAGACAAACGTCTGTGCCTCGTGAGAACTTATTTTTGTCCGCAATCTCTGTGCTTGAGGTTTATCCCTCTTTCTCATTCTTTCCACTCCTATTTGCTAAATGAAATTAAAGGATTAGAGTTGAGATGGTCTGGATAAATAGAAGAGGATCAGAAGATAATAAGACCAGGAAAACCAAATGTAGTCATTTCAAGGAAGGTCAGAGAGTCAAGGGAGTAAGCAAAGGACAGCACGTGCTTATGAGAGTGGGAGAAGGGTCACAAAAAGATTAAAGAAAATTTTTTGTAATGCCTAAAGCATACACTCTGTGTGTTTTGTGTCCTCGGAGGAAATGGAAGATATTTCTATTATATTTTTGTTCGGGCTGCTATTTCATTCAGTGTGATTCTGTGCTCATCCACACTGACATGGGCTAGGTAAGCGTGTGAAGTCCTGTTGAATCTGTGACCCCTGTGGTTTGGCCTGTGGTGTCTTACTCAGGAGGCACCGTTCAACAGCCTGGAAATAGATTAAGATGGAATCCATTCATTCATTCACCGTTTCTACGGAACATCTTCTATGCCAGCCACTATTCGTGGCACTAGTCATTCAACAGTGAACAAACTAAACCAAAAGTACACTCTCAGGGCTAGCCCAGTGGTGTAGTGGTTAAGTTCACGCACTCTGCTTCTGTGGCCCGGGGTTTGTGGATTTGGATCCTGGGCGTGGACCTACACCCTTCATTTAAGCCATGCTGTGGCAGCATCCCAAATACAAAATAAGAGGAAGATTGGCACAGATGTTAGCTCAGAGCCAATCTTCCTCACCAAAAAAAAAAAAAAAAAGATGCTTTCGTGGAGTTTACACTGAGTGGGGAAAGACAGATGAAAATCAAAATGAATAAAATGTGTAATAAGTTACATGATAAGTGACAAGGAGAAAAGCACAGCAGAAGAGGAATTGGGAGCACTGAGAGGGGAGGGCCTCTTTGAGATGATGACTTTGGACCAAAAATCTGAAGGAAGTAAGGAGTGAGTCATGCAGCTATCTGGAGGAAGAGTATTCTAGGCAGAGAGAAGAGTAAGTGCAAAGGCCCTGAGGTGGGAGTGTGCTGGGCCTTTCTTAGAACTACAAGGAAGCCAGTCTGAGACTAGAGCAGGGGTCAGCAAACTTTTTCTGTAAAGTACCAGGTAGTAAAAGATTTTCAGCTTTGAGGGCCATACAGTCTCCATAACAACCACTCAACTCTGTTGTTGTGGTGTGACACCTGCCACAGACAACAGGCCACAGTTTGCTGATCCCTGGTCTAAAGGATGAGCAGATGGTAGTGAGGCCTGAGGATGGGGGCCTTATACACCACTGTCACAACTTAGGATTTTACTTTGTGTATTAGTCAGGATTCTCCAGAGAAACAGAACCAACGGGATGTGTGTGTGTGTGTGTGTGTGTGTGGAGAGAGAGAGAGAAACAGATTATAAGGAATAGGCTAATGGATTACAGAGGCTATTGAGTGCCAAGATCCACAGTTGACAAGGTGGGGACCCGGGAGAGCCAATGGTGTTGTTCTAGTCTAAAGACAGAAGGCTCAAGACCCAGGAAGAGCTAATATTTCAGTTTGAGTCTGTAGGCAGGAAAAAAAACAATGTCTCACCCAGTTCAAAGGCAGTTAGGGAGGAGGAATTCCCTCTTATTCAGGGAGGGTCAGCCCTTTTGTGCTATTCAGGCCTTCAACTGATTGGATGAGGCCCACCTCCAGTAGGGAAAGAGATCTGCTTTACCCAGTTCACCAATGTAAATGTTAGTCTCATCCTAAAATACCTTCACAGAAACACCCAGAGTTATGGCACATAACTAGTTTTTGACAGTAGCACTGCCTTAATTTTCTGATTATGTGATATTAGTGTAGGAGAAAGATTATAGTAGGATAGACTCTAAGTCTTTATCCTGAGCAATTTAAAGGATCAAGTTGCCCCCAACTGAGATAAGAAAGATGGTGAGAAAAGCTGGTTTAGGGGAAAGATTAGGAATTCAGTTTTGGACGGGTGATGCTAAAATGTTTATTAGATATCAAAGTGGCAAAGTAGATGCTACGGTCTGAATGTATCCTCCCCAAATTCCCATGTTGAAATCCTAAACCCTGGATGTGATGATATTAGGAGACAGGGCCTCTGGGTGGTGCTTAGGTCCTGAGGGTGGCATCCTCATGAATGGGGTTAGTGCTCTTATGAAAGAGACCCCAGAGAGATCCCTTGCCCCGTCCACCATGTGAGGACACAGCAAGAAAGTGCCAGCTATGAACCAGGAAGAGGGCTCTCATCAGAAAGTGACCATGCTGGCACCTTGATCTTGGACTTCCAGCCTCCAGAACTGTAGGAACCGTTGCTGTTTATAAACAACCCAGTCTGTAGTATTTCATTACAGCAGCCTGAATGGACTAAGACAATAGAGCAGGCAGTCGCATATACTTGTTTCAAGTTCAAAGGAAGAGGTGATCCTTTACCTAAATTCATAAGACAATTCAAGAGATCTGATTCAAAACTTTCAGCATTTGCTATATCCCCTTACCTCTTCTCTCCGCTCGCTTGAAACTCCTTGGCGCTCTCATTTGCCTGCCGTCCACTCCCTCCCCACCCTCTGCAAATCCAGCCTTCTCTCTTCCCCATGGCTTCAGTGTGGGGATTCACTGACCCTCTCACCAAGTCGTACCCCTCCACCCGTGCCCCTATGGGTCTGCCCTTCTCTGCCCTTTCCCAGATCTGCATCACCAGATCTCCTGGCTGGGAAGGCAAGGAGTGGATTACAAAGAGGGGGGTGTGGAGAGAGAATTTCTGCTGGAAACTGTGCATTCTCTTTGGGGGCTATGACGATGGGTCAGATCTACGGACAGTCCTATGATAAATAGTAGTAATAACAATTATGTATGTTTGTATGTATATCAGTAATAAGTGGCTAATGCTCATTATTTCAATGCATGTTTAATAGAATCATAGCATTTTAGGATTTTAGCAACTCTGGAAGTGTAAAGATCATCTTGTCCCACCCTATCCTTTAAAAACAAAGAAACCAAGATCAATAGCAGTGAACTAACTTGTCTGAACTTCACTTTTTCTCACAAATGTATTCCTCTATGAATCACCATATCGGTATAAAGTGTGTATAGAGGTACATCTAATCAGTGAAATTTATGGAACAACATGTAGCATTATGAAAAGAGCTTTATATTCACTATTTCATTGAATTCTCACAACTCTGTGAGGTAGCTAAAAGACCCCAGTTTTACGAATGAGTATCCAAAGGGCTCAGAGAGATTAAGTGGCTGGCCCTGGGTCACCCAGCTAGGCAGTGACCAAGCCAGACTAGAAAATTTTCTATAGAAAGTTATCTAAGTCCAATGCCTTTCCCTGCACATAGCTGCCTTTCAATCATGAATCATCGTGTGTTGGGGTGAGGGTGAGGGGTAAGGATAATCCACATCAGATGGTCGTTTGTTCTCTCTGAATCTGTTTTGATCTGCTAAGGACACATTCGGGTGTCCCAGAGATTGAACTGGCATACTTCATAAGCTCTAACTTTCTTTGAATGACCTGGCTTTGTCTTCAGTCATAGTTTTGTCCTTTTATTCTTTTCTTTGCAACAATTTGCATGCTCTATAAGTGGAAGTAGTGGGAGAAAGAAGACGCATAGAGTAATTATCCTATTCTAACGAGAGAGAAAGAGCGCACATGAGAGAGAACGTGCAAGCTCTATCAGCCGAAAGTATTATAACATGAAAATCAATTCCAAACATAAATTTGATGTGAACAAGTGTTAGGAACTTGTGACAACCAAACACACGGCAGTAACTGTTGCCCACTCTGAACTAACTGTACTTAATCAAGAAAGGCACAAACAAGCCACTGGCCTGCTCCTCGTGCCACACACCGCATTGTATTTTCCAGCCGTATAATTTCTCCAGGGTGAATTCTAAAATGTCTTCACACAGAGGAGGATTGGAAAGGCATCTTATTTCTTCTTACAAAGGAGAATTTGCTAGAAGGGAAAGAGGGAAAGGTAACAGAGCTTTCTCCAGGGACACTAACTTTTATTTTTAATTTAGCAGATGCTAAATTCATGTTTTCATTCATAGCTCCTTCTGTTTTATGTTCTCTACTTTAAAAATCTTTCCCCCTTTTGTCAAATATATCTCATTCTTCAAAGCAAGAAGAAAGGCGAGAAAAATTTGTGCAAATACAAAAGAATCTTTGAATCAGCCTGATGTTTTCATTTTGGTTGGAATAGTGTATGGCATCCATGGATTGTGTCTCCACCTTTCCTACGTTTTCACTCAGAAGGTTTGGATAAAGAGCAGGCAGTAATTGTCAAGATGACACGTTTTAACTTCTGGAAATAGACCAGGATTTCTCAACCTTGACACTGTTGACATTTTCAACCAGATAATTCTTTGCTGTGGAGGCTGTCCTGTGCATTGCAAGATGTTTAGCAGCATCCTTGGCCTCTATACACTAGATGCCAGTAGCACCCTCCCCCCGCAACAATCAAAAATGTTTCTGGAGAAATAGCTGACTCTATGACTGGGGAAGGAATATGAGTCTGGATGGAATAGATGAGTCTAATTTGTGGTGTCAGGAAAAAGGGAAATTATCAAAACATGCACAAATAAAATCAATGACGGGGATATGTCAAAGGGACATAGGAGCCAAGTGAAGTGCTCTCAAATGCCCAAGCCGGAACAATTTGAGCAACAAAATAAAGTAGTATTGGATAATAACCTAAAGTATAAAATAAATATTCATGGGTCTATATTGATATAAATAAATGATTGAATAATTAAATAAATGGAGATAATAGACAAGTCTCCTCAAAGATGAATTCCAACACTCAAGGACGAGGTGTGTAACTCCTCACTCCTTAAGTGTGGGCTGCACATAGTGACTTCCTTCCCAAGAGTACAGTGAAGAAACCTGACAAACACTACTCAGCCAGGTGATCAGGGTCAACATCAACAGTGATAAGTCATGTTGACAGTGTGTACCCTTGATATAACGTGATGAGAATGACACTTTACCTCTCTGGTCTTCCTTCCAAAACCCATAACCCCAGTCTAACCCTGAGAAAAACATAGACAAATCCAAGTTGAGGGATGTTCCTGCAAAATATCTGACCAGTACTCCTCAAAACTGTCAAGGTCATCAAAAACAAGAAGAGTCCAAGAAACTGTCACAGCCAAGAGGAGCCTAAGGAGACAGATGACTGAACATGATGTGGTGTCCTGGATGAGATCCTGGAACAGAAGCGGGACCTCAGATAAAAGCAAATGAAGTCTTAATAAAGTATAGAACGTATTTAATAATAACGTATTGATACTGGTTAATTAATTGTTACAAGTGTACCATACTAATTATTAACATGAGAGATGTTATTAATAGGAGAAACTGGGTGTGAGATCTATGAGAACTCTGTTACTATCTTCAAAGCTTTTCTATAAACCTAAAATTATTCTAAAATAAAAAGCTAATTTAAAAAAATCCGGATACTGTCAAATGTCCCCTGGGAAGCAAAACCACCTTCAGCTCAGAACCACTGCTGTAGAATATCATATTTGGGTTTCAGTCCCACTTCTACCTCTTTCTAGCTGTGTGGCTTTGGGAAGATTCCTCTGAGCCTCTGGAAAATGGGGATAATAATACCTACCTCAGAAGGTTTGTATGAGGATTCAGTGAGTCATGTAAAGGGCAGACTGGTGCTTAATCAGCACTTGATAAATGTCAGCAATGACAACACTAACCACGATCATCATTATTATCAATTCACCTTGTATGAGCGATGCACTACTCACACATTCCTATTTGTTCCTAGTCTGTCAGGCTCCAGAAAAAAACTATTTCGAGGGCAATCTGGATTTAAACAAATCTCCCCTCTTGCCTCGAAGAACAGAATGTGCCTTTTAGAAAATGACAGACTCTCCCCTGAACATGCAGCCTTTCTCAGGAAAAGCCCAGACAATGATAGACAGCAGTACTTCCTGCCTTGATACAGAGTCAGCCTACTCAGATTCACTTTGGTTAGACTCACTTATTGAATCCCGCGGTGAGAAACGCAGCGCGATAGCAGAAGTGGAAGATGAAGCCATCTGTCTGGCTGGGGAACAAGGGAAGGGGAAGAGAGAAGAGTAGGCTCCATTGCATGAGGAACCCGCCCCTGACGCTGGATCTGTGTAGGAAAATCATCCCTGGGGAAAGTTGCCGAACTACCCTTTGACGATTCAATATTGGGGCTTTTTAGTTATCTAATCCTCCCACTTTACAGCATCCTGGCCTCAAAATTGGTCGGATCTTATGACCTGTGCTGTTAGGAAGCTTAAGGCTAAAGGAAAAAGCAGAATACATAGGATACATTTTTTAAAAGACACAGATTGAAGTAGGCTGAAGGCTACCCCTCCAGCCTCTTCTTGTAACTGTGGCTAAAACGAAAAATTTAGCATCAGGAAGCTGTGTAGCTTTTCATTTACATGTTGACGCAGAAAAATATGATCCTTGAAGTCAGATTAATTTGGATTCAAATTCCTCCAGCCTCACTTTCCAGCTGGGTGACTGTGGGCCAGGTTCTCCTACCTCTCTGAGCCTCCATTTCTTCCTCTGGGAAGGATTGTGAGAAATAAATGAAAAGAATTTTATGAAAGAAAACCAAAAGGATCAAAATAGTAATAACGGTTAGAGAGAAGATGATGACCCCGGATGGAGTGATTCTGAAGAATGATACCTTCCTGGAGTTCAGGGACACAGAAACTACACACTGTATCTCCTACGAGGTTCTTAGTTCTCTCCAGCCAAAGACTGGTTGCATGGATACCTTATCCCGTCTGAACTGAGGGCAGGAGATGTTGCTGTCGTAGAGTGGAATCTCTTCTACCACTGAACCCCTGTGTCAGTTACTGGGGAATAATTTGAAAGGCTAAGTGATGAAGATAGTTAAGTCCAAGCAGTCTTTGTGGGGAGGATGAGCTAGAGAGCAAGCTAACTCTAAGAGACGGCTGGGGATGGTGTGGAGACTCCCCAGCTCCAAGAGAGACAGATATGTAGGGCTTCGGGAATCAGCTATGTGCTGTTGCATAAATTAATCCTTGGCTTCTTAGACCTTGACCCTTCTCTTGGACCTTGACCACTGAAATCCTGATTCGAGCCCATTTTCCAGGATTTGGCTTCATTCATTCAAGAAATTATTAAGTGGCTACTGTGTGCATAGGCACCGGAGATACAGGGGTGAAAACAAGCAGGATGCCAGCTGGCATTGTAAAGGTGGGGAAAAAATATTACACAAAGAAAGAAAACACATGAATGAATAATCAAGATAGACTCGATGATGAGCTCCATAAAGAAAATAAATCAGGATCAGGATACAAAAAGTGACTAGATTTGAGGTAAACTCTAGTCAGGGTCGAGGAAAGCATCTCTGAGGAGATGGTATTGGAAATGAGTGCTAAAGGGAGAGAATGAGCCGGATATGCAAAGATTTGTAGAGTTATCCAGGCAGAGATGATAGCCTGAACTAAGGATATTCTTGATTGCTTCCTGCTTTTGAGTTTAGCGTGCCTTACTCAGATCTGATCATCTAACATCTTCCTACTTAGGAAAGTATTTTAGACTCTGCGTGTGTGGGCCATTTGTTTATTCGTTCTTTCATTTACTTGCGCACTCAGTTATTTATTAAGCTCCTGCTACTTGCCAGATACTAGGAATAAAATAGTGAAAAAAACAGACAGGAATTCCCATCCTCATGGAAATTAATTAAGAGGGTACAGAAATGATCCTCAAAGTATTTCAGTGCATAATGTAGTATCTTCTGAGGAAACTTCAGAGCCCCTACTTCAGAAATAGCTCATCTATTTAGGGAGTCAGCCCATTGCTGGTGGATAGTACCTCAAAACTCAATTGCAGATGGATGTTGGGAAAACATTAGACTCTAGAGTCAGAAAGAACTTGGCTTCAAATCCTAGTGCTGCTACTGACCAGCTGTGAGACCTTGGCAAAGTCACTTCTCATCTCTAAAATGACTTGATTTCATGAAACTTAACTATAAAACCTAGCTCAGGGTCCAGCACATAGTATACTCCATAAATGATTAAGGTGACATTTTGCTCCATTTTTGCTGTCTTTTTGAGTTGGTAAACTGTAGTTGTTTGCCTGAGAGAGTAAAACTATGTAACCTACATCAGGAAGAAATGGAGGTTTTTTAATCTGATTTGTACAAAGAGAATATCATATCCCCATAAAATCCAAAGGGAGTATTTTGCCCAGAGTTACCCATTCCTCTTTCTGGATTAACATTCATTCTCAACAGAGTTCATGTAAGCAGCCCTTTTCCTGAGAACTAGATTCTCCAGTTACCTATGTAATAACGTTAGTTAAATAATAATCTCATATTTACTTGGCTGGGGTGTAGAAAAAGGCTATTCTTCCCACACTTCAGATGGGGTCTGTAATGGGTTATTGAAGTAGAATCCATGCACATATCCTGAAAAATGAACGCCATGTCTTATCGTTTGCAGTAACCAGCTCATTTGGGAAAATGGAATTTATCAGTGTTGAATTATGCCTTACTCGCTATGCTTTACCAAATATGGAAACCAGAAACTACTGCATAATGTTACCCCACAGTATTAAACTACTTCTTAAAGCAGTTTAGCTTTAATTATGAAAGGAAACAGATGTTGCCAGTTCCTATCTCTCACATATCCAACATCTGCCAAGGCCCTCCACGGGCTGGTTGGGGGAGACCGTTGGGGTAGAATTGGCTAGCTGCTGGGTTTCTCAATCACCTCCTGGACTTAGGATCAGTGGTAGAAATAGAGAGGTGTTGTATGAAGGTCAGTTTCTAGCCACATCATGTACCAGCACATAACTGGCAGCGGGAAGCACCGCTGCTGATTTGTACCGAGGCCCCGGGAGTTACTCAGCTGTATTAAACTATTAGGAGGAAGAATGAAAATCGAAATAGATCGCATCCATTTGAGGTGGGCTGCTTGAAATGCGTTCACTGGGAGTATTAAATTCAATACAGATGACAAGGTCGCATGAGATCCACTGCCCTATTCCAAGCAGATTAACGTTCAGGTGCTCACCACAGGATATTACTGCACACTTCATTAGATTATACTTCTAACCTGAAACAATAACTGTTAAATTCCAAACTACATCTGAGTCTTGAAGATCTTGCCTCAGAGATACCTTAACCTTGGGACAGGTAGCTGAATAGGAATTGATTTGTCATCTTCTAAAACTTGCTAGAGCTAAGAGTGTGCAAATTGACACTCAGATGAAAAATTTTGAATTCTGCAGTGGTTTAAACTTAGCTAGAGACTTGAATAGTTCTATGTCTGGCCAAAATTGCTGCAGCCCTTTAAAATATTATATTGGACTCACTCGCAAATAAGACACTGCCCTCGCTATGGAACATTGTTTACATTAAAATTGTGCCTGCCTTGTGACCCTGCAGCCACATTAGTCATCAACTAACTTTGGCCAAAATTCATTTTTACCTGCACTATTTTGAGGTCATGAAGTTTAACCTGAGCAGTGAGAATATAACCACAAATTTTCAACCCATTCGATTCTGTGTTTCAACTTCATCTTTTTTGCTGTCTTGTTCTTATAAGCTGAGGGGTTATGTTCCTTGATCAATCTTGTGCTTTCATAAAGTGACAAAATGTTATCCAGACATTATTTTTCACCTCCCTAACCCTCCAAGGTGTCACTTGTCTTCCAGACAAAGAAATATTCTTATGATTACAAGCAGCACTAGGTCTTTGTTTGCTTCAGACAATGAATCCACTCATTCAGTTAAGTATTAATTGAGTACCTACTATACGTTAGGCATTATTTTAGGCCCTAGGACTACAGTGATAATACGGAGGGAATCTTTGGAACTCACATAGTACTGGGAGTGAGAGACAATAAACAAGTGAACAAAAACACCTAATGTCAGATAGTGAGTACAAGGTAAAGAAGTAGGGCATATGATTAGACAGGGTGACCACTGAATGCCTTTCTAAGAGGTGGCATTTGTGCAGAGATCTGAACAGATTTGGGGGAAGAATATTCCAGACAGATGGAACAGAAAATGCAAGGCTTTGGGGGCAGGAACAAGCTTGGTTGGTTAGAAAAACCGGAGGAGTCCAATGCAAAAAAGATGAGGCCCCAGAGGTGGGCAGGGGCCAGGTCATGTGGGATCTTCAGCCCAGGTGAGGAGTTTGGGTTTTAATCTCTGAGTGATGAAAAGCCATCATAGGGCCTTAGTAGGAGAAGGACACAATCATGTTTAACCTTTTTAAAGGCTAAATTTTGGCTCATATGTAGTGAATAGATCAGTGGCTTTATGCTTAATAATAATAGCTTGATGTAATAGATTTTGGTGATTAGATAGTTCTGAGTTCAGATCCCAACTCTACAATTTACTAGCTCACCTTGGACAAGTTATTTAATTTCTTGCTTTAAACTCTTAATGGTAAAATGGGCGTAATAATATCTGCCTTCTTAAGTAAGATCGTATATATATATATGATACGTAGTCAATCCGCAATATATCGTAAGAGTTATTTATTCATTGACTAATTCATTCGTTTATCTAGTCAACAAATATGTACAAATATGTATTCAACCTCTGGTATTCTGCCCCTTTGAAGTCCTCTATGTAGCAATTTTTTATTAGCTGCATACTATTCTTTATTATTTTTAGACCTTTGATATCCTGTCATCACTCCCCTCAACTTTTTAATATGAAGAAGTTCCAAACTTGCCATTCCTCAGATATTTTTTTGCTTCCTCAAATCTCAGAGCCCTCCTGAGAATCTGGAACATTCCACACATAAGCACATAGATCCTAGATTCCCATTCACTCGGTAAATACTGAGCTTCTCTCCCTCCAGCATTGAAAGGATAAGGTTTTATGGTGCTAAGTTAGTGATTCTCGATCTTTAAAATACCAGAAATTTTGGCCACACAGTAAAGCAATTAAGAGATTGAAAGCAACAATAAATAAGTCTGTAACAACTACAGTACAATTCTATTAAAATTGGATAAAACTTCATAGTGTTTATCAAAATAACTATCATTTTATCCTCTTTGTTGACTGTCCTTCAACCCAATGCAGACTGTTTTAGAAGAACAGTTTACTTCCCTGACTAAGCTCCCTAAAATACCCACATGGCAAAGTTCTTGAGTATTTCAAGAAAGCCATGCTTTTTTTTTTTTTTTTTGCTGGGAAAGATTTGCCCTGAGCTAACATCTGTTGCCAATCTTCCTCTCTCTCTTTTTTTTTTCCTCCCCAAAGCCCCAGTACATAGTTGTATACTCTAGTTATAGGTCCTTCTACTTCTGTGTGAGCTGCCACTGCAGCATAGCTACCGACAGACAAGTGGTATGGTTCCATGCCAAACTGTCACCACTAGGCCATCAGGGCTGGCTCCCAAGCTGTTTGGGAGTGCTGTCTTGAGATCATGATTAGCCTCTTCTTACAATCAGCAGGTTTTCTCTACTCTACACAGCTTCCTAAGTCTCACTCAGCACAACATTATGTCTGACAGAAATCACTATAATAATATGTACCCTCAGTTGTAACAAAAATTAATTGTACACATTGATCAAAATTTGAAGGCAAACATATGAAGGACTCATGGCACACTAGTAATCTTGTGACATCCCTTTTGAGAACCACTAAAATAAGGACTATCCCTGGACTCCTGATTTTCATTTCAAACAGCAATAATTGCTCCTGGGATAATAACATATAGACTGTGATATTGGTACACAAACTCCCAGCCTAGCATTTGGTCAAAATTCTGCAAACTAGAAGAAAGCTCTGATATTGCCTGAGAGCTGTCCATATCCTAAGTCATCATACCCAGACAGGTTTGTGACTTATGAAAAGATTTCCCAGAATGATACTTCTTACAAATTCAGACTAATGAACACATTCCGAAGTTTTAATGCTTCGAGCTTGGCAAAATAAAGGATGAAGTTGAGAGGTTCCTATGAACAGCGTTTCCAGCTGCCACTTCGTTCTTCCAGTGAAAACTCCGACAGCATGTTCAGCAAATGTTTCCTGAAGTGAGCATGTAACCAACATGTAAAATAATAATGCAATGCAGAAATGAGAAGCTGCTGATTTTTAGCAGCCACATTGATCGGAGTCCTTGTATTTTGATATCTATTTTTGCTCTATTGTCAGACAATATCACTTGAAAGTACCATTAAAGTATTCTCTCTTCTCCAGTCATCTTGAGAACATGATGTAATATGTTCTGAGACATTCTCCTTTGTCCATCTGTAGGATATACTTCCTGAGAGTTGTTGTAATATTAGTAGCAAAAAAAGCATTTATTGAGAAATTATAAGTACTTCACCTGCATTATCTTATTATTTCTTCTCAGTAATCCTATGAAATAGACACCATTATTAGACCTGTTTTATCAATAAAGAAACTGAGGCGTAGAGAGGTTAAGTAACTTGTCTCAAGTTATCAGTGCTCTATTTTGGAGGTAGGAATTGGATCACAGAAATCAAGAAGGATTGGGTTTTCCACAGTTTGACGGGTGAACCTTTATTCCACGCTTACCTATGTGACATGTTAGCTGTGGGGAAGTGAATCACGGCCTCTAGAGCCTGGATCCGGCAACGAAAGTAAAACTTAGTAGAAAAAACATCAAGCCACTGCCTTGAGAAAGAGTGCTTACTTAACAGTCTGAAGGAGAACTTAACTCACCAAGCAGCGTTTGGTCCTTTTAGCCTCCAAAACCCTTCCTCCCATGGTGTATCTGGACTTCCTCACCTGGGGTAGTATAAGTTACTGATCACAGTTCTTTAACCCTCTGTGTTAGAATTATACATCCACACCTCTGCCATGGCCTCACGGTAGTCGGAATGCATTTGCCAGCCCTTGACTTTGTACTTGGCTGTGTGACCTGTTTTGACAATAGGCAGTTAGTGAAGGTACAAGCATAAACCTGAATTGTGCTTTCACGTGGCTTGCCCTCTTGCATGAAAAGAGCATGCTCCAGATAGCTCCTGCCCTTTCACCCTGGGCCACAGAACAAACTGAGCCCAACCCCAAGCCTAGAGCCCCAGCTGACCCACAACTGGAGGCAGATCTGCCCAGATGACCACAGCCTAGATCAGCTGAGCCACTGACCCAAGTGCGTGAGAATAAGTAATTGTTATTTGTGTGTATGTGTGTGTGTGTGTGTGTGAGAGAGAGAGAGAGAGAGAGAGAGAGAGAGAGAGATTAGCCCTTAGCTAACATCTGTTGCCAATCCTCCTCTTTTTGCTAAGGAAGATTGGCTCTGGGTTAACATCTGTGCCCATCTTCCTCTACTTTATATGGTACACCACCACAGCATGGCTTGATAAGCAGTGCATAGGTCTGCGCCCAGGATCTGAACCTGCAAACCCCAGGCCGCCAAAGTGGAATGCACAAACTTAACCACTCCACCACCAGGCTGGCCCCAGTGAATGTTATTTTAAATCACTGAGCTTGGGGGTAATTTGTTACATGGCATCATTGTGGCCATAGGTGATTAATACACCACCACAAACACAAACTAGAGGTTCTTTTTCAGTTTCCATGTGAATTCTTAGGGAATGTCTCAGTATTCTCCTCCTGAACTTGCTGGGTCACCTCAGCACAGTATTAGCAAGAACTCTACTTGCCAGTAAAGTTCCAAGTCCTGTGTTGTTTACGCCAATGATTCACAGTGTGGATCCATCATTTGGCTCGAAGGGAAAGGCAAAGCATTATAGTCAGTGTGTTAAGACAGAAACTATGACTGATTAAAAATACCCTTGAAAAACGTGCAAATTATCCCCAAATTTCAGATCCATGATTTTGTGTACACAACTCTATAACGATATGCTTATCAGAGTTTGAGGACGCCTGAAGGAAGAAACAAAAGAAAAGTCTTTATATGGGTACTTGGACATTCAAATCCTTCAGCATCTAATGTAACTAGAAAATCCTTGGCAGTAAATGAGGTATGTGGAACAACTCAATAAAATGCCCCTACACATTCAGAATTTGTACCATTTTCCCATTAAGCCTCCCTAACTTGAACCTATTTGAGGAGATGATGGAGTAGAATCTAGATGTGGGGAACAGGTGGTGCTGGGAAAGATTAGGTCTAAATTCAGCTTGTAAATTAAGTGCATGCATGCTCCATCTCCACCATAATTCCTATTTTACCTGCTAAATCCGTAAAAACTTCAAACAATAAATAAAATAATTCTCTTTCATACTCCCCATGCCCCTGCATTGTCTTCAGTGCTCCATCTCAGGTACGGTGCTGGGAGCTAGGAAAGAAGGCACATTAAAAAGATACTTTGAGAGTCTTAAACTTCACCTCAACCTACAGAAGGACAATACCTAGAAATCATATCCTCAAGCCTATGGAACCACCACCAAAATAAATTAATAAACTGTTGCTAGCAAACATCCATGGGACGTTTGAAATTGGGTCCCATGTGACTGGATGCCATCAAAGTATGAGCCTTTCACCTTCTGCAGCAGAGGGATAACGCAGTGAATTTCTCATGAAGGCATACTTATTCCATTTGAAGGACTGACATTTTACTGAGGTTATATCTTCCCTACTTTTTGGCATCCAAATGTCTGTCTTTAACAGAAGACTGGTGAGGACGAACCGTAGTGTGTGTATGTGTTTGTGTGTGCACATCTACGTGTGTTTTGTGTGCAAATGTGATGGATTTTTTAAGACCTACTCTGATATATAGAAAGTTGTGCTCAAAATTTATCTTGATCATTTACTTGTTTGAGAAATTCAAACACCTTGTGACCTTTGATTTAGATGATTAAATGGCCTAGGGCAAGTCGTTTAGCAAATGGAACCTGAAGGAACTTTCCAGTGGAAGCCACTGTCCCCAAAAATATCCAGAATGGGGAAAAAATCTTCCAAAGAAAATGATAATTCCTCACATTTGCAACACTTTCATCTACTTTATCTCATTTGAACCTTCTAAAAGCTGGGAGGAAGGTAAGGCAGAGGTTATCACAGCTTTACAGCTGAAGGAATTAAGCCTCAGAGTGGTTAAGCCCCACCTCAAAGCCAGAATTAGAATTTGAAACCAGGCCTTCTACTCTAAGTTCAAGGCTCTTCTACTAGAGTCTAGTGCTATTTACTCTAACAGACTGCTGGGGCCAACCTTTTTTATTAGCCAAGAAGATGTTTCCCTTAATGGTGTGAGTTTCTCCTACCAAAAATCATGTTGTTTGCTGGGATGCAACTAATAAGAATTCCGTTGTTTGACTTTTTGAAATATACTCATCTCCGCCTGCCAGAATTCTGCCTTCCTTTCAAAGCACAGCTCAAATGCCACCTCCTCCATGAAGCCTTTTGGGGGCCCATCACTTCCACCCTACCAGACATAATTTATCTCTGCTTTAATGCCTGGATGGGCTTTGTGTTTTCCCTTTGGGCATGTATGCACCTGGTCTATATGCACCTGCTACTAGTTTGCAAACATGACCAGGATGCTCTCCACCTTTAGTATCACTCCTCTTTCCTTTTGGCAACACTTCACAATTCAGATTAGTTTTAGCTTTAAACCAGAAAAAAAAATCCACGCTCTCTCATTCTCTTAGCAAAAAGGGGTCACACTGTCAGCCCTGAGCCAACTCCGTCTTCCCTCATATAGACCCCGGAAATCAAGGGAGCTAAAAAAGATAAGGCTACCATTCAAAATTCCTTGAGACCCTTCTTGATACTCCATAGCATGATGGGATGGAAAGACCCTGGGCTGTAGACTAAGATGGGTTTGAATCCCAGTTCTGTATTATTCTAGTTATGGAACTTTAGGTAAATCACCTAACCTCTCCATTTCCTCATCTGCGAAAATCTCACATTTTTTTTCAGGGAATAAGCTAGTCAATGTATATGATGAACCTTGGTATAGTACCTGATACATACTAGGCACTCAGTTAAATGGTAGCTGCTTTGATGTTATTGGTGTTGCTGCTATTTTTGCTGCTGTTCTTACTAAAAAACTATCTGGCACATACTACCCACTGAGGAAACATTAGCTTTTATCTACCATGCCCTTTTTACTCACAGCCATCTTTGCCTTCTCTCCTTTCCAGCCCACTCAGGAAGCCACCAGCAGGTTTCCTAGTGTAATATATAAATAGCAAATATTGGAACCAGAGTGTCAATTTAGCCTGGTCTTTGTTCCAGCCTTCCCACTGGCCTGCCTTCTGGATGGATGAACTGGGGCAGAAATAAGGAGGCAATGTTCTTTCTTTATATCACATACCTAAGGGAATTTTTTTTAGTCTTTTGAGAACATTGAACTCTACCTCAAGCTCAAAGTAATTCTCAATGAGAGAAATCATTCATGGGAAACATGAGAAGTCTACTGAACATCAAAGCCAGACCAAACTATAGCTGGTCCCCTCTACAACTCTTTCAAGAATGAGAAAGCAGCAGTTGAAAAACTAGAGTGGTGGGCTAGAGGGTGGGGACCAGACTGACAACCACCCTGGCATTTAAATAACATTGACAGGTCGAAATCAAACCAGCATATCAAAGAAATTCCAACCTGACACAAATACTCTGCAACAGAGTCAACTTTTCATACCTTAAATTACTTGTCATTCTCATATGAAACCTGCAAGTTCATATTAAGAGACTGTTGCCTGGAAATTGGAAGTGTTAAAGTTGATGAATAAAGTTACCTTACAGGGAAGTCTCCGAGCCAAAGCTGGCTTTTTTTTTCCTGTTTACTTTATCCTGTAGGCGTGTTAGGAATGGATTGCTGGCTCTTAAATATAGCTTATTATTTGGCTGGTTATGCAGAAGTTGCTATTTTGGACTCCCTCTGGGTTTCTGGCTTTCTGATGGGAAGTTTAATAGCTCATTAAATGGCATGCCCACTCATTTTTTTCCAGCTTACTTTCTGCTGTTTTAATGTGTGCTGAGGAATTTGGAGATGTACCCTCATTTTAACAAATAATGCTGGATAAAGAGCCATGCTCAGCCCAGAACACGGGAAAGTTTTTTTTTAATAACGTAAACGAAACTCATAATAAGTATATAAACTATGATTGAAATAGTGCTATATAGTTTCCAAGCTTCTTTCACATGCCTGATCGCCTTTAATTTTTACAAGGTAGAAAAGTATTCATCCATTGAAAAATAGCTTTTTATTTCCTACTAAGTGCCAGGCATTGTGCTAAGATGCTGGGTCTGCAATTCTAGATAGCATCATTTCTCTCTTCATTTTTAGATAAGGAACCTGGCTTCAGGAACATCAAATGACCTCGCCAATGTCACAAGCTAGTGAAGTATCAGGCCCTCTGATTCTAAATCCCATTGTTGATTTCTACAGAAGAAACTTATAGCTGAGTGGGGCCTTGGAGCTTACACAATTTAATGTTTTTACTTTATACATTGTAAAAATAGGCATTCTGCCCAAGATTACAATTTACAAATAGTTGAATGGGAATGGGAACTCAAGTCCCCCAACACCTGGTGCATTGTTCTTGCCTGAAAGGATAACTTAAGATTTATTGTATATTTTTTAGGTCGTTTCTTTTTTTTTTTTTTTTTAAATGACAGCTTCTATTTATTTATTTTTTAATTTTTTGTTTATTGCAGTAACATTGGTTTATAACATTGTAAAAATTAGGTCATTTCTAGAACCCATATTCTTCACTGGAGGACATGCTCTAAAATTCTTTGTCCAACTCATATTCCCACAGAGGACCTGATCTGAAAATACAGAGGAAAACAAGGGAATTGATGATAATTAATAATAATGATAAACATTTATAGGAAATACCATCCCATTATATTCCAATGTAGATGTTAATGACTAACGGATTTGATCCACCCAATGGTACATGTAGTCAAAGAATTTCCGTGTAAAGAAGTATTCACAAGCTCTTAATAGACTGCCTGGCACATAAAGCCACTTAATCAACATTTTAGGGAGGAAGGAAGGAAAGGTGGAAGGAAAAAAGAAGGGAGGAAGGAAGGGAGGTGGAAAGCAAGGAAGGGAGGAAGGGAGGAAGGGAGGGAGGGAGGGAGGAAGGAAGGAAGCAGGGAGGAAGGGAGGAGCAGGAGATGGAGGGAGGGAAGAGGCTAGGAATTTTTGTCTATCTTATTCACTTCTGTTTCCCCAGTGCCCAGCATATAAGAGATACTTAGTAAATAATTACCAAATGAGTGAATGAGACATTCTGACCAAACTTGTGTCCAAATTGACTTCAGGTAGTTGAGTCAGTGTTGAAACTTCTCGAAGAAGATGATGAGCATGACCCAGCTGACAATTCCTACTGGTCCCTCAGTTATGCCTTGTGCCCCTCTTCTGTCTGCAGTCATAATCGGCTTCTCAAAATGCAAATTGGATTATGGGGTTTCCCACTGCATTTAGAAGAAAATGCAGGTTCCATAAGAGGTCCTACAGTGTGCTGTAACATGAGCTTCCTCTGCCTATTTGTCCAGCCTCATCTTATTTTTCTCTCCCTCTCCCTCACAGCCATCTGATCACACTGGCCTGCTTTTAGTTCTGGAAGGTTCCAAGTTCTTTCCTACTTCGGGGCCTCTGTTCATACTATTCTTTCTTCCTGAACTAGTCTTCCCATCTCTTTACCTTGCAAACTCCTCCTCATCCTTCAGAGTCTCAGGAGAAATGTCCTTTCCTCAGAGCAGCTCTCTGTGACCCCATTCTCAACCAGGTCCCTCTTTTTTCTTCCTTATAGCCTATCTATCCTTCATCAATTTCCCATCACGTATTTCTTTGTGTGATTGGCTATTTAATAACCTTTATTGAAGAAGGAACTGTATTTATTATTTTCACCACTGTGGCCTGGCACCTGGTAGTGACTTAATAAATATCTATCAGATGAAAACATTAATGGCCTACTAAATCCTTTAAAATCTCATGTTATTAATATATTAGTTCTGGCCTGCATTTAGATCTCCAGAAAGCAGGCACTTATTTATCTTTGTTATGCCCACAGTACCTCACCTGGTCCCTGCCACAAAGCAGATGTTCAGTAGCATTTATAGAAGAACCATCCCATAAAGGAAGAGAATTCAGTATTATTACTGATACCAAGGAATAGGTATGCGACAGAGGCTGCTAACATCCTCAGTCCAGCGAGAATAATTCTCTATCTCCCTGCCTGCCTTGGTAAGCAGGCTGATGTGCCTCTGTAGCTTTGCTGAGTTTCCATTTTGTGTGTAAAGTTGTGTTTGTGAATGTTATTTAATGCAAGTGTCATTAGTTTGAAAAAGTTCTTACTAGCCCCTGCGCAGGAGTCTCCAAAAATATCAGCAAGCTAACTGATGATGGCTTCCAGGGAGACTGGATGTCTTAAGAAATTTACACATAAATCAAGGAAAAAGAATAAAAGTGACAGTGATATCCTTCTGGCCACCAGCCTTCATCCTCTGGATAGTAAGTACTTCACTACTGGAGTTTTCAATCTAGAAGTTTAAATGGAATGGTAGAATACAGGAATAGTCGTAACATCCTGAAGGTATCAGTGTAGTATTTGCACCAGGAGATTCTACCTACCTTCCTATTCGTCCCTTCACAAAAAAAATCTTGAGAGAGTTGTACATACAAGGGATAGAAGTGGAAGAAAGCAAAATACCAGTTGACTGTTAGGTGGGTTTGTGCCTGCTATGCTAGCGAGGCCTGCACTCCCTGGCAAGCTGAGATGAAGCTTAGAGCTGTCCTTGTGTGTGGTCCACAGACCAGCAGCATCTGCATCACTTGAGAGCCTGTTAGACATGCAGAATCTCTGTCCTCCCCCAAAAGCTACTGAACCAGCATCTGCATTTTAACAAAATCCCTCCAGTGATTGTATGCACATCCATCTTGGAAGTAAAATAAAGAAGAGAGAAAAGCAGAGACAGAGCTACAGCCAACTGCCTTGTCTGACAAAATCCATGTGCCACCTTCTCCCCACTAGTCAATGTCTGTAAGAGAGAGACCATTAGGCAGGCAGAACTTGGGATTTGCTGTTCCCACGTGGCATATTCCATGTCATGAGAGTCAAGAAAAGTCCCAATCCCAGGCTGACTCAGCGAGAGAGGCTTTCACAAGGATTTTATAAACTCCAAAATGATAACAAGGAACAAACTCTCTCCCACTAACTCCTTCAGCCAAAGACTGTAAATACCCACGTCTCTATGACAGAATGGAGAGAGGTGGAGGCCTGAGAAAGCATATCACTTAAAATTTCAAAGATACAAGAGTAAACTCCTTGGAACCCAATAACAAAACCTCAAAAATATAAATTCCTAGACAGGAAAACTTATTCATATTCACCTTACACACCTAAATCCTTGCTTACAGTGCACTGTAACTAGTTCTCAGAGCTGAAAGTATGAATAAAGGAGAAAATCAAACCCAGTTATCTGGGAAGGAAAGAAAAACAAGAAAATTCATTCTGCCATTGTCTGACAACTAAAAGAGATCTAGTTTTGCAGACATGAGACAGATATTAGGGGTAGAATTCTAGATTTAGAATCTGCTTTAGTTCATTCAAAGTCTATTTTAACACTGAACTTTCTTAAGAATTTTGATATTATACCTCAATACCATCTGTATGACCTCTTAAATTGTGGTGACTCCAATCACTAGTAAATTTGCCCCACAGTATCCTAGAATCTGACCGATAAAATGAGTATTCCCTTTTCTTGGGAGGAACAACAAAAAGGGTGATAAAGAGGGCTCATAAGCTCTGTATGACATGCAGGGCTATCCTCATGCAGGCAGGCTTAAAGGGGAAAATGAGTTCCAAAGGGCATTGCAGAGTGGGGGCTGTGTGGGTGTGTGTGAAAAGGAAGAATTACACAAGAGCCTGAGGGAGAAGGGAGTATCTTTTGATTTTAGACCCTTGAGAAATCCTTCAGAGTCCTCATCACACCTTTAAATCTTCCCCAAGCAGAGGGCAAAATAGTGCCTTTTAAATATATTTTCATGGAGTAGTAAACCTTTATGTCTTTCCTAATGTATTTTTTTCCACTCTCACCTGTGTGAGGAGCTGCCCAGGGAAGCTTCTCCCCTTCCCCAAAGGATCCTTACACTTAGATACAAAAATTCCCATTATCCTAATTAGCATAGTTTCATCTTCTATTAAGGTTTTTGAGACAGCATCTTAAATGCTGACTTGGAACCATGAGGAGCAGTAACCACATTAAACATGGAGTTGTTTTTCCTCTCAATCCACCCGTGAGATATTTAAACCCTAAAAAAAAAAGAGCTTTTGTGAATTTTAATCTCATAGTATTACTAGTACATAGGCAAATTCAGAATGACTTTTTTAAAAGAAATCTAATTTGTGATAGGTTTGATATCCTCTCCCCACACAATCCCAGCTGTCTAACGGGCTGATTAGTCAGTTCATGTTGGGGCTTGTGGGATCAAGATTGTCTTAACAAAAGCTATGAGTTTTTGTTACTTAGCACAAAAATTTTAACCATGCTTATACAGTGATCAGACATAATATGTTCTTATATGATTGCCAGAATCACCCTCCAAAGTAGCAGAGAAAATATGATCAATTTTGTTTACAAATGAGGAAATTGAGCTTAGTGAGATTAAGTGATTTCCCAGAGTAACATGTCTAGGATTATAACCCAGATCTCTTGACTCCTATGTCTTTGTCATTTCCCTTCTATAAAGTTGTCTCATCTGCTTCTAGGAGAATAGCATTTCTCTGAATTCCATATCATATGTGGACATGAACCAGGACAGGCAGAACATTGCTTAATGCACGTGATGTTTTGCAATGGGTAAAAAATTCCAGCTTTGTAAATTTTCTTCTATATTTTACCTGTACCTCCTTAATAACAAGTGAGAGAGTTTTTAGAAGGGCATGCACAGATGTCAGAGGAGATGAGGCCAGTGGCCCGCACATGGCCAGGTTATTAGTAAATATTAGTAGGCCTGGCTGCTCCCCAAGGTGCTGATCTGGGATGCTTTGTGAGGTCCTCAAAAGTAGCTCTGGCTTCCATTTCTTATGGAGTATAAGGTTGTAATCTATTTTCATGCATTCATTTTATAACCATGCTCTGGGTATCTACCATGCATCATAGCAATAAATCAGAAACAAACCTGGTTCCCAATGAGGTGTAAAAAGAGGCAAGTACCTAAGTTTCTGAGTAAATATAGGATACCTTCAAAGAAAAGAAGCATTTTATCTAGGTTTTGGAAAATATGTAGCATTTGGATTGAAAGTTGAAGCAACCAGTGTGAAAGAACCAGGTCCGTGGAGAGGCATGGAGATGAGAAATGTGAGAAACAGTATTCAGCTGGAGAGTTAAATAAAATATTATTCACAGTCAAAGATACGGGTAAGAGTTGAATTTATCCAGAACCCTTTTTTAAAACTTTGAGCTTGCCAGTAATACTGCTTTTAGTAAATGAGTTTTACAATGGGCTATTGTCTATGTAATATTTTATCTCTTTGAGGTGCTATCAATTCAATGCTCTCATGCTGCTGGTGAAGTAGTGTAGTATAGTGACAAAGACTTGGGAAGAGAAAGACCCAGGTTCAGATCATGGCTCTGCTGCTTCTAAATGTTTAACTTTGGACAAGTTACCTAACTTCACTACAACTGTTTCCTAATTGGTAAAAAGTGTTACAATAATTTAATCAAGTTATATTAACCTTGTGATGCTTATCAATAAATTGGAATGATATTACCTGCTTAATGATGTTGTAATGAGAATTATGGTAGATAATGTTCCTAATGCACCTTGCCCATACATTGCCAATATTCAATAAATGTAAGTATCTGCACTTCCTTGAATTCCAGAGCAACCTCCTCTCCATGCCCCAGGATTTGATAGATTGGAATTTTCCCTTTGTATACTACATCCCTAATCATTTTATACACCATCATTTGGATTATTTCAAAATTACTTTAGTTTACAGTGCATTTGAGTTCTCTTTAACCCATCAGTTTGTTTTAGGAAATTAAGCATTCTTTAACCCCAGTGTTCAAGAAAGCCTATACAAGGAATGTGTGGATGTGTGTGCAACAGGAAATGGTAAAGATAAAACTGATATCTCAGCCCTCTCCTCTCTTCTCCTTCCCTGATCCCAAAATGGAAGACGCTTAGGGTAGATAAGTCTCTGGGGTTCCTTCCCCTAGGGTTTTGTTTGACTTAGAAAGAATGCTATGTTAATGTCACTTTCTGAACCATTTACCTGGGCCCCCATCTTTTCTATCCAGGGAGAACCAGAGAGGTAACATTGGTTCACAGAGCCTGACTCTAATGACTGGTTATAGTGGCAGAGATGCAGCCACACTCTCTTCCAGAGCTCAGAACTCTTAGAGTGTCTCTCCTTACTCCTTTCCATCAGAAAAGAATCAGCTTTTCACAAGTCACTCTTCCAAGGCAATTCTGCAGAATCTGGGGGGCTTATCTCTCACTAGATTTCTTCTTCCTAAGACTCAGGCAGCAGACAAAAAAAAATATTAATGCGTCAAATATTTTATCTTAATTAGGGAGATATATTTAATAAATTATAACACTCATCTGGCTGTTTCCTATTGACCAGTACAAAGTTGTAGACTGGTTTGTAATATTGAGCTAAAACACACTTGCTACCTCTACACTGCACATTAGCACCAAGTTGGTTTACTATTCCAGCTGTCAAGGTTAGATAATCACAACTTGAAGAATTATCTCCTACATGCCTTCCACCTGTCTTAAGACTAGCATTCCTTTCAAGTGAGTTCTGCGAAGACAGTCCTGGTCCTAAACTGGGGCAACAGCATTCATTGCCAAGGTGCATTTCTTTGTTCATGGAACCACCCAATGTGTGGTACAAACTGCCATTCTATCATTCATTTAACAAATATGTATCATGTGACTACTCTGTGTCAGGCACTGTTTTAGGATAGAGCAATAAACAAAAAAATATAAAAATCTTTTCATTCAGGAGAGCTTACAGCCTAGCTGGAGAGAGACAGAAATATACCAATATCCACTGTTATATTGGGTTAAGAACAAAGAAAAAATTAAATAAAGCAGTAAGTAGAAGGAGGAAGCGTTCAGGAGTGAGGCTGGGAGTTGCAATTTTATATATGGTCATTATGGAAGGCTAAACAGAGAGGGAAACGTTTGAATAGTGACCACAAGGAAGTGGAGAAGTGAGCCATACAGATATCCAGGGGAAGAGCAATATAAGTAGAGGAGTGGGGAAATGCAAAGGTCTTGAGGCAGGAGCATGGTTGGTAAGTTTGAGAAACATAGGCGGGGACTGTGTGGCTAGGGAGGAATGAGTAAGTTGCAGAGAAGAGAAGATAGATGGGGTTAGAGTGAGACTTCTGGGTCAGACCATGTAGGGCTTTGAAAGTCATCAAAGGGACTTTGAGTTTATCGCTGGGTGAGATGGAAGCCACTGCAAAGTTGCGAGCAGAGGAATGACACAATAGGTCTTACATTTTAAGAGGTTCACTCTGGCTCCTGTGTGTCCATTTAACACTTAGTTGAGGTCAGGTCTTGGGGACACAAAGTTGAATAAAATCTGGTCCCTTCTTTCAATTCACAGACTCTGCAGAGCTATTTTCACAGGTTGCTGTGAAAATGAGTAAATGTCTTATTTAATTCAGTCCATGGGCAAGAACCATGTGTTGAAAGTGAGGCTTTAATTTTATTCCACTGCTGCGTCCCTCCACCCTTCCTATATATTGCCTCCTGTTTGCTTGGTGGCAAACACATTTTTCACAGTCTCATCCATTACTTTCCCTAATCTGACTAATAACTCCTTTCTTATGGCAGAGCCACGGATGGTATATATTCAGCTAAAAGTGTGTCGCAGCAAGATACATATAATCAGATTTCAAAAAGCCTGTTTCTCTCTGTAAAGAAAAATGCAAATGATCCTAAGGATCCTTATCACTGTTTGCAATTGTGGCTTGCTTTGTTGAGAAGCAAGTGTGTAAGAACTGCTAAAATCATGTCCTCTCCTCGCCCTCCAAACTCGCAGTTTATATCATTGTACATGAGTCCTGAGGCAGAACAAAAGTTCCCAGTCCAATCTAGGGGTAAATCATCTGGTACAAGAGCCCAAAACCACCATCCCTAATAACTTCCATGACACGAAGTCACTCCTTACTGTTGCTGTGTCTGTGACATAGTTTACAATTCCCTCTTGCCAGGAGGGAAATAAATGGGTATGTTCTTCACACCTCGTGTATTAGTCAGCTTTTGCTGCATAATGAGCTACCACAAAGTCTCAGTGGCACACAGTAATCAGCAATTATCTCTTGTTCAAGTTTTGACAGATTGGCTGGTGTGCTGGGTTGGGTTCAGGTCTATAGAGATCCAGACTGGAGAACTGGGGCATGTTCTTCTCATTGTAGAAGTCAGAAGCTGCCAGAGTGTAATGAGTTGAATGGTGGCCCCCACACAACATGTCCCCGTCCTAACCCCTTGAACCTATGAATATGACCTTACTTGGAAAATGGGTCTTTGCTGATATAATTAAGGAGCTTGAGATAACACCATTTGTAATCCAGATTTGGGCCCTAAATTCAATGACCAAACATCCTTATAAGAGACAGAAGAGAAGACGACACAGACATAGAGAAGAAGGCACTGTGAAGATGAGACAGATTGGAGTGATGCAGCCACAAGTCAAGGAATGCATGAGGCCACAAGAAGCCGGAAGAGGCAAGGGAAGATTCTCCCTTAGAGATGAGAAGGAGTGCAGCCCTGCTGACACCTTGATTTCAGACTTCCAGCCTCCAGAACAGTGAAAGAAAAAAATTCTTTTGTTTTAAGCCAGTAAGGTTTTAAACAGTAAGGTTTGTGGTGATTTGTTACAGTAACCACAGAAAACTAACACACAGAGAGATGAAGAGAAATATGCAGAATCTTAGGGGATAGCCTTGGAATTCACACACTGTCACATCTACAAACCTTATATTAGCCAAAGCAAGTCACCAGATCAAACCCAACATTGACAGGGCAGGAAATATACTACTCCCATGGAGACCAGGGAGGAGTGCAAGCAAGTGATTGTTTGCTGGATAATAATCTAACCTACCACACTTTGTTTTGCTTCTTTGGCAGCATTTGCACCCTAGATCTTCCTTCTAAATCCAGTACTACATGAGACAACTCAGAACGTACGTGTAGATTACTAGACAAAGCAAAATGTGTTTCAGGATAAAAAAGACTCTGAAGGAATCATAGAAAATGTAGTGGATATGAGCAAGGTCCCCAAAGAGGAGAGAGTAAAGATCTCCAAGCCTTAACTAGCCTCCCATCACCTCAGGGGTTTCCAATACTGTAGATAGAAAAGATATTCCATGCAAATGTATATCTTTATTATTACCTACAGAGTTTGCCCTGAATCTTCATGCTCTCTGATCCTGATGAGCTGGGCTGAGATATGCTAAGAGGCCTGCTTTTTAACCTCTTTCCTTTCAACCCTTCGTTTTTAGAGTGGGGCTTAGACCACCTGTATCAGAATTTCTTAGTGTGCTTATTACAATGCAGATTCTTGGGTTTCGCCTCTCATCCACTGAATCAGATTCTCTGGGCATTTTAACACACGTTGCAGAGAATTTTGGTATGCGGTAAAATGTAAACACCACTGTTGATTTCCCGCTCTTATACTAAATTGCACCCATTAGCAGCCGTGAGTGGTCCTCTACCCTCTGGGGACATGGGAGTATCATCCTAAGCCTCCATGGTAGGAAATTTCTTTGAACTCTAGTGTTTTCTCTCTAAAGTTCATGAATATTTAGTCTTTTATTCCAAAATATATTTGATCCATGGAGAAAAATATTTTCCCCTAGTACTTATTTTAATTGATGATCATCTGCTATGTTGAGCCAGCAGCTTTGTGCATCCCTCACCATGCCACCCTTTACACTTTCCTATGTCTTCACCTTGATGCTGGACTTCTCTAGTGGTGAGCAGCAGACAGGAAAGGGAAAGGGCTTATCATACTCTCTTTTCTAAAGAATTCTAGATGTGCTCATGCCAAAAGTATTTGGCAATCACAACCTCCTGTGAAGCCTTTTGCAAGCTCCCAGGAGAAGAAGCCTTGGTCTAAAGAGTAGATAGATGATTCATTTCCATAATAAAAACAAGAATAAGACTGGCAACAATTGATCTTTTTCTGAGGACTTGCCACATGCCAGGGACTGGGCTAACCTTCTTACCTGCCTTATCTCATCTTACTCTTGAACTGCCCTGAGGATTAGGTAGTGTTATTGTCTCCATTTTGCAGCTGAGAAAGGTGGGCCTTTGAGAGGTTGTGTAGCTCATCCCAGTTCAAAATTTTATGCCTCCTTCTTGCAGGCCACATGCTCATTTTGCTCAGACCTCCCAGAATTCCCCTTGCTAAGGACCCAGGTAAAATCCCCTGGCCTATTGTCAAATCGTACATATCACCTGAATTTTCTCCTTGGCTGGAGGAGACTCTGGAGAAATAGTGAGACTCCTTGACTTGGCCCTTGGGCATCCCATTGCTGTGTCTTACTTGTGCATTACTTACCTCTTCATTTCCCTTATGTCATTTACCCATTCATTATTTTGACACAAATTTGAGTGCCTGGCATCCAGTGGGGGAGACCAACAGTATATAATACGGTGGTGGTGTTAAAACAATGAAGAAAATTAGGCAGGATGAGGAAAGAGAGTGGTGAAGTTGGAGGTGCTATTTTAAATAAGGTAGTGGGAGAAGGTCCCTCTGATAAAGAGACATTTGAGCAGAGACTTGAAAGAAGTAAGGAGGGAGTGGTGAGGATAATCAGGGGACAAGGTTTCCAGCCAGAGGGAAGAGAAAGTGCAAAGGAAGAGCAAAGTGGTCAATGTGGAGATCTCAAGTGGAGGGATTTGCGAGAGTAAGAGACATAGCAGATGACATCTGAGAAGATGGGGAAGATGGGGGATAGGTCACATAGAGTCCTGTATAGACCATGGCAAGGATTCTAGATTTCACCCATGATGGGAAGCCATTGAAGGGTAGAAGCAGGGGAGAGATATGATATAGCTAACCTCTGACAAGAATCACTGAGATCGCAGCATGGAGAATAAACTACAGAGAGCACAGGTGAAAACAGAAACCAGAAAGGGCAAGAGTTTAAAATTTTTGTGTCCCTTTGGCATCTGACCCTTCCTCAGAAAAATGTTTTCAAATGTTTGTAAAATACATCAGATTACAAAGAAAACAGTTCTACAAAATGAAGTTAGCAAAATATTAAAATAAAACTGCCACTGAGGAATATATATGTCTCTTTGTGAAGACACTAAATAACTGAATCTGGTGGTGAATCTACAAAAATTTCAAAGACACGATGAACACAAAGATTATTGTGAGATATTTTCAACATCTGTAACATGAAAATTTCTGTGATTTTTATTGGTCACAGATTCTACCTGCAGTACTGTGGTTTGCTATATATAGACACAGCTAAAGGAAATGCTCAATTTCAGTTACAGATTGGGGAAAATGAAGATGTATTTTTTTCCATTGAAGTTCAAGGACCCCCTCCCCACCCCTAAATTCTATGCATGGACCCAGGTTAAGAGTTCATGAGTTAAGATGCTATTGCATTATTCCAGGTAGGAGATGATGATGGCCTAGATTATGGTAGGCTTGGTGGGATTTGGGGAGCAATGAGGGAAACCCAATTCATTCTAACCTACAGTGGCCACTTTTTTTTAACCAAACTCCCAGGGCATGACCTGTCTGTCCAAATTCTATTCTTTCCTATTATTCATTGAGCATCTGTGCTTTTACGTTCATGAACTAGGCCCTTCATTCTAAAAAGGTAGACGATTAGATAGATAGATAGATACATAGATAGATTAGATAGATATAGATAGATAGATAGATAGATAGATAGATAGATAGATAGATAGACAGATAGATAGATAGGTAGGTAGGTAGATGGTAGAGTGGTGGTCTAGTGAGCTAACTGAGCACTGGGATAATACTTGTCTTCTCCCATTATGCCTAGAAGAGTTGTTAAACTGATTTGAAATAGGATTTAGACCTTGCTTCCAGTCCTAGCTTTGTAACTTTTAAAAATTTGTTTACCTTTCCAATAAAATGGGAGTAGTGGAGTGAACCCTCAGTGAATACCTGTGTATAGACAACTAACAAAGGTTTTTCTTTTATTTAAAGCATAAAAAATAGTGCTTTATTCTGAATCGCCAAGGAAATGTGTGAGCTATAGTTATAAATATGCCTTTGTGCTCACTATTTTTTCTGCCTGGTTCCTACTGATCCATTAAGGTCCAAATTGTTTATTCTTTCTACAGATATTTCTGGATCACCTACTATGTGTCCATGTAGCCCCTGTACTAGATGCTGGGAGTACAAAGATGAAGGTGGTCTAGAGAGGGAGTGAGGCAGGTAGATCAGTGGTTACAATACAGTCGCTGCCTCCCTACAGCTTTCCAAGTCCCTCATCCCAAGCAGAATTTACTGCACCCTCCTCCGTCATCATCTGTAGTACTTTACTCGCACCAGCTACACCATTCTGTACAGTTATTTGTTTATATGTCTCCACTCTCCCCTCTTGAGCAGAGGGACTCTTAATCACTTTGGCTCCCTGGTACTTAGCATGAAGCCTGGCATTTGGCAGGCGCTCAATCTGTGTTTAACAAAGGTTAATTACGTGTTGGCCAAGACCGGTTCAGCAGCAAAGAGGGCCGTAATAGTGCTGCAGTTGATTAGTGATGTCTGCCATGGCCATGAGCACCACATTTTCCCCATCTTAATGTTGCGCAGTTCAAAGTGTTCAGAAAAGGAGATGTTAGTAAATGCTTCCTTGAGAGAATTTAGGGGGTAGGTCTGACTTTGACAGGGGACAGTGATGCCCATGAACGTGGAAAGTGCAGTGTGAGAGTGAGTTTGCCCAGAATTTTATTTGTATATTCACCTTACCTTAAATATTATATAAAAACATGTTATATCATTCTCTGTGATAATAAACCACCTTGGTTTTATCTTGAGAAAAATGTATACTTATTCCAACTCCTTTATCTCCAAACTTTGTGTGCCTGGGGGTTTAAATGTGACTGGGGACAGGGCAATTTTCTTTGCTATCTACTGAGCCATTGGCAATTTTTGTTATAAAATGTCATTCTCTCCACAAAGTTTCCACTTGTTACAATTTAAAATGGGCAAGTGATCCACACTCAGGGAGAGAAAAAAAGGCCAAGATCTGTTGGAAAGGCTGACAGACCCTTAACAATAGCTTTGCTACCAGACGTTAGTACTGTAGTTTATGAATAATTCATTGATCACATGGCTTTGAATAGTTCTATAAAACTCCACTAGAAGAGGTGGCAAATTATTCTTCAACACAATTATTTGTTTTCATCCATGAAAGATAGTATACATTAATGCCATGGCAAATAAGAATTGAAACTCTAGCCAAGCAATCTGTTAAAGAGTTTTGTAGATCAAAATCTGTGGCATACTTTGTGAAATTGCCTCTCTTGTGCCAACACTGCATGGAGTCACTGTCCTTGCTAATTTTATTAATTCATAAGTTTGGCAGTCAACTGCAGAAGTGGTTCTGAAATTCTGCATCAGGCTCAATAAAATGTTTTAGCAAAAGTCTAGCAAAAACATGGTTGAATGAGAGTATGTAGAAAGTCAACTATTAACTCTATGAGACAAGCAGCTCTTTTATCACACTTGGTTTGGTGTGTGAATCTGTTTTCTCATGTGGCCATTACAGAAATAAAAATGTAAGTACAGGTAAGAAGGAAGGTAGGAAGGAAGGAAGGGAGGGAGGAAGGAGGGAGGGATGAAGCTTGAAGGGGGAAAATGTTCTATATATCCTTGAAAAATTATCATTAAGATTCAGCACGCAAAATATCTCAAAAATTCATTTTAGTGACTCTATTGGTCTCACTTTCTAAACAAGCTTGATGAGTGAAGTTAGAGCAGAGTCCTAAAAGATGAGATGAGCAAAAAGGATTTCCTCCTAGTCATACCCAAATATCCACATAATTAGACAGCAAATCAATGAGAGTACTTTACATAGGTGTCACCGAAGGGTGCCAATTTAGCATAATGGGAATGAATTAAAAGAAGCTGAAAAGTAACTGGAACTAAACAGTCACCACTTTCTCTCCTAAGTGGCTGCCTGTGCATAACTCTACTACAATTTCAAGCCAGTTTTCTCTGAGTCAAAAGCCAGTATCCCTTATTTCCCAGAATCCTAATCATGTTGGAGGCAGCATCATATTGTACCTGGAACATAGGATTTAACTGTGAAAGATCCAGGCTGTGATCTAGGCCAGCCATTGTGTAACTTCAAATGAGTCACTCTGCCTCTCTGGGCATCCATTTTGTTGGCCTGAAAATGAGGCGGCTGGAATAGAGAATCTGCTAGGTGCATTTTAGCTCTGAGCACCAGGCAATATGCAGAGGTTAAGAGCATGGGTTTTGGCAGATAGGCCAAGGCTTCCACTTAAATAGCTTTATCTGTGAAGTTCCTTAACTTTTTAAGTCTCAGTTTTCTTTTTTTTTTTTCTTTATTGCAGTAACATTGGTTTATAACATTGTATAAATTTCAGGTGTACATCATTATACTTCTATTTCTGCATAGATTACGTCATGTTCAACACCCATATACTAATTACAACCCATCACCACACACATGTGCCGAATTATCCCTTTCGCCCTCCCCCCTCCCCCTTCCCCTCTGGTAACCACCAATTCAATCTCTGTCTCTATGTGTTTGTTTGCTGTTGTTATTATCTACTACTTAATGAAGGAAATCATATGGTATTTGACCTTCTCCCTCTGACTTATTTCACTTTGCGTAATACCCTCAATGTCCATCCATCTTGTCACAAATGGCTGGATTTCATCGTTTCTTATGGCTGAGTAGTATTCCATTGTGTATATATACCACAGCTTCTTTATCCATTCGTCCCTTGATGGGTAGTTAG
Source organism: Ceratotherium simum simum (assembly GCF_057802395.1). Taxonomy (NCBI): domain Eukaryota; kingdom Metazoa; phylum Chordata; class Mammalia; order Perissodactyla; family Rhinocerotidae; genus Ceratotherium; species Ceratotherium simum. The sequence continues at coordinate 67,585,729 of NC_141904.1, forward strand.
GTTGCTTCCAAGTCTTGGCTATTGTGAATAACGCTGCAATGAACACAGGGGTGCATGTATCTTTACGCATTGGTGTTTTCAAGTTCTTTGGATAAATACCCAGCAGTGGAATAGCTGGATCATATGGTAGTTCTAGCCTTGATTTTTTGAGGAATCTCCATACTGTTTTCCATAGTGGCTGCACCAGTTTGCACTCCCACCAGCAGTGTATGAGAGTTCCCTTCTCGCCACATCCTCCCCAATACATGTTGTTTCCTGTCTTGTTAATTATAGCCATTCTGACGGGCATGAGGTGATATCTCATTGTAGTTTTGATTTGCATTTCCCTGATAGTTAATGATGTTGAACATCTTTTCATATGTCTGTTGGCCATCTGTATATCTTCTTTGGAGAAATGTCTGTTCAGGTCTTTTGCCCATTTTTTAATTGGGTTGGTAGTTTTTTTGTTGTTGAGATGCATGAGTTCTTTATTTTGGAGATTAAGCCCTTATCAGATGTATGGTTTGCAAATATCTTCTCCCAATTGTTAGGTTGTCTTTTCGTTTTGTTGGTGGTTTCCTTTGCTGTGCAGAAGGTTTTTAGTTTGATGTAGTCCCATTTGTTTATTTTTTCTATTGTTTCTCTTGCCCGGTCAGACATGGTGCTTGAAAATATGTTGCTAAGACCAATGTCGAAGAGCATACTGCCTATGTTTTCTTATAGAAGTTTCATAGTTTCAAGCCTTACATTCAAGTCTTTAATCCATTTTGAGTTAATTTTTGTGTATTGTATAAGGTAAGGGTCTACTTTCATTTTTTTGCATGTGGCTATCCAGTTTTCCCAACACCATTTGTTGAAGAGACTTTCTTTTCTCCATTGTATGTTCTTGGCTCCTTTGTCAAAGATTAGCTGTCCATAGATGTGTGGGTTTATTTCTGGGCTTTCAATTCTATTCCATTCATCTGGGTGTCTGTTTTTGTGCCAGTACCATGCTGTTTTGGTTACTATAGCTTTGTAGTATATTTTGAAATCAGGGAGTGTGATACCTCCAGCTTTGTTCTTTTTTCTCAGGATTCCTTTAGCTATTCGGGGTCTTTTGTTGTTCCATATAAATTTTAGGATTCTTTGTTCTATTTCTGTAAAAAATGTTGTTGGAACTTTGATAGGGATTGTATTGAATCTATAGATTGCTTTAGGAAGTATGGACATCTTAACTATGTTAATTCTTCCAATCCAAGAGCATGGAATATCTTTCCATTTCTTTGTGTCTTCTTCAATTTCTTTCAGCAATGTTTTATAGTTTTCCGTGTACAGATCTTTCACTTCTTTGGTTAAGTTTATTCCTAGGTATTTTATTCTTTTTGTTGCAATTGTAAATGGGATGGTATTCTTAATTTCTCTTTCTGCTACTTCGTTGTTAGTGTATAGAAATGCAACTGATTTTTGTATGTTGATTTTGTATCCTGCAACTTTACCGTATTCGTTTATTACTTCTAAAAGTTTTCTGGTGGATTCTTTAGGGTTTTCTATATATAAAATCATGTTATCTGCAAATAGTGAGAGTTTCAACTTCTTCCTTTCCAATTTGGATCCCTTTTATTTCTTTTTCTTGCCTGATTGCTCTGGCTAAGACTTCCAGTACTATGTTAAATAGGAGTGGTGACAGTGGGCATCCTTGTCTGGTTCCTGTTCTTAGAGGGATAGGTTTCATTTTTTCATCATTGAGGATGATATTAGCTGTGGGTTTCTCATATATGGCCTTTATTATGTTGAGGTACTTTCCTTCTATACCCATTTTATTTGGTTTTTATCATAAATGGATGCTGTATCTTGTCATAGGCTTTCTCTGCATCTATTGAGATGATCATGTGATTTTTATTCTTCATTTTATTAATGGGGTGTATTACGTTGATTGATTTGCGAATGTTGAACCATCCCTGCAGACCTGGAATAAATCCCACTTGATCATGGTGTATAATCTTTTTAATGTATTGTTGTATGTGATTTGCTAGTATTTTGTTGAGGATTTTTGCATCGATGTTCATCAGTGATATTGGCCTCTAATTTTCTTTTTTTATGTTGTCCTTTTCTGGTTTTGGTATCAGGGTAATGTCAGCTTCATAGAATGAGTTAGGGAGCATCCCCCCCTCCTCAATTTTTTGGAAGAGTTTGAGAAGGATAGGTATTAAGTCTTCTTTGAATGTTTGGTAGAATTCACCAGGGAAGCCGTCTGGTCCTGGACTTTTATTTTTGGGGAGGTTTTTGATTACTGTTTCGATCTCCTTACTGGTGATTGGTCTATTCGAATTCTCTACTTCTTCCTGATCCAGTTTTGGAAGGTTGTATGATTCTAAGAATCTATCCATTTCTTCCAGATTGTCGAATTGGTTGGCATATAGCTTTTCATAGTATTCTCTTATAATCTTTTGTATTTCTGAGGTGTCTGTTGTAATTTCTCCTCTTTCATTTCTGATTTTACTTATTTGTGCCTTCTCTCTTTTTTTTCTTGGTGAGTCTAGCTAAAGGTTTGTCCATTTAGTTTACCTTTTCAAAGAACCAGCTCTTGGTTTTATTAATTTTTTCTATTGTTTTATTAGTCTCTATTTCATTTATTTCTGCTCTGATTTTTATTATTTCTCTTCTTCTACTGATTTTGGGCTTTGTTTGTTCTTCTTTTTTTTTTTTTAATTTAATTTAATTTATTTATTTTTCTGCCAAAGCCCCAGTAGATAGTTGTATGTCATAGTTGCACATCCTTCTAGTTGCTGTATGTGGGATGCAGCCTCAGCATGGCCGGAGAAGTGGTGCATCGGTGCGTGCCCAGGATCCGAACCCAGGCCGCCAGTATCAGAGTGCAAGCACTTAACCGCTAAGCCATGGGGCCAGCCCCTGTTTGTTCTTTTTTTTCCAGTTCCTTTAGGTGCATTGTTAATAGTTTATTTGAGATTTTTCTTGTTTGTTGAGATAGGCCTGTATTGCTATAAACTTCCCTCTTAGAACTGCTTTTGCTGTATCCCATAAATTCTTGCATGTCGTATTTTCATTTTCATTTGTCTCCAGGTACTTTTTGATTTCTTCTTTGATTTCTTCATTGACCCAGTCGTTGTTCAGTAGCATTTTGTTTAATCTCCATGTATTTGTGGCTTTTCTGATTTTCTTCCTATAGTTGATTTCTAGTTTCATACTGTTGTGGTCAGAAAAGATGCTTGGTATTATTTCAATCTTCTTAAATTTAAGGAGACTCGTTTTGTGGCCTAATATGTGATCAATCCCAGAGAAAGTTCCATGTGCATTTGAAAAGAACGTGTATTCTTCGGTTTTCGGATGGAATGCTCTGTATATATCTACTAGGTCCATCTGTTCTAGTGTGTCATTTAAGGCCAATGTTTCCTTATTGATCTTCTGTTTGGATGATCTATTCATTGGTGTAAGTGGAGTGTTAAAGTCCCCTACTATTATTGTGTTACTGTCTATTTCTGTTTCTATGTCTGTTAATAATTGCTTTATATATTTAGGTGCACCTACATTGGGTGCGTAGATAGTTACAAGTGTTATATCCTCTTGTTGGATTGTTCCCTTGATCATTATGTGATGCCTTTCTTTGTCTCTTTTTACAGTTTTTGTTTTAAAGTCTATTTTGTCTGATACGAGTACTGCTACTCCAGCTTTCTTTTCATTGCCATTTGCGTGGAGTATCTTTTTCCATCCCTTCATTTTCAGTTTGTGAGTGTCTTTAGGTCTGAAGTGTGTCTCTTGTATGCAGCATATATATGGGTCTTGTTGTTTTATCCAATCAGCCACACTATGCCTTTTAATTGGAGCATTTAGTCCATTGACGTTTAAAGTAGCTATTGATAAGTATGTACTTACCGCCATTTTTTAACTTTTTTTCTCTCAGTGTTTTAGTAGTCCTTCTCTGTTCCTTTCTCCTTCTATACGGAATTGATGGTCTCTTTAGTTTGATCTCTGTCTGAAAACTCTACTCTTTAACTCCCCTCCTCCCTCCTTTTATGTTTTTGATATCATATCTAACCTCTTTTTTGTGCATTTGTATCCATTACCCTCTTATCGCCCCGACCTCCTGCAGTCGACCCAGTCTCTCCACGGCGGGAGCCCCACACACTCCACCACCGTCCCACACTCTCCACCGGCTCCTTGTGCACGCCCTGCCCCACTGAAGTGGGCTCGGTTGCCAGGCTGCAGAGAATCCAGTCACCAATCTATGCAGGCCCACAAGTTGCCTGAGGGCTTGTTGTTGGGTGGGGCCAGTCTCTAGGGAGGGCTGCTTGCCCTGGCTGAGCTGGATTAAATTGGTGCTCTAGTGGTTGGGGCAGACCTGGGCTAGCAGGCCTCAGGGAGAACTCCAATGGCGTCTGTCCCTCTCACCAGGCCACAACAATGGCTGCCACCAATGTCCCAGTCCCTGGAGAGGTCTCACCTCTCACCGAGATGCACTCAGGGCCTATCAGGTGAGTCTCTTTTCACCAAAGCACTATGCACCTTTCTTTCTGGTGATTTTAGGTTGCTTTCTGAAACAGGTGAGTTTGCATGTGGGCCCATTAAGAGCCGGTTTTACTGTCTTTGTGAACCAGCTTTTCTGGGGGTACTCCCCAATGTTTTAGTAGCAGGCAAAGTCAGATATTATGCCACTTGTCTCGATTGTGCTGGGTCCACAAAATGCCCACAGCGGGGGCGCTCCCCGGCTCAGGGCCCCGCACCTCCAGGGTGGGCTGCTCCCAGGCGGCTGTGAGGCACTGCGGCTTGTGAAGGTGGCGTTTTTCCTCTCCAGAAGGGAGTTTCTGCCTCTTCTAACTCAGTTAGGATTGTCCGTTGTTGCAGGAGTTCCTCTTATCCAGTTTTCAGTTCTTTCTCAGGGGTAATTTTTCCACAAGTAGTTGTAAATTGGCTGTGTCCATGAGAGGAGGTGAGTTCAGAGTCTGCTTACACCACCATCTTGACTTCTCTCTAAGTCTCAGTTTTCTTATCTAGAAAATGGGCTTAATAATAGTGTCTACTTCACAAAGAGAGAGTTTAGTAAAGCATCCTGAAACATAATATATAGTCAATAATTAATAGCTGATGTTCTTTGGGTTATTTTGCAATAATGACTGGGGTTTTAACTTTTTAAATGAAAAGATTTTATGGGAGAGATATAAAGTAGGAGGCAAGTCATGTGAAAATGAGGCTGTGCAGTGGTGACCTCCAATCATGCCGTCTGGTGGTCCACGTGACCTCAGGCCATCTTGGGAGATCATGGAATAAAGTTAAACCATGTTATCAATTCCTATTTGTGATACTACTATTTAAGATTTTGGTAATAGCAGGCAGAATGAAGTTGGGGAAAGAGCAGCAATGAAACAGAAAACAATATTGTCTCTTTTAATAGATAGCTTTAAAAAGTAGAGAATGGCTTAAACGTTTTTCGTTTGTTGAACTTTTAAAATAACACTTACTAATCAGGAACATGTCTACTCTGCATGTTCATTTCTCGATTCTATATTCATCTGTTTCTGAGGTCTTGACAAATTGTGAGGTGGCAGAATGAGGTGGCAGAATATCCATAAATTCCATTGGAATGCGAATGCACTGTGTGGGCTTCAGAGACCTGTGCTAAAGCAAAGGGTCCCCCAGGCACTCTCATTATTATTTCTTGACTTCAGAAGACAACCTGAATGTCCTGGATGAGGAAACCAACCCCAGAAGAGAAGCAGATAGGCCAAGTTTTCTAAAAGTAGGTTATAAAATATGAAATTGGTTTCTTAGGCCCATGACTTGTGGAATACTAAAGTCTGTGCCTTGAATTAAGGGTCTGTCACTTGTTCCATGAGGTGCTTGTGTTTTCAAGAGGAGCTTTATGGGGAAAATGAAATAGAGGTGAAACAGGAATGCAGGATTTTCTCAAGATGTGTTGCTTAAAGAAAAGTGGTTTTGTTGTTTGAGCCTGCATGGAATTGGCTTTAGTATATAGAGTAAAGTTTACTTCAACCACTGTGACAGATCTATCTATCTCATTTTTATATGGTTTTGAATAACATACGTGCCTGATACAAGGCAAGATATTTTCCTCAAAATTCACCATTCAGAAAATAGGGAATTGCCTTATATACAAGTCCCTACAAAGTTTCTCAATTACTTTATTTTGAACAAGCAAGTATCATTTGAGGAAAACCTAGCCTGAAAGACCTTCAATCAATTCTAGTTTAAGACACTTGCAGAGGCCCCTGTACAGAATTAATTACTTATATTTAATTTCTGCTTGTCTTTATACACAGATTGAGTATTCATTTCTGGAGGTATGACCTTTACAATTGCAAAGCTTCAATGTCATAAATGGGCCTTTTAAAAATTTCTTTAAAATATAGTAGAGTAGGTAGTGGTATTGGCGAGATCAAAATGTAATCATGGCAGAATGAGTGGGGAAAACAGTGTCCTAATATTATGCAAAGAATACTTATAGCTTGTGATAAAATATCCAAAATTAGCAAAATACCTGGATTCACGTTGGGCTGCATGTTAAATTAAGGATACAAAGGAGATATGCTCTAGAAAATTGTTAGGTCACCCAAAGTGGTTCCAGTGATGACAAAGACACTGAGTCAGAGATACACACCTCCAACTGTCAGTGCCTTCTTGGTTTGCTCAGCAGCAGAGAGCTGCATCATCCAACAGGACACCCTTCTGAGGGCAGCCCACATTCACTAACTGATGAAGTGGGAGTATAAAGGCCTGGCCCAACCTGGGACAACTCTAATGGCTCATATGCACTCCAGAGCTCCCCATGGGGTGAGCCAAGTCTTTGTTGGGCCTGACTCACAATAAAACTTCTGCCTTTTCTCATTTCTGCTTCTCACCCCTTCTCCACCTTCCCACCCACAGATGTAGATCCCTAATATATACCCTGATCACCAAACTCCATCTCAACATTTACTTCCTGATCACCAAACTCCATCTCAACATTTACTTCCAGAGAACCCAACCTGCATGAGGAGGTTTGAGAGCAGAGACAGAGGAAAATTAAGAGTTCTGTTTTAGACAGGATATGTGCAAGGTATCTATTAGACAGCTAAAAGGGGATGTCAAGGAAGCAATTCTCTATATGAGCCTAGAGCTCAGGGGAAAGGTCAAGGCTGGAGATACAAATTTGGGAGACAACAACTTAGCCATAGGACCAGATGAGAGCCCTTAGGGAGCAAGTATAGATAGAGAAGAGAAGAGTTGCAAGGACTGAGCCCTAACCTTTAGAGGTCAGAAAGAAGAGAATCTAACAAAGGAGATTAAAAAGAAGACAACAGTGAAAAAAGAAAAGAGAAACCAGGTGAGTTTGGTATTCTGGAAACCCAGTAAAGAAAGAGTTTCAAAGAAGAAGTGATTAGCCATGTCAATGTGCTGAAAGGTCTAATGAGATGAGGACAGAGAGGTAATCATTAGGTATGGTAAGACAGAGTCATTGCCAACTTGACAAGAATGATTCGGTGGAATGGTCTAGTAAAAAGCCTGATTGGAGTGTTTTCAAGATAGATTGGATGTAAAGAAGTGGAAAAAGGGTATTTGAAGAATTCTTTAGTTTTGCTATAAAGGAGAAGAGGAGAAATGGGGTTGTAGCTGGAGGGAGAAATACAGTCGAGGGAAAGCATTTTAAGGAGGAAAATAATTTCAGTATGATTATAAACTGATTAATGTGATCCTGTAGAGAGTGAAAAAATAATGACAAAAAGGAGAGAAGATTACAGGAGGGCAGTTCTAGAGTGGGTGAGAAGAAATGGCATCTAGTGCATAGGGGGAGGGACCAGATATGAGAAGGGTCAGTTTATCCCATGTATCAGGAGAGAGAGTGAAGAAATGGGTACAGATGCAGGTGGGTGGTAGATTTGGTGGTGGAAATATGAGGGAATTGTTTTCCGGTTGCTCCTATATTCTCAGTGAAATGAAAAGCAAGGTCATCATCTGAGAGTGGAAAACAGATCTTGACTTGCCAACACCAAGAGCATAATCCTTTACTCCTTTGTAGTCACCTCGGACTTCTTTCCTCTCTGAATGTGTAGATTTTAAATGCTTGTGATTGGCCACTTCTCACTTTCCTTCCCTTTTCCAATAGTTGTATCCCTCCGGTTCCGTGTCAGGGTCTCCCTGATCCATTTTGTATTGTTCATTTTTTTAAATGAGCTCACTCTCTTGGCAACGTAGCTTGGCTCACAACCATGCCATTTCTTTACTCCTGAGTCCGTTTCCCTTCAATTCTCAGGGCCCATTGATTCAACTCCTCCTTCCATTCACTGGCGCAGGTTTTTTTCTTATGCTCTTGTCAGGCTGTATTTGTCACTAACCAATGTGTGCCTCCCTGCTCAAATCCCAAATCCTACAGGAAAAAATTTAAAAAAAGGAGTTGATTCCAAATGGGAATATTTAGATATAAAGATAACTTGTTCAGCTCTTTGACTATATCTGCTCCACTAGAGGCCATTGATAATCACCTCAGTTCGTTCCCCAGGGACCCTAAACTGCTTGAATTCTGAAATACTCTCAGCAGTAGAACGTTTGTCCAATGATAGATCCACAGTCATTTTCCATTACACATTCATCTCATGAATCCTCTGCACAAAAAAAGATCCTGCCTTCACTGTGGGAGACCTTAGAGATACCCAGGGCCCCTTACATGCCAGGATAGCCCAGGCTCTGGACTCAGACTTCTAGACTCTGAGTCTTGGCTCTACCACTCCTCACCAGTTATGTAAGTCCTCTAGCCATTCTGTGCCTCAGTTTCATCACCTGTAAAATGGGGAGAGTAATGTTCCCCATCTTCATCGAGTTGTTGTGTCAATCAAATGAGTTAATGTGCCTAACATTTTTGACACACCTTCTGGGAAGAGAGCACTTAGTCAATAGGAGCTGCTAATTTTATGCCAAAAGCCCTGAGAAATGTTCTAGAGATTAAATCTCCAACTTTGTTTAATTTTTTTCTTTTCTTCTGTTTAATTTTAATGTTAAACTTATTTGGCTGTAAAAACTTTTTTTGAACTAATACATATTAAAATTTTATTCCACAGAATCCACTGTTGATATACGTATTAGTTTACTAGGGCTGTGGTAACAAAGTATTCCAAACTGGGAGTCAAAACAATACAAATTTATTCTCTTGTAGTTCGGGAAGCTAGAAGTCCAAAATCTAGGTGTCAGCAGGGCTCTCTCTCTGAAGGCTCTAGAGGAGGAGGATCCTTCCTTGCCTCTTCCTATCCTCTAGTAGTTGCCAGCCATCCATGGTGTTCCTTGACTTGCAGCTGCATAACTCCAATCCCTGCTTCCTTCTTCACACGGCCTTCTTCCCTGTGTCTCCTCTGGTCTTCAGATCTCCCACTCTCTTTATAGGGACACCAGCCATTGGATTTAGGGCCCACCCTAATCCAGTATGACCTCATCTCAAGTTGATTACATCTGCAAAGACCCTATTTCCAAATCAGGTCATATTCACAGGCACCAGGGTTAGGACATGGACGTATTTTTTGGGGGGACACAATTCAACACACAACAGTGTATACGAGACAAACACGACCAACCATTTTATTTTTTGCTGAGGAAGATTTGCCCTGAGCTAACATCCATTGCCCATCTTCCTCTTTTTTTTTTTTTTTTTTTTTGCTTGAGGAACATTGGCCCTGACCTGATGTCTATGCCAAGCTTCCTCTACTTCATATGTGGGACACCACCACAGCATGGCTGGTGAGTGGAGTAGGTCTGCTCCCGGGAACCGAACCCCGCGAACCTGGGCCAGCAAAGCGGAGCTTGAGGAACTTGAACCACTTAGCCATGACGCCAGGCCCACAACCAACCATTTTTCATTTGGCCCAAATCACCTCCCACCCATTAACTATGATCTACCTCAGCATTACTCAATGTCTGGCCCGGTGACTTGATGCCTTTCGGGAACTGTCTGACAAGGTTTAGGATGCGATAAGTATAGAAATAGAGAGTAAGCTTTTAGAAACTTCCATAGCAATTTGACATTGCCATGACATCCAAGCATGTATTCACTGGGCTTACCTTGTTTTAAAGGGAATAGGCTGGTTTGGATGTTGCCTAACTTATTTGGTGAGTCACAGATAGATTGGAAAGTTTTAAAAACTTTGCTCACTACTGATCATTTGAGATGCACTGATGTGGCTAACAGGCTGTGAATGGTTACAAGTGGATCCCCCTTTTCCTAGCTATTTACATAAACCCCATTTATCACTCCAACCCTTATGTCCTAAACAAAGAATTGTTATTATTTCTGCTCATTGTTGTAGTTAATTAAAAAATCTCCCTTTTCCCTCTGAAGAACACAATCTAAAATGAACTTTCAGTAAAACCTCCCAGGGAACAGTTTGTTCATTGTTTGCAAACAACTTTGTGATTCTGTAGACATGGGCTGCTTTGTTTCAAGACACAAACTATATCAATTAGGAGCATTTTAAATACCTTTGGTGACATAAAAGAAGTTGTTCTTCTAAAAGTAAAATATGGAGTTCATTATGTTTCTTGGTTATTTCTGCCTACTGCATACATTTACTGTTGAAAATACTGTGTATTTTCCTGCACTTCTAATTTCAACTTCCAAATATTTGTGCATTACAGCAAGGACATTAACTCTTCAAGGAAACTGTCACTTTGGAAAACTGCTTTTTACATAGAGAAAAACATACTGTTTAACTCGTAGTAAGTTATTAGTCTGAGGGGAAAAAAGGAGCAATGTTGAATTTTAATACTAGCTTGCTTTTTTACGAATGGTTGTGTGGATTGGATAACAATTGGATAACCATTTTTCTTTGTTTTGTTGTCATTTTATTTCGATTTTGTTTGGCTTTTTAACAAAAATATTGTTTTCACTAAACATTGGCTACAAATAAATATATAGATCAAACTGTACAAAATGATATATTATAATAGATATTCCTCTTCTACTCCACACCCTTAGTCCCCTAACTCCACCTCCAGAGGCAATGTCTGTTATCAGTTTGCTAGATGTCCTTTCAGAAAGAGTCTCTAGGCACATACGCGTGTATGTGTATGCAGATATGCATGTATATCCATAAAACCAAAACAAATGACAGCTTACTGTGCCTACCATTCATTTCTACTTGCTAAGAGTTTATCCTGGAGATAATTTCATACCATGTGGTAGCACTCTTCTAAGATGACCCTCAGCAGTCCCCTCCTATTGTGTAGTCCCCTCTCACATTGAATAGGGCTGATCTGTGTGCCAATAGGACACTGCAGAAATGATGAAGTAAGATTTCCAAGACTAGGTCATAAAAGGTATTGTGGCTTTCTCCTTGCTCTTTCTCGAATCACTCACCCTAGGGGAGCCAACTGCCATATTGGGAGGGCACTCAAGTAGCCCTACAGAGAGGCAAGGAACTGAGGCCTCCTGCCAATAGCTATACGAGTGAGTCATTTTGGAAATGGATCTTCCAGTGCTGGTAAGGCTTTCAGATAACTGCAGCCACAGTCAACATCTTATCTACAACCTCATGAAAGACTTTGTGTCAGAACCATCCAGCTAAGCTGCTCCCAAATTCCTGACCAACAGATACTTTGAGATAATAAACATTTATTGCTTTAAGCCACCAAGTTTGGGGGTAATTTTAGATAACTAGTTTATACCATCATATGTCATTTGTGTTAGTTATTGCAAAGGCTAATAACAAAGAAATGATAATCCTAAAATACAATGACTTACATGAGAAGATTGTTTCCTTCCCATAAAATAGTTTGGAGATGTGAGGCCCAGGCTGGTAGGGAAGCTCTGCTCCACACAGTCTTTCAGGGACCCAGGCTCCTCCTGTTTTATTGTTTTGCTATCCCCTAGGGTACTGTCATCATCTGTGAGATCAAAGCCAGTTGCTTTCCTGTCTATATCTCAGCTCACAGAAAGGAGAAGATAAGGAAGGGCGTGGCAAGCAATTTTCTTACAAAGAAAGTAAAATGAAAGCTGCCTCCATCTCGTCTGGGGAGCAGTTCATCACATGGCCACTCCAGCTGCAAGCAAAGCTGGGAAATTATTTATCTAACTGACCAGCCATACAGCCAATAAAAAGTGGAAAATAGATTTTAGGAAGACTACCATTCTTCCCCAGCTTTGTAGTATTCCTTTGTTTAGATGTACATACTTTTATTTAGCCAATCACTAAATGATGGCCACTGAATATAGGGCTTCTTAGGCCACTGTAGCAAATTACCCTGAGAATGAATAATCGAGGGACGAAAAGTCAACATCACACTACAGCTGTGGGAAATCTACACAAAGTACTGAGGTAGTGCACAACTTGAATGCTTGTGGTCTTGGAGGTGAGAAAGAAAATAACCTGTACCTGGGCATAAAAATGGGATCCTATGCCAGGAGTGTAAAATGTAAAAGTCAAAGCAACATGTGCCATAATTTATCAATGAATATTCTTTTCACCCCAAATTTGTTAAGGGTGTAAACTCCAGAATCTGTCTATCTAAGATCATGATTCTCAGAGTATGGCCCTTAGGAAACACCATCAGTGCTACCTGCAAACTTAGAAATATAAATTCTTAGGCTCCATCCCAGACCTACATGATTAGAGACTCTGGGGATGAGGTCCCGCCATCTGTGTTTTAACAGACACTCCAGGGGGGAATTTGTTACTCACTAAAGTTTGAGAACCACCAATCTAAGACTGAAAGCAGCATATGCCACTTACTAGCTATGGGACGTTAGGCAAGTAGTACTAACTTCTTTACTTTAGTTTCTCTACCCGGGAAATAGGAATTAGTAATTTTATTTATCATTTACCTCCTTCGTTTGCTCTCATTTCACCTACACGCATAGTGTTTAGTCTGGACTATTTGTTTCCTCACCCTTATGCCTTTCATAGTAAAGACCTCATTACCTGTTTAACTCAGGTGCCTCCTAAACAGAACTAGAAGCCCTTGCTGGCCTGAGCTGTCCCCACCAGGGCTGCCTCCTGAGAGGCTGACCTCCGGTGCAATGAACACAGAAAACAAACTGCAATCCTTCCCTTTACCCAAAGCACTATCTGAAGTAAAGCATTTCTCCTCCTTGCTCTGACAGTGGATTTGAGGTCTGTGGACCCTTCTGAGCTGCATGGTAAGTATGCCTATTGCCTAAATAATTACCTGGAATTGAGCAACGGGTCTCCTTTACACCAGTCATTGTCAAGGCTGTGGCAAGTGCTTTAAGACTTTGAGATTTTTTTGTAGGCTGAAAGATTGGTCACACTGCCAGTTTTTAAGGTCTCTTTCTTTTTTTAATTGAGATATAATGTATTAGTTTTAAGTGTTACCACATAATGATTTGATATATGTATATATTACAAAATTATTTCCACAATAAGTTTAACTAACATCCATCATTGTACATAGTTACAACTTTTTTTCTTTTTTCCTGTGATGAGAACTTTTAAGGTCTACTCGCTTAGCAACTTTCAAACATGCAATACAGTATTAACTATAGACAGCAAGCTGGACATTACAGCCTCAGGATTTACTTATCTTGTAACTGGAAGTTTGTACCTTTTGATCATAAAGTCTCTTTCTTTCTTAGTGCTATGGAGCCATGTAAGCAGGAAGAGATAAAATTTATTTTGAGCACACGATATCCACTTACTAAGTGATAAAAATGGAGCAGACCTTCATGGATTCAGGCGTATGGCCTAAAAGAATTCCTATTCAAAATAACCTGTATGGCAAGGGCTAGCTCTGGCCTCAGCACTGGCTTTCTCAAGGGATTCCATTATGTTATAAAATTGAGACTACGTTGTTTATCTCTCCAATATCTATCCCCACTCCACCCCACCAAAAATCAGGTTCCTGATTTTTCTTTGGGGAATTCATCCGTCAGCCCTTCTCAGCCATGTATTTCAGGTGGAGTTCACCTCACACTTTTATTTCCAGTCAGAGCCTCTGATTGGCCTAAGTCAACCCTCCTTTCCAAGGGATTGGCTCAAAAATGAGCACCTGACCAGATCATAGCCAATAAGATACAGGAAACATTTTAGAAGAAGAGGGAGTCTTTCCAGAGTGTTTCCTTGCTTTCTCAGCCCCTATACAGTGAGGTGTGAGATAATGGAATCTACTGCTGCTTCAGAAATACTGCTGCCATTAGAGACAGGGAGGAGTTGCTAAAGGCAAATGCAGAGCCCCAAGATGAAGGAAACTGCAGATGGCAGAATAGAAGAGAGCCATTTGGGTGTTGGCGACATTGTGTGTGACTCTGAATGAAGCCTCACCTGAAATATACTACAGTCTCTAGATCAGTGGCTTCCAACCTGTGGTCCCTGGACTAGCAGAGTCAGTATTAACTGGGAACTGATCAGAAATGCCAACTGTTGTGTGCCCACTCCAGACTTCCTGAATTAGAACTCTGTCCATGCGGCCCAACAATCTACATTTTAATAAGCCCTCTGGGGGATTCAAATACACACTAAAGTTTGAGAAGCACTGCTGTTGACTGATACAGTGAGCTGATAGAAAATCAGCTGGTATAACTCAAGTACAATTGTTCTAGAGTTTTCAGTACCACAGCCGATCTATACCTTTCTTAGTAAAACTGGTCTGAATTTGGTTTTTATATTCCTCATCCCAGCTTTAATCTTTTTGTTCTAATAGTTGGAAAAGCAGATGAGTTGCCTTAATTAGAATCCTTCCTTATACTTCCAAAACATATTGACTTATATAACGATATCTCTTCCTCAGGACATCTCTATGAAGGACAAAGAGACTGAGCAAGGATGTTTTGTACACAAACTGCTCATTGTAGAGATGAGAAAATCAAAGTGCCATCCCTTAAACCTCCTGGCTAGCTAAAATTCTTCTGATCTGGTTCTTTCCACCATCCTTAGCTGCCTGTGTGGCTGAGTAACTAGACCAGCAGGTGATGGAGTCAGGCCAACTGGGTTTGAATCCTGACTCTGTTACATGGGAGCATTCAAGCTTTTGTGTCTCAGTTACCTCATCTGTGAAATGGGGAAAAGAGTTCTACTTTCTTTAGATGGCTGGTGGGAGGATTCAGTGAGATTTAGTGTGGAGAGGGCCAAGCACTTGGTGAATGCTCAATAAATGGTATCCACTAAGAACTATATTGTCAAATCCATCATTGCTATTGCACTGGCTACGTGCAGTGGCTACCGTGCTGGGGCTACATGCATAGCAGACTGCACTGAGCCAAATAGTGTTATCTAGGAGAAGCAGCATGTTGGTTTGCATTGAGTAATCCAGTCCACTGATTTCCAAGAACCCTCTGAATTCTCTCAGCCAATCACCCTAACTCAAGTGGCTCTAATCAGCATTATAATGTAATCTCTCACTTCAGCTTCACATCAGATGTTGTGTTCCTAAATCACATCTTCCCTTTTAAGGTCTTCTTTCCTCTTAAGAGAGTGAGGCTGCTGCTGGTTAGAAGTTATTTAAATTGCCATCCAAACAATTAAAAGGTTTAGTCGTTCTTACGAAAGAACTGGTCTGCTTGAGTCAGTGGGTGTCTCACTCATTTCCATAGATGCTTAATTCATGGTGTTCCACAGTGAGGGAGCCAGTTTATTAAGGATTTGACTTCCTTCCTTCTCTGGGCCATCCAGATGGTGTGCTGCCCTGGAAGGGGAGGGACCACATTAAGCCCAGTAATATTTTTATTATCTCATTTATCTTGCCTGGCTCTAGATCATTTCACTCACCTTTCAGCATGGCCATGACTTAAGTGACACACCAGGGACATTTTTAGATGGAGCAGAATCTTGTAGCCAAATGAATAAAACTGATCTTTGTTAAATACTGCCTGGGTTCAAATCCCAGTTTTGCCTCTTAATATCTGTGTGCCTCTGAGCAAGATATTTAGCCATTTAGTGCCTCAGTTTATCCACCTTTGAAATGGGGATAATGGAACCGACATATAGGATAATGATTAAATAAGTTACCATTTATAAAACCCTTCAATAAGTAAAAGTGAATAATAATAATAATAAATAATAATAATATTTGCCTTTTACTAAGAACTTATTTTGTGCCAGACTTTATGCTAAGCACTTTACATTTAACAGCTAAATCCATCCCAACCATAGTAAATGAAGTATAATAGTATATAAATGATAGCAATATAAAAGATAGTAATTATAAATGATAATGATATTATTAATAATAATGACAGCAATAATAATAATATACACACTAGGCACTATAGTACTATGTCTAATCTCACAAAACCTTGTTATTGAAGTTCTATTATAATCTCCATTCTGCAGATGAGTAAACTGAGATACAGAAAGGGTATCTTGCCCAAAGCCACACAGCTAGTAAGGGCAGAGTTGAAATTCAAATTATATCCTCCCTGACTCCAGATCCCAATCTCTCAATTGCCCACCAACTCAAAACCACATAAATATTGCATCATAAAATGAAGATGTCAATGTTCAAATTTTCTAGAAGCAGGGGATGGATCCAAAATGTCAGTACCATTTTTTTCTCTAGGCAAAATAATATCAAATGGGAGATGCATAAATGGAATAGAGAGTTGTAAAAGCTCCCAATTGGCTGTGTGGCCAGCCCTGTGCACTCCATGAAAATGAGGGATGGTTTTGAAAATGAAAAATGACTCCATTAGTAATAGGTTTTAAAAACTGTAGAGTCAGCACCTTCCAGAAGATACTTAGTTGGGTAATAATAACTTTTTAAAAAGTGGCTTTTATAGCATCCAATTATATGACAAGTGAGTTACATTTAAAGATACTGAAAAAAATTATTCCAAATGTGAACTGAGAAGTTTGAGCAACTGTAACTGGTCCACATAGTAAGCTCTTTCCAAGCCCATAAAGGAGGTGAGGAAGCCATAAAGGGTAAGTATGTG
Organism: Ceratotherium simum simum; assembly: GCF_057802395.1. Classification (NCBI taxonomy): domain Eukaryota; kingdom Metazoa; phylum Chordata; class Mammalia; order Perissodactyla; family Rhinocerotidae; genus Ceratotherium; species Ceratotherium simum. Next base: position 67,602,566 of record NC_141904.1, read on the forward strand.
ACTGACTTGAACTTGGGAAATCCGCATGTAAGCAGTGTGTTTAGTGACCAGAGACTGCGTGAGGATTATAGCCATCACTCATCCACCACCCACTATGTGGCTGCTCCTTTGTACAGTCTTTCCCAATATTTTTTCGGGTCCTTACTAAAGTGTCTGAGTTGGAACTCTTATTTACCCCATTTTACAAATGAGGAAACAAACTAAGAGATAGTAAATGACTTGTTCAAGGTCCTACTGCCTAGTAAGGGGCCAAACTGGGGTTCATCCTGATGTCTGTGTACTTTCCACCATGTCACAGTGCCTTCCTGAAGAGAAATTCTAGGATTTAAAGGCTCAATTATAGGGAAAGTGACGTGATTTTTTTTGCACCATGTCACATTTAGGTAGAGATGTAATTTTTTTAGAGGTGGGGACAAATTCAAGCCTTGCTATTATGGAAATATCTATGAAAAGACAGTCTAGTGAGAAAGATTAGGGCAAATCCCTTCTGGGTACTAAGTTCAAGAAAAGCATTTGTGTATTTATCTTTATATCCTAGTGTTTCATGCCAAGTTGGTGTAGAGCACATGTTCCATAAGTGTACACTCAGTTGGCTTAAATTTTGTTCTTCTAGTTCCTAAACCCCTCAAATGGAGCCAAATACATTTTAAGTTCCTGAACACTGGAAGAATGTCTGGCATTTCTCTGGTACTCACTTTTTCACTCCAAAGCACAATGGTAAGCATGTAGGTGCTCAGATCAATGCAATTAATACAGACTCCACAGGGAATTCTGAGCTTCAAGTTCAGCATCTACCTTTGGGGAGCCATGAAGGACTGAATTGGACATTGATGTTAATATAGACCAAAATAGTGGCTACATTCTTGGAAATTTTTGTTAAGCAGGACTGATAAAATAAAAACTACTAGAGATTCAAATTTTAAAAATAAGATTTTACTGCAAATCTCTATATATAAAGAAAAAATGGAAGCCCAAAAGAATGGTTCAACAGTCTCATCTTTTTGGATTATATGAAATGAAATTATAATCATTGTTGTATTTACCCATATGTGGAAATAGCTTAGTAGCTTGAACAAGTGAACAGAAACTTCTTTAATAGAATTTTTTTTTTTTTTTTTTTGGTTAGGGATGTTGCTGTTTTGTTTTTCTAGAACTGCTTTTTATTTTTCTGTGGTCACAGTAATATAGGGGAATTTGGGCAGAGGTGTCTCAGACAACAGGGACAGGCTATAGATTTTTCTAGCCAAGGAAGTAGGCTGTGGTAGGCAAAATGATGGTCTCCCAAAGATATCCACGTCCTAATCCCCATAACCTGTGAATGTGTTACCTATATATGGCAAAAGGGATTTTGCAGATGTGATTAAGTTAAGGGTCTTGAGATGGGAACATTTTCCTGGATTATCCAGATGGGCTCAATGTAATCACAAGGATCCTTCTCAGACCAAGGCAGAGTGTTAGAGAGAGTCAGGGAAGGAGATGTGATGATGCAGCAGAGGTCCGAGTAATGAGATTTCTCATGCTGAACATGGAAGAAAGTCACAAGCCAAGGAATGCACGCAGCCTCTAGAAATGGAGAAAGCCAAGGAACAGAGTCTCCCCTAGAGCCTCCAGAGGTACATAGTGAGACTTCTGACTTCCTGAAGTGTAACATAATACATTTGTATTGTTTAAGCCTCCTAGTCTAGGGTAATTTGTTACAGCAGCCATAGGAAACTAATACAAGGACTAAGGGCCTCATCAGTAGCCTCTGCCAAAGAGAGGGGTGTTTCCTGCTGTGAGCTTAAGAAAATATTCTACCCAACTGGAAGCCCAAGTGTCATCTTTGGCTGCTTATGATTTACCTTAGGGTTTCTCAATCTCAGCACTATTAACATTTTGGCCAGATAATTTCTTGTTGTAGGGCTGTCCTGTGCATTGTAGGATGCTTAGCAGCATCCCTGGCCTCTACCCACTAGATGGCCAGTAGTACCCCTTCCCCTCAGTCATGACAATGAAAAATGTCTTCAGACATTGCCAAATATCCCATTGGTGGAGGAAGGGTGGCAAAATCGCCCCCAGCTGAGAACCATTGCTCTAGATTGATCATATGCTCCTTGAACATAAAATTTCTGATGACAGTGAGCAAGCCATCTTTCTCCCAGGATTTTGATTCATAAGTTAGCCAAATCCTGAGATTCACAAAATATGCTTTAGTCAGAGTCATTTTGCTGCTCAATTGCAAGGCAAAAAATCCTCGCCTCTAGACTAGATAGAATAATCTCATGGCTTGTACCCAGAGATCAGACAGGATTTATTTATGGATGAGACTTGGCTGATAACCCAGGGCAAGTTATTAATCTACTCAGCCCAGCCAGCTAACACCTTAAGCCTGTTACTCTCAGTAGATGCCAAATAAAGTGTTTTATTAGATGGAGTGGGGTGGCTTTGTGGTCTTCCTCTTTATTTGGAGAAATTAATTGGGAATCGAATTTATGATTATTAAAGAAATTAAAGGGATTAAAGAAATCAAGGGAAGCTGAAGTCTAAGTGTAAGGTCCGAATGATGTGCTGGCACTATTTCTAGTCAATATGGCAGAGCATTTAGAAAAGAAGGTCGCTAATGACAGTTTTCATTTCATTCACAAATTTTTCCTGATGTGAAAAATGTAAATTTCTTTTGTTACTTCCCTGCCAAAAACTTTGAAAGCTATGTCCATAGGAATAAAGAATCACTTGGATACTGACCCAGCCCATGACATCAAGATGAGTGCAGATATTTAGGAACTAGCAATATATGGGTACGATTGACGTACCAAGCTAGTCTTTTTGTGTCTGTAATCAATATCTACCTTTCTGTGAGCAGATATCCTTCTCCATGAATTATATAAGGTGAATCCTACTGTGCCATTTTGGCAATATTTCTTACTTAGCACAACTTTTTTTCATTTCCCTACATTTCAAGTCAAAAAATATGTCTTAAGTGACTATCATTTGAAAAGGTCTAGACTGGAAGAAGGAAAGAATTTAAAGATGGGTAGGCTAAGATGCATTAACAATTCTCTGCTTAAATAACTCCAACAACATTATTTTTCTGTCACTTTTTACCAGTAGGAACTCAAAGAAAAGAATTTGGAATGCTGCTTTGTGAAATGCATATATAAAGTGGATTCAGTAATTAGATAGGTTTTTTTCCCTTAAGACTGACTAGTCTTGAAATCATTAACCTGGTAAGGAATCTGCTATGGGTCTGAAAACCAGAGACTATAGTTTCTAGGTGCACTGGATCCCTCTCTCTCTCTAGATCCCTTTCTGCTTTTTCTAGGGCTTCCTTCAAAGGCTTCAAAGCGGACTCTGTTCTTCCTCCAAGCTAAATGGAAATGAGGAACTGAGGTCTCCATCAGCCTATGTCTCTTGAAATATATATGTCCCAAGTTCAAGAAAAAACAACCACAAACAGACTAGAATATCTCTGTGTTTCATTTCCAAATCCCAAGAGAATCTGATGGCCCAGACTGGGCCAGATGTCCACCTCTGGTCCAATCACCTCATCCAGAGGGGTGACACCATGAAATACAAACATTGTCATTAATAACCACAGGGTTATTTTGGAAGTAACTCAGAATCACAGATGGTAGCTTTTAAAAAACCATATCTGTTGTTCCAAATTCAAATCAGGGTCCCCCCTCCTTTCTCTGCTATGCTCCCTTGCCATCATTAGCTAATTACGGCTGTGGAGCCTGCCCTCCAAATCCTAGCCTGGAGAAAGATCATTTCCCTTTAACTGGAGCTCAGCCAACGGTTGCTTTTTCCAATGCAAATTTCATACAAACAGGCCCTGAAACTTAAAAGGAATCTTTAAACTCCATTAAATAACACAGTTCCTTAGCGGGAATATCTCTTGGGAAGGGATGTCTTCTACTCAAATGCCGTGTTATGACAAGCATGATAGACTTGATGGGGATCTGCTCTGACTCATGACATCGCTTAAATTAGGTGAGGTGGAACGTGCATAGGCATTCTAAGAAAAGCTCCTCAGGGCCCCAGCCCTATTATTTTTGTTAATCGCTCTGAATTATGACTGTCTTCTCCTGGGGACAATAAACCCTGTTTCCACACTGGGTACATCATGGACTCTATGTAATACACTGTTCCTTACCGGCAAAGCCAGTTGGCCTGCACGCATTAGATACTAATTTACTACTATTGTGTTTCTTCTGTCTTCTTCCACTAGGCCAGAGTTGGCTTGCCTCACCACCGAACTTCAATTTCTCACAAACGTTAGTTTCCACTTCACCAAAGACAAAAGTCCTGCGATGTCTTCTAATCTCCACCGTATGCCTCAAACTTTATTTACAGTGCACATTCCTTTGGGGGCAAAGGCTCAACTTGCATGTGATCATTATTGGTTATCATCAGAGACGTAAAAAATTGGCTCTTCAATCCAATTTAGTGTATCCTATCAATTCTTAACTGTAAGGTAAATCTACCTCCTTATTTTACATTCAAGGAAATTTGAGGCAGGACTTAGTTGGTTGTAAGTTGTCAGGACTCGGTTTCTCTCTGTATCTTGGTTCTGCCTTCCTATTAGGCAGCCTTGTGAAGATGCCTGGCAGCTGCAGTATCACATGTTCCCAGCTTCGAGCCAGCAAAAACCAAGATCCAATTTTCCAATAGATCCAACAAAAATACCAGAATTTCTGTCGCTTAGTTTCAGTCACTGTGGTCAAGAGAATAAGATACTCTGATCGGCCAAGCCTAGTTCATAGCTCTGCCCTTGGGACCAAGGTGGGAAGTGGACTCTATTTGAACTACAGGGAGTGATCTAAGAGTTGAGGTGGTTCTCCAAAGGAAAATCAGGATGCTGCCATGAGAAGAAAGGGGAGTGGATGCTATGCAGCATAAACACAAAGTCCATTTGCAATCTATAGTAGTTATCTTGGGCTGCTATAACAGAATACCACAGACCAGGGTGGCTTAAACAACAGCAATTTATTTTTATTTTTTCACCATTCTTGATGCTGGAAGTCCAAGATCAAGGTGCTGACAGGGTTGGTTTCTGGGAGGCCTCTACTCTCGGATTGCAGACAGCCACTTTCTCCCTATGTCCTCACAGGGCCTTTTCTCTGTGCTTACACTGTCATGATGTCTCTTTCTCTTCTTATAAGGGCACCAGTCTTATTGGATTAGAGCCCTACCCTTACGACCTCATTTAACCTTATCTTATCTCCAAATACAGCCACATTGGGGGTTAGGGCATCAACATATGATATTTGAGGTAGGGGCACAATTCGGTGCATAACCCAGTCCAAATAGAATGAATAGGTGAGATAATCAAGATCATATAATTAAAAGCAGGGCTGAGATGGGAATTCAGTATGATTAGTCCTAAAACAATGTTCTTTTTGCCTTATTACCTTTGGTCTCCCTCTGTTAATCTCTGCCAAGCTTCTTGTTTGGAGCTAGGGATCAGAAGTTGTCCAAGTGAAGAGCCCAGGATATGGAACCAGCTTAGTCCGAGGTCAACCTCACCACTATAACATTTTGGCCCAGATAATTATTGATTGTTGGGAGCTGTCCTGTGCACTATAGGATGTTTAGCAGCATCCCTGGCCTCTACTCACTCGATGCGAGTAGCACGCCTTCCACCCCACTCCCCCACCTCAGTTTGGACAAGTAAAATTTCTCTAGACATTGCCAAATGTCCCCTGGGTGGCAAAATTACCCCTGGTTGAGGTAATTGGCCTAGTCAAGTCATTTGACTGGCCTACCTCTCCCTGGTTTACTCCCAAATAGCCATTCAGAATTCTGTAGCTCTGGCTCCTTACCCTTCTTAGAATCATCACTATAAGGAATTGTTGTGCATAGGAATGAACTAGATTCTCAAGGCCCACCTCCAGAGACTATAATTAAGTAGTGATGTGAGGAGCCAAAGAATTTGCATTTTTTATAAGTACTTTGAGACCCAGTTCCATAGAATACTACTGGTCACTTTGCCGCTAGTTCCTTCATTCAACATCTATTTACTGACCGTGTACCGTGCCAAGAATTGTTCTAAAAGCTGAAATACAAACATCACTGCCTTCAAGGAGCTTTCATTCTAGTGGAGGAGACAGGCAATAAACAATAAATAAGTAAATTATATAGGATAATAAAATATGGTAAGTGATATGGGGAAAAATCAAACATAATTGGGGGGGTGGTATGTGGGGAGTCCCAGGAGCGGAGATAAAGTACATTTGTAAATGGAGTAGAGAGGATGACCCCAATGGGAGAGTAACATCTGAGCAGGCACCTGGAGGCTCTGAGGGCGTATGCCAGCATGCCGCTGAGGGAAGAGCATACCAGAGAGCGAACTACCAGGGCAAAGGGCTGAGGCAGGTGTGTGCCTGGCTTATTCAAGGAGTACCAAGGAGGTGACATGGCTGGGGCAGAGTGAGCAAGAGGAAGAATAGGAGAGGATGAGGGTTGAGAGTTAATGGGGGTGGGGGAGAATATCACACAGAACCTTGTAAAAAATTATCAGGACTTCATAAAATGAGACGCCACGAACATGTTTTGAGCAGAGATGTGACATGATTTGACTTAGGTCCTGTTGCTGAGTTTAAAATACTGTATGGGAGGGGCCGGCACGGTGGCGCAAGCGGTTAAGTGCACATGCTCCGCTGTGGTGGCCTGGGGTTCGCCGGTTCGGATCCCGGGCGCGCACCGACGCACCGCTTGGCAGGCCATGCTGTGGCGGCGTCCCATATAAAGTGGAGGAAGATGGGCACAGATGTTAGCCCAGGGCCAGTCTTCCTCAGCAAAAAGAGGAGGATTGGCAGATGTTAGCACAGGGCTGATCTTCCTCACAAATAAATAAATAAATAAATAAATAAATAAATAAATAAATAAATACAATACTGTATGGGAGGCAAAGATGGAAAAAGGGAGACTAGTTAGAAGGTTATTAGAAGTGGCTGCAAGGAATTGGGTGGTGACATTACTGAGAGCGGTTTCAGGATGGTGGTCCGGATGAAAGCCTAGAAAAACTGATGGAATAAGTTCAGAGGGAAAATGAAGATGATTAGCAAAAACAATTCGGACAGGAGGTTTGCTAAAGGTGAGGAGAAAAATGAAGCTCTAGGAGGAAGGAGAAAGGGAATCGAGAGAGACTGTTTTAAGGTGGGAGATACGTCAGTCGTTTTACACAGCTGGGAACAATCTAGCAGAGAGGGAAGCATTGACGATGTAGGAGAGAGAAGGATGAATTGCAGGAGCAGTGTTTTTGAGCAGGAGAGAGAGGATGGGCTCTTGTGCACAAGGGAAGGTGTTGGTTTGGAGAGGAGCATAGTGGCTTACCTACAGTGACAGGAAGGAAGGCAGAGCATACAGAAAGGTGAGTCCATGTGGAGGTGAGAGTTTGTGGAAGTTCTCTTGTTATTGCTTTAATTTTCTCAAAGAAGGAAACAGCAAGGTCATCAGCTAAGTGGGATGAGCAGGAGACGTTAGCATTTTGAGATGGGAGGAATCAGGAGGCAACTGAGAGAATGAACCAATGTGGTACTAATGCCAGGCAACATGGCTTAACGCAAGATGATGGGTAAAGAAAGAAGAAAATGATCAAGTCACTTTCTTCTGTGTGTGTGCTAAGAGGAAGGGAAACAGGCTAACATCTCCAGAACTGGACATTGTTTTGAGGAATGTGTTCAGGACAGACCAAGGAATTCACTGAGTCTTGGCAGCCTAAGAGAATGGTGGAGAGGGCAAACCCTGGCAGGCAGAATTGGAACTGGGAGGCACCTGAAAAAAATGTCTTGCTGTACCGTTTGGTCTAAGTTTGATATGGCCTTGGGCTAGTTGTTAATCCTCTGGTAAATAAGCTTTTTCCTCCTTGCCCTCACACCACCAGGATTCTCTGGGGGGAAACTGTGAGAAGGTATTTGAAAGCCACTGAACCTCTTTGGAGAAGAGCTGCTATAAATCACCAAGTGGTGTTCTAGCATTAATACCAGCAGTGTTGGCGAAACGTGACCTTGAAAGCGAGGATGCTTGTAATCTAGTGGTCAATATATGTTGAATAATAGAAAGATCACTATCCCTTCAGCTAATAAAATTAGATGGAAATGAATTTTTCCAAAGTTATAATTTTCAGAAGAGGACTGAGCTAGCAGCTCCTCACTCTTCTTACATAAACGAAGGCCCAACAGGATCAATTAAGCTCATTTGTTGACTCATCCTATTAAAATGCCTCCAGGCCTCTAGGAAAAGATGAGCCCAAAATGCACCGTACTCAAAGAGAAAATTGAAGGATGAAAATAGATCGGCAAACCAAATCGGGTCTGAGAGGCAAGACTGGAGATTGGAAGGACTTAATTTGAAAATCATATAAAACTTATGCTAAAAGGGGGCTGACTGTATCTTTCTATGTGTTCACATATGTGCTTTAAAAAAAAAAGTGCTTTTCTTACCTCACACCTTATAATGTATGTATCCAAATAAGCATTGTTTCCTTCAAACTAGTTGCCTTTGAAGTTGAGCACTTATTCTAGTGATGTTCACAAGAGCCGCTGTCAGAACATATTGACAGCCCCAGCCTTAGTACATCTCCTTCTGGGGGGATTTGACTTGAACAAGAAGCTACCAGTCGTGCAGAATCAAAGCTAACAAACAATGTAGCTGATCAGATAGGAGATTTGGGTTTTTAAAAAGAGGACTTATTTTCTAATAGGGTAAGTAAATTACATCTATAGACAATTTGCAAAATTGAGATAGAAAGTCGCCACTAGAATATAATTGTAGCCTCCTACAAATAGATTTTCCCCTAATTAGAAATAGCTTTATATCATTTTTTCTGCTTATTAAAAGTTTATAGGGACAAAAATAAAGATCAAGTTTAATCCCACTGCCAAGAGGTAATCTGTGATTTATATTTTTGTTATTTTTTTTTAATTTTCCTTGTTGATATTGTTTGAAATGAGAAGTTTTCTTCATGATGGGATTATTATGATAATTTATCTTTTCATTTATGTAAAATGAGTATCATTCTGTGTCAAATGTAGAATTAGACATCATTTTTAATGGCTGCACAGTATTGTGTTGTAAAGAGGTTTCATAATTTATTTAACCAGCCCCCTCCTGATGGGCGTGTAAGTGGTGTCCAATTTTTTGCTATAAGAAGCAACACTACAAGGAATATCGCAGTCATTCACAATTCTGTTATTTACAAACAGGTCTAAAACTGTTCTTCCTACTCTCTAATCCTCCCTTAGGCTTTCTTTTATGGAAGCATGTTTTTGAAAGGTGTCTAACCTATGGGGCCTCCACAATCACCATGTTTTTGAAGCTCAAAGTTCAAATACAAATGGTCTACTATACGGCCAGCCTTAATGAGGACACTGGGGACCCTAATCTCAACATTGTCCTATTGGCCAGGAGAGGACAAATTCAATTATCACCTGTTGACTTGAGTCACAGCTCTACCCAGCTGTCCCCATGGGAACCCATAGGACACATGTGAACAGTTATATGTCACTGTGTAATGCCATGTTGCTCGCATAACATGGTAATATAGTTAGTCTGAGAAGGAAGAAAGGGAACTGCTTATACATTATCTAATCCATCCTCTGCATTCTAGAAATAAGATGACCAAGTTCTAGGAAGGTGAAGTCATCTGGCTGGGATGCATAGCAGCACATCACTGAACCGGAGATCCGGAATCACACCTTCACACCTTGAGTGGACTCCCTGGGACCCTTATTCACTGCATTCAGTGAGCACATTAGTCCAACTCTAAGCCTCCGTTTTGGAAAATGGAGTTAAAATACCTACCTCATAGGCTTGTCTGAAGTCCGTGGAATATCATGAGTTCTCACTACGGTTATTTTCTAGCAATAGTGGAAGAGTAGTAGTAATAGTAACAGAGTTGTTACTGTTGTCATTGTCGATGTTTCTGTTGCAGCTACGCAGCGGTAACAGTGCTCGTTGTGATGGTGCAGGATTAGCAGGAGTAGAGCAGAAGTTTGTAGCGCTAGCGGTCATTCTTGTAGTAGAGACAGTGGTGTTTTGTGGTCTTGTGGCTGCTGTTGATGTTGCAGTTGCTGCTGATACTGTTGTTACAGCAGTAGCTGCTGTTGTAGAGTTTGGGCAGGACTCATGTTAGATCCCCTATTGAGGATTTCTTTCTTTTTACCTCTCTTACTAAAGTTCCCAATTCATTGCTTTGAGCCCCAAGAAAAGGCAGAATTCCTTCTGAGACACATATCCACGCGTGCTTCTATGCAGATACTAATCCTCATTTTTATCTCTGATGAAGGAGAGCACAAAGTGACATCTACGTGTAGTTCAAATCACAGCCACAGTTGTCAGTTGCCCCTGACCCCAGGGAAACTCAAATGTTTGTTTGAAGCTATAGGAGTGGCCATATGTTTAAAGAATGAAGTAAAAATGTGGTTTATGACACTAATCTCTTGGATTTGCTTTCTTGACAAAGTGAGTTCCTTTTGCAAAGTGTGTGTGGCTTTAAATTTTTAAAGGGGAAGAGGGAGAAAAAAATGTGTCTACACACAGGAAATCAATTATACTTCTCATTAATGTAACAAGTGGATCACATCTGAGGTTACGTTTTCAAGTCTTATGTATGGATTTATTCATTGACTCCCCACTGACTTAATAGGATCAAACTGATAAATTACAACACATAATATTTTTTTAAATTAAGAGCCAGACATCCTCTAGGGATGCTCAAAATCAAATTCATTTTTTTCTTATGACATACTCAGATGACCATTCTGAAGGAGAAAATAATTATCTAACTTACAAGAAGGCTTGCAGAACATACAACACTTTAATTTCGAAAGTTCGTCTGAGCTTCCTTTAATTCATCTGCAGGGATTCAATATCTATAACGGTTTTAGGCAATGGCACCAGTGTTTGTTTAATGCTTGTTATGTACCACTCATTGTGCTAGAGGTTTTCCCTGATGCTGTTGCATCCGCCTAGGACAGTGGTTTTAAGCTGGGCGTGATTTGGCCCCCATGAGATATATGGTAAGGTCTGGTGACATTTTTCGTCGTCACAACTGGAGAGAGTGCTGTTGGCATCTAGAGGGTAGAGGTCAGGGATGCTCCAAAACATCCTACCATGCTCAGGACAGACCCCACAACAAAGAATTATTTGACCCAAAATGTCAGTAGCACTGAGGTTGGGAAACTCTGATTTGGATTAGCATTCCTCTTTATTCAACTGCTCATTCCTTCAGTCATTCATCAAATGTTTATTGAGCAGCTACTATGCGTCATGTTCTGTACTAGCTGCTGAGGATATACTAGTGGCTTGCGAAGTACTCTTCGCAATGAGAAATTTGGAGAATATACGTGCTTTTTCAAAAGGCGGCTTGGGGACCATCCGTGTTATAAATACTTGGAGTACTTCCAAAAGGCAAGTTCCTGAGGCCCACCCTGCAGCTCCTAGACTAGAGTCTCTCAGGATAAGGCACACGAAATTGCACTCGTTTTTTTTCCCCTTTTTAAAATTAAAAAAAATTTTAAATATTGAAAATGTAACACATGTACTACGTGCCATATAAACTTTTTAATGATATAGTGAAATTTAACCCTATGATATGGGATATTTGAAAATTTTAAAATCAACTAAAACCACAAAATAAATCTAATTGATTTTCATTCCACCAAGCTTCCTAGATGTTAAATTATTTAACACGCACAACAACCCTTTTGAGTAAACCTTGCTCGTGTTAATACCAATTTCAGATCAGTGCTGAGATCTAGTTATCTAAGGCTGACGTCCAGAAAAGCTGAGGAACTTGTGCAGGGTCACGTGGCTAGGATGTGGCAGTCAGGATTCAAACCCCACAGAGACTGTAGTATTCACACTTTCCGACATAAATTTGTCCCACCAAATTCCCCTGGTCCCTTCCCTTCTCTCCCTGATCTAGCCGTCCACAGTTATGGCATCTCCCCTCGCTCTCAGCAGCAACCCATCCAGAGGCTCCTCCCCAGCCTCGTGCCAGCTGCCCAAGATGAACAACCCAGACTCAGGATCTTTATCTGAACGATAGATTTCCAATCCATTTGTCGTAGTGGAGATGAATTAATATTGCTAAATGTTTATAAGAGGAGCAATTGTTACTATTTATAATTCCTGACTATCTTCTAAAGAGAACGTAACCTGAGTAAGGCTCAGAGCGAGTTCTGAATGTGAGGAGGCACATAAGTAGCTGAGAGAGTGCCCCAAACAGAACTTCTAATACATTCCCCAGATCACTCCAATGCTCACAAAGTTTGAGGCTCGCTTTTCCAGGAGGAGAGAGCAACATGCAACCAGGTAAATTATGGTGTAACCAGCCAAATGTTAAAATAAATAGATAAATCAAATGCCTATCTAAATTCTATTTAGTTTTCAAAGCTCAATTCCTTACACTCTATGAAATATTTTTTTGGTTGCCCCAGAACGCAATGCTCTTCTAAAACATTCGTAAAACGTAATTGTTCTTTCATTGTTTCTGAGTATAAGGTTTTTCCTTTTCCATCCAGATGAAATCACTTTGAGGATCATGGTTTTGTATTCCCTGGGGTGACCAGGCTAATCTAACGAAGGCTCAGTCAGCCAGTAATTGTGGGCCGATTGGCTATTGAATGGAATAAGTTTTCTGCTTCTCTCAAGGTACAGGAGAGAAAAAAAATCAAGGTAGAATCTCATTGAAATAACAAAAGAATTATTTTCTCAACACCAAGATAAATAGTAGCTTGGTATCTATCTAAAACATGAGTCCACCTGGCCCAATCCCCTCAAGGCAATTAACCCAATCCTAGTATTTAAGAAGTTCTTTCACTAGGGTGGATTTTTCTCCTCTTGAAATTGGATCAATTTCACCTTGATAGATCAATTTTGTTTTTCACACAAACATTTCAAATATGCAATGAGGCAATGATTCTGTTGTCTGATCCATACAGGGAGATAATTCACTCAATGTAGACCTAGAATGAATTTTGAATATAAATACCAGTCATATCAGAAGAAGATATATATCACAAGAAAAAAAATTTTTGTAACTATATACGGTGATGGATGTTAACTAGGCTTATTGTGGTGATCATTTCACAATGTATACAAATATCAAATCATTATGTTTTACACCTGAAACTAATATAATGTTACATGTCAATTATACCTCAATAAAAATTGAGGACATGTAAGATATTATTTTAGAATAATTCAATATTTTGCAGTGTTTTAGTTTTTTACCCATTGCATAAGCAACCCCAAATCAACTCTCAAACTATATTAAAACAACTCCTTTCACCACCATCAACCAACCCCTCATCCCCTTACTCCTGGCCCAGTACACATACTAAGATTTGAGCACAGTGTACAAATTCAGTGCAGTTATGGGTGTGGTGCGTATGCAAATAAGGAATCTAACCAGTTACCAATTTCCATTTTATGAACTGCCTACAGCTACAGTTCTCAGAATTGATGAGATGTTCAGACACTAATACACTTTTTCTCATAGTAATGAGGTAAAAAATGGGAAGCTATTCAAAAAGCAAGCTTTTATTACAAATTCTTTCCAGCAGTTAGGTCATATTTGAAATGTTTTATTAACAATATGCAGCCAGAGTCTGTGAAAGGGTGGCTAATTTTCCAAAGCAAGTATACACTACTATTTTGCCTTCGTTGTTCACTGTAGACCCAAATACCAATGCTTTTGTCAGTACGTGGCTGGTGAATCCAATGAGAATGACAAACTGAGAAAATTATTCCATTTGGTGTTTTGTTAGTGATATGTAGAATCAAATACATGAGTGATGTTAGGAGTAATTCTTTAGATGGCTAAAATAAACGTTAACTCGGGGTTAACAAGTTAGGAGGGGAAATGATGTATGACCCATCAGGCAAAGCCACAAGGGAGAAATTAACTTAGACCTTGTCTAGGGCCTCTAGACATGGTCACAAAGTAGAGGTTTTGCTAGAAATGAGATAATACTTTTTAAAAAATGTAGTCCTTTAAGGCAAACTTTGGGCTTTGTTGACACAGGTTTATTTCAATTTTCCAAGCACTGCCCAGGTGGCCGTGTTGCTATATAGGGTAAAAGCTTGCTTGAAACTCTCAGGCAGACATATGTATCTTCTTGAGGTTCCTTCTAGGCCAGCAAGAGCTCAAGCTGAGGTAAGCAAGCCACAGGAGAAAGGCTTACGAGTGGCTCCTGGTCTTTCAACACAGCGAGGAAAATTGAACTAACCATTTCTCTCAAGTTTCTAAAGAAAAATTCCCTCACGTCATCTGTGAGCTCCTGATATTTCTCAGTTTTACCACATTTCCTTATGTGCTATTTATACTCATCGGGTTCCAAGCAATCACTGAATATCTGTCACATGAGAAGAGAGGAAACCTCGGAAATTACTGTCGAGGGGCTAAAATATAAGAATGGTATTTCTGAGCAAAATGTGCAAAACTTGTGTACAGATGGAACATTACTTTTTATGCATCGAGACGTCAAGCAAATCAGGACCAAGTGAAAGGAAATGTCTTTGAAATAACAGTATTTGTGATTTATTCTCATCTCCTGTATTTCAAGCTAATTATCTTTGTTTGAGGTGAAAAACTAAAAAGACTTAATCTGTTTTTGAAGTTCAGCCCTATCAAATTAGGCAGAATATATATGTCGCTTCTTGCTGATGGAACTAGGATCCAGCAATTATTTAAAAATTAATAGCAACTGCCTTTGTTGTATTTCACTTTTTGACAAACTTCACCATTTACTGATTCCTTAGAGCCTTATAATTGTTCTAACTCTCTAAGGAACCAGCTTTGCACACCATCTAACTAGTCACCTCAATTTAAGATCAGGAAAGGAAAATTGAGACTTTATTTTAATGGCGTCATTTTTAGGTAAAATGTGTAATGTATGCAAAATATCTTACATTTGTAGATAGTCGTTAAGGCGTTAAATGGTAGTGGCTAAAAGTTGAGCCCTGGAATAAGTTAGACATGAGATGTAATAGAAGTTCTGTGCTTCTTTTTTTTTTTTTTGAAGAAGATTGGCCCTGAGCTAACATCTGTTGCCAATCTTCCTCTTTTTCTTTTTTCTCCCCAAAGCCCCAGTACGTAGTTCTACATCTTAGTTGTAGGTCCTTCTGGTTCCGGTTCCTTGATGTGGGACGCCGCCTCTGCATGGCTTGATGAGCTGTGAGTAGGTCTGCGCCCAGGATCCAAACCAGCGAACCCCGGGCCGCCAAAGCAGAGCACACGAACTTAACCGCTACACCACCAGGCTGGCCCCTCTGTGCTTCTATTTACTATTTGAGCAAGTTTCTTATCTTCTCCAGGCTGTTTTCTGCTCAGAAAAACGGGACTAATAAAACCTTTCTCATGGGGTTGTCGTAGGTACTAATTAAGTGCCTGCCATACAAATAAGAAAGTGTTTATTAGTATTGTTCTCTTATTTCAAGAATATCTTCCTTCTAAAATGGAGGAGAGTAAGACTAAATTACTGAACATCTAACTTTCAGACTATGTAATGTGTAATATAAATCTATTTATTCCAAATGTACCTATAAAATAGGAGTTGGGCCTGGCCCTGTGACATAGTGGTTGGGTTTGCACACTCCACTTTGGTGGCCTGGGTTCGCAGGTTCGGATCCTGGGCGCGGACCTGCACCACCCATCAAGCTATGCTATGGCGGCGACCCTCATACAAAATAGGGGAAAGTTGGCACAGATGTTAGCTCAGGACCAATCTTCCTCAAGCAAAAAGAGGAAGATTGGCAACAGGTGTTAGCTCAGGGCGGATCTTCCTCACAAAAAAAAAAAAAAAAAAGAGAGAGAGTTATGGCCCTCTTTGCAGATGAGAACAATGAAAAGCAAAGAGATCAATTCTATGACTGCTCATGGTCTAACAGGTACCCTGTGGTCAAATTGAGATTTGAGCTAAAGTAGTTGGACATGAAAACCCCAGGCTCCTATCCAGTACCATGCACTGATGTGTGATCAGTGGCTCTTTCTGGAGTGTCTAGAAAGTAGACAGTGACAGGGTTTGCAGAAACCAGGGCCCCGAAAGGCTGCTTAACTTTCACAGGGCCATCCAGTAACATCACTGAAACTGAAGCCAGCCTTCTGATTTCTGACTGTGGGCGTCTCAAGTCTCCTAGGCCAGGTCTTGGAATTTGCAATTCTCTTAGTGCAGGACTTTTCAGGTCCAGATGCCTCAAAATAAGCACCTCTTCTCATTTATGTAAGCCTACTCATGCATTTAATTGACATTCATAAAATTAGGAATGATCTTTACTCTTTAAAGTATAAACACTGCTTCTCTAAGTGATACTCCCTTCTATATGATCTCAACATAGCTCTCTGTATTCTTTTTAAATATCTGTCAGAAGTGCATCTATGGAGATTGAAACTCCTTCCATCAAAGAGCTATCTCCTTGAAAAGCACTAGAATTTGAAGACAGGTTGTCTGAAAATCCATCCTTGGATCTTTTACCTACCACCATTTCAGAAACACCTTCTCTTTGGTCTCAAGAGTCTGAAAAAGCAAGCCCCATCCAAACATCCTCTCTGTTTATTGCTGTTTTTATAGATGTTTTAAATGTATAATTCTCTATGTCAGCCTATTTTACAGTTATGCACTAGTCACACCTTTAGGTGGGTTGACTTTGGGAGAAAAACCGGCATCAGCTAACCAAATCTCCCAATCCTGGCTTCTACTTCTTTTTACCTATTGGACATTTTCATTGATAATGAACCATGAGTGAATGTTTAAGATCATTTCCATCATTCATAATTGGTAAAAATTCCTATATTCTCAACTCAATAAATCTGCTGGAAAAACAATAGTACACAATACACAGTCTACTCTAATTACCAGTGGGAAGAGAAATATAAATATTCATCTATTTGGTTGGATTAGATCTATTATGTAGTCACAGGTGTTTAGAAAACTTTTGGAAAATTGCTGACATTTTCTTTATCGTAAGGCATAATATGAATTCCTCTTTCTTCCTCCCTGCCCCCTAACTAATGATTACTTTTAACATAAAAAAATTAACCTATTATTAGGAATTTTTCAATATTGAAAATGAAAAAATATCTGGCTCTATGTAGATGAGTCCTTAAGCATACTTTTATATATTCTCTTTACCCGCTGTCCAGTTTTAACAATATATCTTAGACCTTAAAGTGGATTGATTTTTAAAATATTATAAATCTCTTTCAAGATCTATTTTTAATTTTTCTTTGTATTGTGACCACATTAACCATGGTTATGTAGAATTCCTGTTTATTTATTTCAGTGCTAATTGTTCTTATACCATAACTATTTCATTTTGAGGTTTTACACGTATGTAAGTTTTATATACATATCTAAATTTAAATGTGTATGTACATGGAAAATTTATATACATGTATATATGTAACTGTTTTCAGGAAGGATATACGTGTGGTATACTTTCTGAGCCATTAAATGTCTAAGACCATCTTGCTATTGTCTTCAGAGGTGAAAAATTATTTAGCCAGAAGTGGATTTCTTGAATTAAATGTTTTTCTCAAATGTTATAGGTGATTCACTTATTTTCCAGGTTTAGTATTATAGAGTCTACATATAGCTAGAGTTTTGTTCCTTTGTAAGTCACATTATTTCTGGTTATTTATAAGATGCTTGTTTAAATCCATAAAATTCAAAAGATGCCCCAGGATAAGCCTAGACATTTATCTCTTTTCATTAGTTTTTCTTCAGGCCTTTCTTAAAGATGGAAGAATTGCCAGCTGGGATTTTCTTTGTTACTCATTCTGCTCCAACAGTTCTATTGTCTGTCAGGGATTCCTCGTACGTGTTTATTCATGTATCCAACCTTTTCTCCCACTACTTTTACCTGTTTATTTTGCCCAAATTCTGGGTGTATTTAACAAGGTTACTGTATACAGCAATAGTTGATTTCTTTTTTTTTTTTTCTTTTTTTTTTTTTTTTTTTTAACAGGAGAAAAACAAATTTAATATCATGAACCTCATAAAAATATGAAACTCAAAGGCAGTCAGGCAGTGGAGGCTTATATACTATCCTGAGTGAAGGAAAGGGTCAGGGGCCTGGCACTTCAGAAGGGCGGAAGGCGATTCACAAGGAGATGAGAAGAGCAGATGTTTGCCCTGCCATGTGGATAAGTCTTTCAGATAAAAAAGTTCTCTCTGGGGGCCGGCCCAGTGGTGTAGTGGTTGTGTTTGCATGCTCCACTTCGGCGGCCCGGGGTTCACGGGTTTGGATCCTGGGTGCAGACCTACACACCACTTATCAAGCCATGCTGTGGCAGCATCCCATATAAAGTGAAGGAAGATGAGCACAGTTGTTAGCCCAGGGCCTGTCTTCCTCAGCAAAAAGAAGAGGATTGGCAGCAGATGTTAGCTCAGGGCTGGTCTTCCTCACACACACACAAAAAGTTCTGTCTGGTAATAGCTCTCTTTCTGGTACAGGCCCCCTATCTAAATTCTTTTAGGCAGTTCAGGGAGGGGTAAAGAGCTTTTCCTGAGTCTGCTGGGTTTTGATTCCCTTCAGCTCAAAATAATCCACCTGCCAAAGTGGTACATGTTGAAGTGGCATATTCTGCTCCCCTTCAACATACATAAGTAATATGTACCTAATGTAGAAACAAATCAGAGAACAAAGAGAAGGAAAAATAAGAAAACAGAAATTTCCCTTAGTCCCACTGCCTCCCAACGCATTCAATAGTTGATTTCTTAGAATATTTTATCATCTGTTCACTTCCTTCCTTACTATTTAACACATTTTTATATAAAATAATTTTTATAAATGCTACATATTTCATTAAGTAATAATCAGAAAATACAGGAAAAGAAAAAAGGAAACACTCAATACAATGCACTTAGAGATCATTGCTGTTATTGGTATTTATTTTTCCCAAATCCAAATATTTCTCATATTTGAGGACTGTCCCGTTTCAGACTGGGTATACATAGGTAATCACATGTGTAACATTCATATTGTTTCATAAGTGTGCTCATACTACTTGCTTACCTACTTTTTTCACTTAACATGTAAAGGAAAAATTTATCTGATAATGCATGTAAAATTAGTTCATTATTGTTAATAGCTTCATATTAATCTAATTATATGAATGCTCTATAATTTAATTATCCATTATCTAATTGATAGACATTTAGGACTTTTACAGATTTTTACTATTACTCACAATTTATTATATTCACAAAATTTACATGTCTACAGAGTTATATACTTGATCCTTAAGATAAATTTATAGAGGTGAAATTTCTAAATCAACTACACATTTAGAATCTTGACATCCTTGCCCTCATGATCTCAAGAAAAGGTGTATCAATTTAAATAATCACCAACCTACCAGTTTGTGCAAATGCCCATCTCCTCCACCTTCTCCATTCCTGAGCATGATTGCCACTCTGAATCTTTGTCCATCCGATAGGAAAAAAAACTTTACTTAATTTAAATTTCTTTCATGATTAGTGAGCTTAAATATGTTTCTATGGGTGGCCGTTTGTATTTTTTCTTTTATAACTTTCCACCTTCTACCTTTGTGCATTTTGTTATTGAGACATTGTTCTTTATCTTGATTATTTGTAGTTCTTTATGTTTTTAAGAATATTAATACATTGTAATATATACTGCAAAATTTCTCTAGGCTCTTGTTTCTCTTTTAACTTAGTGTTTATTATACCACTTGCTATGTCAGAAATTTTTATTTTACATATAGTCCAACTAGAAATCCTGTGCCTTACAATTTCTCAGCTTATTTTTATTCCAAGAAAGATCTTCCATTACCAACACTATGAACATATTCTCATATATTTTCTCCTAGAAATTATTTAATCTTTAATTCTTTAACTCAGATGGAATTCATGTTTTTCTTTTTGACTTAAAATGACAAATTTATTAATCATACAGTTCTGTAGGTGAAAAATTGACATGGGTCTCATCATGCTGAAATCAAGTTGTTGGCAGGGCTCTAGGGGAAAATATTTCCTTGCTCATTCAGGTTGTTGGCAGAGTTCAGTTCCTTGAAATTGTAAGACTGAGGTCTCAGTTTCCTTGCTGTCTGCTCAGGTCCATTCATAGCTTCTAGCGACCACCTACACGTCTTGGCTAGTACCTGCTTCCTCTGTCTTCAAAACCAGCAATGGCGGGTCACTTCCATCTCACACTTCGAATCTCCTGCCTATTCTTCCACGGTTATGGTTAAACTAGACTTTTGTTTTCCAAACAGCCAGATATTCTAAATTTGAAACACCAAATCTATCATATACTAAATTATCAAACTTATGTGGTTCTCCTTCTACATTATTTCTTCTGTTTTATTAAGGCCCTTTTACTTACTTGCTACATAACAGGTTCAATTTCTATGTTAGAATAAACTATTTCCAGTAATACATATTTTGTGCTATTTAGTGATTACCATTTTATTTAGATTCACAAAATGATGTAAGATCCATACGATTCCTTCCTGTGGCCTCTCAGAAATCATCTCTTACTTTTCTGTCCCTTACATGCTCATTCCACTCCAGCCAGGCTGCCCACTGCTCTTTCTGGTGTTACTTGTTCTAATTCTTGTTCTTGCCTTAGAGACTGGGCACTAACTGATCCTTCTATCTGGGATGTTCCTCCACTCAGACATCATCATGACTCCCTTCCTCACCTGCTCCAAACTTTTGCTTAAATGTGCCTCTTCAATAGGGGCACACCTATTTTATTTTAACCCCCTGTTTAAAATTGCAACCCAGCACTCCCTTGCCTGCTCTTAAACTGTTGATCTCCCTTTCCTTGCTTTATTCATCACCCTCTAAAATATATTATTTATTATGCTTATTGTTTATAACTCATCTTGCCTGAGTAGAATATAACAGCCACAGGGGCAGGGACCTTTGCCTGTTTTATTCTTTAATGAATCTAAGTATCTAGCAGAGTGACTAAAGTAATCATTTGATGAATGAATGAATGATTTTTCTAGTTCAAAAGCATGCTTTTGTACTAAGTATTCTTATAACAGCCTATATTTCCATCCAGGGAAACTAGGTATACTTCCCTTGATTAATGGCTTCTTTACATTCTTAAGTGATATTCAATAGTTGCTTCTTTATGTAGCCCATCTGAAGGATGCAGCCAACTTTCATACCTAACTGTGGCTCCCAACATCTGTGTTTCCCTTCAGTGGGCCTGTCACAATTGTGCAGGGTTTAGGAGAATGATGTTGTTTGGGAGTCTTTTTACCTCAATTTTTATAAAGAAGAACACTACTGATTTTTTTTTTGTATATTTATCTTTTATCCAATCACACAATCCAATTCTGTGTCTGTTCTAATAATTTTTCAGTTGATTTTCATGTATTTTAGGATAGAATAATTTATTGCATAAAAGTCATCTTCTCAATTAGAATATTTGTTATTTATTTTTTGTCTTATTCCATTGACTAAGACATCCAGTACAACATTGAATAATAACAATAATACCAGGCGTGAGTAACCTTTTTCCTGACTTAAATGGCTGTACTTCTTGTGTTTCCCTGGAAAGGATGACTGGTTTTGATACAGTATTTATGTTCATGAAAGTAATTTATTCATTGTTTTTCTAAGATTTCTATTTACAGTATTGTATGTTAAATTTCATCAAATTCCTTTTTAGCATCTAAATTTATTAAATCTTTTTTTTTTCCTCCCCTGTCTCAAAGGTCAAGAAAACCCACTGCTTGTTTTTTTAAATAGTTTTATTGGAACAGAGCCACACCCATTCATTTACATATTATCCGTGCATACTTTTGTGCTACATTGGCAGAGTTGAATACTCACAACAGAGACTGATTTTCTCCTAAAGCCTAAAAGACTTGCTGGTCTTTTACAGAAGAAGTTTTCTGACTCCTGTTTTAGCCTATTCATACACGTATTAGATTAATAAAATTACCACTTCAACCATTCTTATTTTAATATAAACACTACAATGTCATAGTGTTAATTCTTTGAATACTTTGCTGAATTCACTTGGTAATGTTTTCTTTAGGCTTTTTAAACCTTTGAGGAGATTGGTCTATCAGTTTTTGGTACAATTGTCTGTCAAATTTTGGAATCACTATTATGTTACTTTGGTAAAAATAAATCGAGAAGATTTCTATCTGTATTAGTCAGCTTGGGCTGCCATAACAAAATACCGTAGACTAGGTGGCTAAAACAACAGAAATTTATTTCTTACAGTTGTGGAGGCCAAGATCAAAGTGCAGTGCATTAGGTTTCTGGTGAGGGATTCTCTTTCTGTCTTGTAGATGGCCATCTTCTTGCTGTGTTTTCACATGGCCGAGAGAGAGCAAGAGAGAACTCTCTCGTCCCTCTTGTAAGGCCACCCATCCTATCAGATTAGAGCCCAACTTTTATGACCTCATTTAAACTTAGTTACCTCCTAAAGGCCCTATCTCCAAATAGAGTTACATTATTGGTTAGGGCTTCAACATAAGAATTTAGGAAGGATAATATTTAGTCCATGACACCATCTTTTTCTGCACTCTGAAAAATATTAAATAATTTTACAGACTCACCAACAAAATATTTTCTCCTGCTTCACTTGTAGCACATAGATCTTTTGTACCCTTTTTAACTTGCTTTGCAGACATGCTGATTTTGAATCAATTTTATTAAATGATATTTCTCTAAATAATCATCCATTTAGCCTAGATTTTTAAATAGACATGAACTTTACATGGCATTTTTTCATAATTTAAAAATCTCTTCCAGATATGGCTATTAGCTCTTTCTCATTCCAAAGTTGTCTTGTCTTTATTTTTTTTTTTTAATTCAAACTAGTAAAAATCTGATATATTTTATTGGCCCTTTACATATCTAGCTCTTACAGATTTCTCGCCTGTTTTGCTTTCTAATTGATTAATTTCTGCTTGAATCTTAATTCTTTCAAACTTCCTGTTGGTTATTTTATTGTTCTTTTTATATTGAACTGAATGTTTATTTGATGCTGTTCTTTTCTTCTCAGTGGAACTATTGAAGGCTAGGATTTTTTTTTCTTTTGAGGTTTTTTTTTTTCTGTGTCGTATATGCTTTAATAAGTACAAGCCTCATTGATAATACTTTCCAAAGATCTGTAATCACTGTTGATTTCCTCTTTAACCTAAGAATCATTAGAGGATTTAGTTTCCAATTGGCTAAACTTTTCTATGTTATAGGACTTGGATGTGCCTTGTACTGCTTCTACTTCAGAAACATTTTTGAGATTTTCTATTGACTTTTTTATTCTAGTACCCCTCTTTTTCTCTGGGCAGACTCAAGGAACAAGTCTATACAGGTCACCAGGACAATGAGTTTTCCCACCCCTCTGTCCAAGTACCTTCCTCAGTGACGGCTATAAGTACAGTCATGACAGAACAGCTTTACAGCTGCATAATTTTTTGTCCCTCGTTGACACTGCACCTGTAGGGATACAGGTATATGGAATGCCCAGAAACATTGAGGCATACAGTCTCAATAGAATCTGTCTATAAACTCAAGTTCTTCCTCTGTATGCAGCCCAAAGGCCTCCCCAACTCATCCCAAGGTGTGGCACTACATAAGATACTCCACCTCTAATTACTGGCAATAATTATTACTGGTAATAAGACTCCAGTTCATGCTGATTTTGATTTCCTTTTTACCTAACTTGCCTATGACTTTTCTTATTATGGTATCATTATCATAAAATCTGGGCCATTTCAAAGGCAACTGAGAATGCAATATGTACTCTTTAGTCTTTGGTGTAACTCTCTCGCTCTCTCTATTTGGTCAAACTGGAGCTGTGCTCCTTGCTTCTCTCTCTTTCCCATTATTGAAAATATTTGGCAGTTCTCATAGTATTATCTTCCTATTTTCTCTCCTTCTCTATGAGGTCTCATCTTTTTTTTTAATTTGCCACTAATTTTTAATTAAGCTTTTTATTTTGGGGTAATTACAGATCCACATACAGTTGTAAGAAATGATACAGACAGGTCCCATGTACTCTTTACCCAGTTTCTCTCAATGATAACATCTTGCCAACTCGTTTTTTTCTACTAAAAATTATCCTTATTCCAAAAGGACAACAAACTTACTTCGATCAATATTTCAAACATAATAGCCTTTATCTTTTTTACATTTCTCAAATTTTATATTCCTTTAAGTCTATTTTTACATTATTAGCCATTTTTCTCTCAAAACTAATCAAAAACAACACATAATTTAAAATTTTCATTGAGATAATTGTAGATGCACATGCAGATGTAAGAATTAATACAGAGATCTCATGTACCCTTTAGCCAGTTTCTCCCAATGGTAATATTTTGTAAAACTATAGTATAATATCACAACCGGAATATTGACTTTGATATAATCCCACTGATCTTATTCAGATTTCCCTAGTTTTACATGTACATATTTATGTATGTGTGTGTGTGTTTATTTCTATACAGTTTTATCAAATGTGCAGGTTTGTGTATCCACCACCACAGTCAAGATAATGAACAGTTCCAACATCACAAGGATCACTCAGGTTGCCCTTTTATGACAACACCCACCTCCGTCTCCACCCTACTCCCCACCATCCCTAATGCCAAGAAACCTCTAATCTGTTTTCCAATTCTAAAATTTGTCATTATATTGTATAAATGGCTTCATACAGTGTATGATGTTTTGGGATTGCCTTTTCTTGCTCAACATAATTCAATCCAATTGTTGCATTTATCGATAGTTTGTTCCTTTTTATTGTTGAATCATATTCCATGGTATTTTTGTACCACAGCTTGTTTAACTATTCACCTGTTGAAGTCATCAGAACTGTTTCCAGTTTGGGGCTATTGTGAAAAAAGCTATACATTCATGTACATGTTTTTGTGTGACCTAAATTTCATTTCTTTGGGATAAATTTCCAAGAGTGCAATTGCTGGGTCATATGATAATTGCATGTTTGGTTTTATAAGAAACTGCTGAAATGTTTCCTAAAGCGGCAATACCATCTTACAACCTCACCAGCATGTATGACTGTTCCATTTTCTCTGCATCCTCACCAACATTTGGTATAATCACTATTTTTTATTTTATCTATTCTGATAGGCTTGCAGTAACAGCTCATTGTGGTTTTAATTTGCGTTTCCCTGATGGCTAATGGTGTTGAACATATTTTTATGTGCTTATTTGCCATCTGTATATTCTCTTTAGTGAAATGTCTCTTTATGTCCTTTGCCCATTTTCTAATTGGTGTCTTTGTTTTTTCACTGTTGAGTTTTGAAAGTTGTTTTATATTCTAAATTCTAGTCCTTTGTCATATACACAATTTGCAAATATTTTCTTCCTGTCTGTAGCTTGTCTTTTTATCCTTTTCACATGGGCTTTCACAGAGGAAAAGTTTTAAATTTTGGTGAAGTAAATCCAATTACCTATTTTTCCTTTTATGAAACATACTTTTGGTATCAAGTCTAATAACTCTGCATAGCCCTATATCCCAATTTTTTCTCCTGTTTTTTTCTAAAAGTTTTGTAGTTTTACATTTCACATTTAAGTCTGTAACCCATCTTGAGTTAATTTTTATATAAGAGGTGAGGTTTAAATTGAGGTTCATTTTTTTGCCTATGGATGTCCTGTTGCTCCAGGACTATTAATTGAAAGGTTGACTTTCCTCCATTGAATTGCTTTTGCTCCTATGTCAAAAACCAGTTGACTGTATCTGTATGGGTCTATTTTAGGGTTTCTCTCTTCTGTTTCAGTGATCTATGTGTCCACCTCTTTGTGAAACCATGCTGCTTTGATTATTGCCACTGTATAGTGAGCCTTAATATCAGAGTGATTCCTCCCACTTTATGCTGCTTTTTCAGAATTATTTAACTATTCTAGTTTCTTTACCTTTTGGGATAAATTTTAGAATAGTGTTATCTGTATCTACAAAAAAAAACCTTACAAGGATTTTGATTGGAATTGCACTAAACATATAGATCAATTTGGAGAGAAACGATATCTTTACTATGTTGAGTGTCCCGATCCATTAATATGATATGTTTCTCTGTTTATTTAGGTCTTCTTTAATTTCTTTCATCAACATTTTGTAATTTTAAGTATACAAATTCTGTACCTGTTTTGTTAAAGTTACACCTAAATATTTCTTTTTTCTTCTTTCTATCTTTCTTTTTTGTGACTGTTAATGGTATTGTATTTTTAATTTCATTTTCTGCACGTTCATTTTTAGTATATAGAAAAGCAACTGATTTTTGTATGTGTTCTTGTATACTGTAGCCTTGCTGAACCTATTTATTAATTATAGTGGAGGGGTGGATTTTGGGGGTAGATTTTTTGGTTTTCTACGTAGACAACCATATCTTCTATGATAGGGATAATTTTACTTCTTCCTTTCCAATGTGTATGCCTTTTATTTCTTTTTCTTGCCTTATTGCAGTGGCTAGAATTCTAGTACTATGTTGAATAAGGGTGGTGATAGCAGATATCCTTGCTTTATTTCTGATATTAGGAAGACAAGGGGGACAGAATTAAGTATGATGTTAGTTGTAGGTCTTTTTTGCAGATGTGCTTTACCAAGTTAAGGTAATTCCTTTCTATGCCAGCTTGCTGAGAGTTTTCATCATGAATGGATGTTGGGTTTTGTCATATGTCTTTCTGCATCAATTGATATGATTATATGAATTTTCTTCTTTAGTTTGTTGATATGGTGGATTATATCAGTTTATTTTTAAATGTTGAACTATCCTTACATACTTGAAGTAAATTAGTCTTGGTATATAAGTATTTATATACCTAATAATTTAGTCTTGGTATATAATTATTTTTACAAGATGCTGTGTTCATTGTGTTGATATTTTCTTGGGGATTTTTCCATCTAAGTTCTTGGGAAATATTGGTCTGCATTTTTCTGTATTCATACAGTATTTGTCTGGATTTTGAATCAGGATAATACTGGCCTCATAAAATGAGTTGGGGAGTGTGTTCCCTTCTCTTCTATTTTCAGGAAGAGACTGTTAATCTCTTCCTGAAAAGATTAACATTTAATCCTTCCTGAAAGGATTAAAATTGTTAATCCTTTAAATCTCTGGGTAAATTCTCTAGAGAAACAATTTATGTCTGGAAATTTCATTTTGAGGAGTTATTTAATTACAAATTCAATTTGTTTAATGATTATACAGCTATTCAGAATATGTATTTCATCTTGGTTGAGCTTAGGTAGTTTGTTTTTTGAGAAATTGAGCCATTTCTTCTAAGTTGTCAAGTTTATGAGGATAAAATATTTCATAGTATTCCTTTATTATCTTTTAAATGGCTGCAGGATCTGGAATGGTATCTCCTATTTCATTTCTGATGTTCTTCTTGTGTCATCTCTCTTTTATTTTTGGCAGTCTTACTAGAGGCTTATCAATTGTATCAATTGTTTTTCAAAGAACCACCTTTTTCTTACATCGATTTTTTTCTATAGTTTTTTCAGTTTTATTCATTTCTACTCTTTATCATTTCTTTTCTTCTGCTTGCTTTGAGTTTATTTTACTCTTCTTTTTCTAGTTTTTTGAGGTATGAAGTTAGATTATTGCTGTGAGACCTTTCCTCATGTCTTGTATAAGCACTTAGTGTTGTAAATTTCCCTCTCAGCACTGCTTTAACTGTATGTCACACATTTTGATATGTTGTATTTTCATATTCATTTGGTTCTATGTAATTTTTAAAATCTTTCGAGATTTCCTCTTTGATCCACATGTTAGTTAGAAGTGTGTTGATTAATTTCCACATATTTAGAGGTTTTACAATTGTCATTCTGTTAATGATTTCTGGTATGATCCTATTATGGTCAGAGAGCACACTCTACGTGATTTTAACTTTTTCAAATTGGTAGAGATTTGTTTACGGCTCAGCACATGGCCTATCTTAGTGAATGCTCCATGACACTTGAAAAAATGTATATACTACTGATGTTTGGTGCAGTGTTCTATTTATGTCATTAGATCATGTTGGTTTGTTATATTGTCCAAATCCGTATCCTTGCTGGGTTTTTGTCTCGTAGTTCTATCAGTTGCCCAGAGGGAAGTGTTGAAGTCTCTAACTATAATGTGAATTTTTCTCTCTCCTTTAGTGCTATCAGCTTTTGCTTCAGGTATTTTGAGGCTCTTTTGACTGGTGTATACCATTTAGGGTCATTATATTATCCTAGTGGATTAATCCTATCATTTTGTGATATCCCTCTTTGTCTCTAGTAATTTTCTTTGCTCTAAAATCTACACTATCAGATATTAATATAGCCATACGTACTTTTTGTTAACGTTTGCATGTTATATCTTTTTCCTTTCCTTTGCTTTGAACCTACCTATGTCATTGAATTTGAAGTGGGTTTCTTATAAATAGCATAGAGTTGAATCATGTATTTTTAAAATGCACTCTAACTTTCTGTTTTTTGATTGGTATATTTAGACCATTTACATTTAGGGTAATTATTGATATGCTAGCACTTAAGCCTGCCATTCTATTACTTGTTTTCTATTTGTCTCCTCTGACTTTCATTCCTGTTTATCTTTTCTTGCCTTCCTATGGGTTACTTGAACTTTTTTAGAATTTCATCTTGATTTATTTATAATGTTTTTTAGTATATCCTTTTGTGTATTTTTGTAGTGGTTGTGCTTAGTATTACAGTTTACATATACGAGTTATCAAAGTCCACTGGTATGAACATTTTACCACTTCAAGTGAATTGTGGAAACCTCATTTTCGTTTAGGTTCCTTTACCTTCCCATTTTTAATTATCATTGTGGTGAATATCAGATGGTGTTATAATTTTTGTTTCAGCCTTCAGATATGATTTCTATTTTCATGAGGAAAACAATAGTCTATTGCACATACCTTTATTTCTGTTCTTCCCATTGTTACTCTTCATTCCTGACTCTCTCAAATTCTTTTTCTTTTAATTTCCTTTCTATTTGAAGAACTTCCTTTAGCCAATCTTTAAAGGCACTTATTGTAGTGTGAAAGGTGTGGCTAGGGAATTCGTATGCTGGGCCAATCCTAGTTTATACGCCCATTTCCTAGCTGCAGGTGAGAATCTTTTATAGTGGGAAAGAAGCTCTGTTTGACCAGATAAAGGAATTTTCCATACTTAGGAAGGGGGTTCATTCATTCATGGCCAAAATGATTCACAATTGTCTATTACAATAATGCCTTATTCTGAAATACACTACTTGGGTAAAAAATATTCTTTAAGTTGTTTTTAAATAACTGTGTTGAAGTAAAATTTACATACAATACAATGTACCCATTTTAAGTGTACACATTGATAAGATTTGACAACTGCATGATCCATATAACCACTACCACAACAAAGATATCAACTATTAAGTATATTTACAATGCTGTATGACCACCACCACTATCTATATCCAGAACTTTCTCATCACCCCAAACAGAAACTCTGTACCCATCAAACAATAACTCCCCACTCACCCTCCCCCTCGACCCAGGTATCCTCTATTATTATACTTTCAGTCTCTTTGAACTTGCTTATCCTGAGTATCTCACATAAATGGAATGATACAATATTTGTCCTTTTGTGTCTAGATTATCTCACTTAGCATAATGTTTTCAAGGCTCATCTGTATTGTAGCCTATATCACAATTTCATTCCTTTTTTAAGGCTAAATACTATTCCATAGTATGGATACACCACATTTGTTTATCCATTCATTCCTTGATGAACATTTGGGTTGTTCCCACCTTTTGGCTATTATTTTTTAAATGCTGCTATGAACATTGATGTACAAACATCTATTCAAGTCACTGGTTTCAGTTCTTTTGGGTATATACCTGAAAGTGGAATAGCTGGATTATACGGTAATTCTATGTTAATAGAATAGAATGTTTAACTTTCTGCAGAACTACCAAACTATTTTCTACAGCAGTTGCACCACTTTACCTTCCCACTAGCAATGCACAAGTGTTCCAATTTCTCTACATCCACACCAACACTTATTTTCCAATTTTTTAATAGTAGCCTAAAGGGATGTGAAGTGGTATCTCATTGTGGTTTTGATTTACAGTTCCCTGATGATCAATGATATTGAACATATTAACATGTACTTATTGGCCATTTGCATATCTTCTTTGGAGATATAGCTACCAATGTCCTTTGCCAATTTTTGAATTGAGTTGTTTGGTGTTTTTGTTGTTGAGTTGTTGTTGAGTTCTTTATATATTCTGGATATTAATCCCGTATCAGATATGATTTGTAAGCATTTTGTCATATTCCTTGGGTTGCCTTTTCTCTTTCTTGATAGTGTTCTTTGATGCACAGAAGTGTTTAATTTTGATGAAGTCCAATTTATCTATTTGTTCTTTTGTTTCTGTTCACTTATCTACTTGTGCTTTTGATGTCATATCCAAAAAGTCAGTGCCAAATCTGATGTCATGAAGATTTTCCTCTATATTTTCTTCTAAGAGTTTCGTAGTTTTAGCTATTATCTTTGGTCTTTGATTCATTTTGAATGATTTGATTTATTTTGAGTTAATTTTTGTCTATGGTGTAAGTTAAGAGTCCAGCTTCATTCTTTGGCATGTGGATATCCAGTTTTCCCAGCAGCATTTGTTGAAAAGACTGTCCTTTCTCCACTGAATGGTATTGGCTTCTTTGTCAAAAATTAATTGACCGTACATGTGAGGTCAATTAAAAGCCCCATAAGGGCTTTCTGTTCTATTCCATTGGTCTCTACGCCTGTCCTTAGGCCAGTACCACTGTTTTTGATGACTATGGCTTTGTAGTAAGTTTTGAAAGTGTGAATCTCCCAACTCTGTGTTTTATCAAGATTATTTTGACTATTTGGAGTCTCTTAGGATCCCGTATCAATTTTAGGATATGTTTTTCCTTCTCTGCAAAAAAATCTCCATTGTGATTTTGATAGGGATTGCATGGAATTGTTACATTGCTTTGGATAGTTTTGTCATCTTAGCAATATTAAGTCTTCCAAATCATGAACGTAGGATGTCTTCCCATTTATTTGTGTCTTCTTTAATTTCTTTCAGCAATGTTTTGTAGTTTCCAGTGTACATCTTTCATCCTCTCAGTTAAATTTATTCCTAAGTATTTTATTCTTTTTGATGCTATTGTAAATGAATAGTTTTCTTAACATCTTATTTGGATTTTTCATGTCTGGTATATAGAAATGCAACTGATTTTGTGTGTTGATTTTTGTATCCTGCAAATTTGCTGAATTCATTTATTAACTCTAACAGCTTTGGGATTTTCTATATATAAAATCATGTCATCTGAGAGCAGAGATAATTCTACTTCTTCCTTTCTAATTTGGAAGCCTTTTCTTTTTTTTTTTTTTTTTGTCAAATTGCTCTGGCTAGAACTTCCTGTACTATGTTGAATAGAAATGGCAAAATCAGGCATCTTTATCTAATTCCTGATCTTGGAGGAAAAGTTTTCAGTCTTTCACCACTGAATATGATGTTAGCTGTGGGTTTTTCATATATGACCTTTATAATGTTGAGGAAATCTCCCTAGTTTGAGTGTTTTTGTCACGAAAAGGTGTTAAATTTTGTCAAATGCTTTTTCTGCATCAATTGGGGTGATCAGGTGGGGATTTTTTCTTCATTCTGTTAATATATATTACATTGATCAATTTTTGTATGTTCAACTATCCTCGTATTACAGGAATAAATCCCACTTTTAATATGTTGCTGAATTCAGTTTGCTAGTAATTGGTTAAGAATTTTTGCATTAATATTCATTAGGGATATTGGTCTGTAGTTGTTTGGGTTTTTTTCTTGTAGTGTCTTTGTCTGGCATTGGTATCAGGGTAATGGTATCAGGCCTCATAGAATAAGTTAGGAAGTGTTCCCTTCTCTTCAGTTTTTTGGAAGAGTTTGAGAAAGATTGGTGTTAATTCTTTTTAATTGTTTGTAGAATTCAACAGTGAAGCCATCTGGTCCCGGGCTTTTCTTTTCGGGGAAGTTTTTGATTACTGATTCAATCTCTTTACTATATATAGTTCTATTCAGATTTTCTATATCTTCATGAGTTAGTTTTAGCAGCCTTTGTCTTTCTAGGAACTGATCCATTTCAGCTAGATTATCCAATTTGCTGGTATGCAATTGTTCATAGTATTCTCTTATAATCCTTTTTATTTCTATAAAATCAGTAGTAATATCCCCACTTTAATTTCCGATTTTAGTAATTTGAGTTTTCTAACTCTTTTTTTCTTAGTCAATCTAGGTAAAGATGTATCATTTTTGTTGATCTTTTCAAAGAATCAACGCCTAGTTTTATTGATTTTTATCCAGTTTTCTTTTCTCTATTTTGTTTATTTCTGTTCCTATCTTTAGTATTTCCTTCCTTCTGCTAGCTTCAGGTTTAGTTTGTTCTTTTTCTAGTTCATTAAGGTGTACAATTAAATGGTTATTGATTTGAGATCTTTTTTAAATTATGCATTTACAGCTATAAATTTCCCTCTTAGCACTGCTTTGCTGCGTCCCCTTAGTTTTGGTATATTGTGTTTTCATTTTCACTTAGTCTTCTCCTTGAGAGCCTTTCAAACTTCAAGGGCATTGCTTCCACTTGCTGCTTAATTCTATGACTTCTGAGTTTTCCTTTCAATTTTGGCCTGCTAATTTCTTACTATTCTGTTTCTCTTTGTTGTTTTTAAAAGGATTTATTTTATAATTTATTCAGCATTTTTTGTTGTTTTTCATAGGAGAATGTGTCTGGAAAAGCTAGCTTTCTATTACCAAAATTTGGAGTCCCTAGTAGTTTTTCCATTTTGGAGGGCCAAATGTCTCAAAAGCATCTGTGGCTCTTTCATTTCCTCCTTCTCATACTCTGTCAGAACCTTGACTGTGCTAGTTTCAGGACATTTATGTTGAATTCACTCTTCCGTGTCTCACATGTTCATTTTACTCGTTTTTTACATTTGTATTTCCTGAGAGACTATAAGTGAAGACTATAATGGTTTTCTTGATTCTGAGCATAATAACTCTTGAATATTTTTAAAAAGAATGAAGAAAAAGTACCTATATCTCTTCAGCCTAAAGATAACTGCAACGAACATATTACTGCATTCCCTGCCAACAGTTTTCTTATGCAAATGGAGGGGTGGGCTGACCAAACCAACTATGTTTAATAGTAATCATACAATTATAACTGCACTGTTCAGTATGGTAGCCACTGGCCACATGTGGCTACTGAGCATTTGAAATGTGGATACTCTTTTATGAGATGTGCTGTAAGTGGAAGATATGCTCCAGATTCAGAAGACTTATTATTTTTTGAAAATGTAAAATCTCTCATAATTTTTATGTTGATTACATGTTGAAATGATATTTTGGTTATATTGGATTAAATAAAAGAAACTATTAAAATTAACTTCCCTCATTTTTTTCACTTTTTTAATTAAACATGGCTTTGAGCACATTTAAAATTACTTATGTGACTCATCTGTGTCTCTCATAATATTTCTATTAGACAGCTGATATATACTGTTTTATATTCTATTTTCACTTAACATTACAGCATAGGCACTTTTGTATGCCATAAGAATTCTTCAAGAGTATCTTTTTTAATAGCAGTTCAATATTTCATCATTTAGGGATATTATATTTATACTAGGGCATATAGAAACTTTCTCCTTTTTTAATTATTTAAAATTCATTATTATTGTTTTGCTGAGAAAGATTCACCCTGAGCTAGCTAGCTAAGTCATCCCTCTGTTGCCAATCTTCCTCTATTTTGTATGTGGGTCACCACCACAGCATGGCTGCCAGTGAGTGGTGTAGGTCCACACCCGGGAACCAAACCCAGGCTGCCAAAGCAGAGCACGCTGAACTTAACCACTAGGCCACCAGGACTGGCCCTTTTTTATATATATATATTTTGTGATACTTAGTTTTTCTTGCTGTGGCAATTACATTCTACTCTTCAGTTACTCAGCAAACATTTAATGACTACCTGTTTCTTGTTCATTTGCTCCTTTCTTCATTCCTTCCATTTTTTCTTCCCTTTTTCTTCTTGTGTTCATCTACTAAATATTGTTGAGGGCCCTGATAGGCAGTATAATGTAATGATTAAGAGTAATTGCTTCTGGGGCCAGACTACATGGGTTGTAATCCTACCGCTGTCACTTAGCAGCTGGATTACTTTAGGCAATTTACTTAACTTCTCTGGAATCGGGTTTCTTCATTATAACAAGATTATAGTTGTATTTACCTCGTATATTGTTGTGATTATTAAATAGGATAGAATTAATTTTATGAACACATTTTGAACAACGTGCCAAGCACATTTTAAGTTCCATGTAAGTATAAGTTATTATTATCAATGTCTGTCACCTCATAACAGACTATCAGGGAAGACAGGCACTAGACAAGTTGCTATCATCATGCTAAGGACATGATTATGAAAGGACAATCTCTGAGAGATACACCAATGAATAAGATGTGTTTATTGCTCTCAAGTAGTTCATAGTCTTTAGGGGAGAAAGACAGGAAAGTAAATAATCCTAATTCCATGGGCTAGATGCCAAAGAAGTTATGTTTAAAATGGTACAGCACGGAGAAAGAATGGACTCACTTCCCCTGGTGGTTTATAAAAGCAGTATTCTCTGAGCTGAGTCTGGAGGGATGACTTCTGTTTTTATCTCTGGTCATTTGATCATGTGTACAGATTCATGGAAGACATTAACATCAGTCAGCAAAATAAAATGCCTTACATTTTCACAAGTTTATTAGCAGTTGATTTGGACTAACTGGCTGCATTTTGGAAAGAGCAAACTCCATCAGTATTTTCATATGCTGATGCTTGGAATGGAGGCATGGCAGATATTTCAGGAAATAAGGGATTATCTTTCACAATAGAAGTGTAAACAGAGTGCCAATTTAGTGCAGGGATTATTTTCCTCTATGTAGATGCTTAATTATCAAGCAAAATACCAAATATATTAAGAATAAAACAGGCCACAATTTTATCAAGCAAAGTAAGAAGGCTTTCCCTTACAATGAAAAAGAACTAACGACTTCAACTGTGAGCACAAGAGAACTGTTGGGAGTCTGTGAATAAATTTAACTTGGGTAGAAAATGTTCTTGCTTTTAGAGTGGGAAAGAACAGTGCAATGATTGAATTTGATAGAATTACTACTTTCTCAGTTGAATTAGCCAATCTAAGTACAATATGCAGGTGACTCTGTGTGTTTCTAACTCTTGTTTAGTGATAAGGATACTTAACACAACTTTTATTCGAGCCTTGGATATACTAAATTAACAGTCAATTTACTTGGCAAGAACAATTGGACTAAATGCTTGTCTTTGTGCTGAAGAAAACACATAGTGAACTGGAAAGCTTTCTTAAAGTCATTTGCCCATCTTTGGCCTCTTTTTCACACCATGTCTTTCTAATAAGCTAATTAGTAGTAGCCAACTCTTAAACAAACAGAAGGACTATCTAGTAATGAAAGGTATAAAGATTTTGATTGAAAGCTTGTGATACAGTGCATCTTTAATATGGCTTTGTCATCCAATTAATGCTGATGAGAAATTCATTTACTTTTCTTCACCTTTTCGTTGGAAAGTCAAGATGTTTGTAAATCCAGATTAATGACGACAGCAGTTAGCTACACCTGCTTATAAATCTATTTGTGTTAGTATATTTTGACACGTGGAATGTATTGTAATCTAACTCCCACTGTAGACATTTCTCCTTTCTTTCCAATTTATAGCAATCCCAAAAAGCATGCAGTAAAGGACATACTTATTCTATAATATGTTTTTGTTTTCATTCATTTTGCAGACTCATTTCCTATTTAGTTATGCCATGATTTATGGTTATAACTTCTTTGTGTTTGGATATATACTTCTATCTACATGAAAATGTTCTGACTAATGTAGGCTGATATGTTCCAAAATTAAAATCCTATGTTCTTTGCGAGTATTTAATACACTAAAGACATTTTTAACACAATTGCTGCTTGGGACAGATACAAATTTCTCTTAAGGCAGTACAGAGTGATAAAATACAATTTACATGATATAATTTATGAAACTATCACCAATGGATACTATGTTGATTTGATGTCTCTCTCATCCTCTGATAACTCAAAGAGAAAGATCTGGTCCAGTTGTTCTCAACAGGGAGTGATTTTTTTCCCCAGGGAACATTTGGCAATATCTGGAGACACTGGAGTTATCACAATTAAGGGGTGGGGACTACTGGCATCCAGTGGGTAGAGAGGCCAGGGATGCTGCTAAACATTCGTCAACGCACAGGACAGCCCCACGCTCTAACAAAGAATTATTTGTCCCAAACTGTCAATAGTGCCAAGGATGAGAATCCCTGGTCTAGCCTGAAGAATTTAAATTCCTTTTATTTACTTTAAGTGTGGACATCCATATTCCTCTAGCTGTTAGATCTTATCAGAGCTACCCAAGCAACATCTCAGCTACATATTTGATGTTGCATACCTCTCTGGCTTGATCTAAATTAGCAAGAGTCCTGAGAATTTGAGGTGGCTTAGCTGATCCCATCTGCACCTTCACTGGTACGTGGACAGGCACACACATACACACACTCTCTGTCTCTCACTTCGTGAACCTCAACATAGAGCTTGTCTCTCTCATCTACATCAAGGCAGCCCAAAAGTTGCCTTAATTATTCCAACTTGCTGACAGCACACCCCTGCCCTGTTTTCATTGTGGCTGTTGAATGAGCTCAATGAGAGAAGCAATGGGGAACCGGGAATGTTAAATGGCACCACTATGAGTCGTCCCTTGCTTTCCAAGCTAGCTGTGATTCTCGCCAAGCCTAAGCTCTTGCGTGCTCTGCCTTTGAACACCCTTTTCAATGTGGTTCCCGTGGAGATGAGTGGATGTACATTCCCTTTCAAGAGGTCTGCTTTTTTCTGGCCTGCCATTCTCAGTGGCTTACAGGACAGAGAAAATAATACTGAACTCTACAGATTCAGTTAATTCTGTGTTCCAGCGACTGAATCTGCACACTGGCAGACATGTCTTCCTTTAAATATATGAGTGTCTTTTTGCAAAAAGTACCAAGGAACCTGGTGAGATTTTACATTCTGGGTGATTAGAGAGAAAAATTTCTAGAAGAAAGGAGACGATATCGTATGGCTGCCTCTACTTACTCAAACACCTTAATTTCTGCTCCTGGGTGTCAACCACTCAATATATTACTACCCAGTATTTACAGCAAGCAAATCATTCACATGGAACTGTTAATAGAAGGGAGAAAAACTACTCTTGTTCTCTGAATTCCTCAAAAAAATTGGGGGATAGGTGAAATGATCTTACACAAGAGTAAACTCAAGGAAGGATGGGATTCATAATCAACTGAGGTAATGATATGGATGGTAAAGGTCACACGAGGGACGGCAATGCATGACAACCTTGCCTCCACTCCCCACTCCCATGTTCAAGGTAGATATAACGTGAATCACGTCCCTCTTTGCTGCTGTACCCTGGCATGGACTCAGAAATCTTTTCAATATAGCAATGCAAACGGCCATAACCACTCAACGGGAGATGGTGTCTGAGATGAACTCTATTTGCCATCGTTGGACTGTGGACTCGAAGAAGTCACAGTTGTTTGAAGAGAATGGACTAATTAACGGGTAGATGGGATTTTCACAGCAAGAAGGATGTTTCAAGTCTGGTGGTGACACCATTAAAATCATAGTGATAGGAAAGTATTTGGAAAAGATTTCAAAAGCATGTTAGCAGGAATCTGGTGCCTCATTAAAATAAGGGGAACAGTCAGAGAAGCTGCTGGTTTGGGGGAAAAGATAAGAATGTGGTTTTAGAATTAAGTGCCTCCAGTTCTTTCTTATTCTGGAATCTCCTCTCCATTTCGTCTTCTCACTTATTCACCTTTTCCACTTTTTCTTTCTTCCCATTTTTCTTGACCTCTCTTTCTGACATATCCATCCCTAATACTAAGACTATTGAAAAGAGGAGTATAAGAAGAAAGAGGCCTCTCTTGTCTTCCTTAAGGAATTTCATAATTTATTACCAATTTCAGCATTCTGCAAACGTAATTTTTTATTAGCTTGAGTGATTTCAGGTCTCAGTACATTGATAATAATTATCATGATGGTAAATATTCATAGCTAACATTTACCGGGTGCATCCCATATGCTAGATATACATGTGTAACTTCATTTCATCTTCATAACAACTCTTTGAGGATAGATACTACTAACATCCTCCTTCTGCAAAAGAAACTTAGTATGTAACTTGCCCCAAAATCACCCAGCTAGGAAACCATGGAGCTGCCTGGCTCTGAAGTCCATAACAACAATGCTGTTCACCCTAGTAGAGAAAGGTAATTAAAATAAATGATTTTGGGGATGAGAAATACAAGTGTATTTAAGGAATACAGTGAGAAATTAAAATCTGCTGTGTTTGTGGGGGGTGGTGTGGAAACATAAAAAGTCTGTGGTTTGTGGGGGAGGGGGGCAGATTAGCACTTAACATCTGTTGCCAATCCTCCTCTTTTTGCTGAGGAAGATTGGCCCTGGGCTAACATCCATGCCCATCCTCCTCTACTTTATATGGGACGCCGCCACAGCATGGCTTGATAAGCGGTGCGTCGGCGCGCACCCGGGATCCGAACCTGTGAATCCTGGGCAGCCAAAGCAGAGCATGCGATCTTAACCGCTACGCCACTGGGCAACCCCAGTCTGTGTTTTCTTATTTTTGTCCTCCTCAGAGTTCGGAAGGGAAAAAAAACTACAAATTTCCTGGAAGAAGGAAACACTCAGTTGTCCCCGAATGGATCAGTGTGGGAAAGACCTGACTGACAGTTAGGAGGTGAACAAACACCTGGGGAGAAGCGAGCTTGTTTAGCTGCAGGGTCTATTATTTATTTGGGTATATTATTGTTTCTGAGTAACTCTTTGCTCCAGACGTGATTCACTTGGCCTGGGTAGCTGGCCGCCCATTCTTTTTCTTCCAAAGGCTTTGAAAAATATGTTTGTCTGCTGCTGCATCGTAGTTGTGGCTCATTAAATACCTCCTGCAGGAGACATGCACATACCTTCGTTTCCCTCTGTGCAAGGATGAACATACAGATAAAGCAAAGTCATTCAACACCTTCCCCAGCAATCATGGAGTTGTTAGTAGATATTGCTTGTCGAGCTTTTCTTAGTCACTGCTGATGCACACACTGTCCCAGTCTGAATTACTCTGTGAGTCCTTCTGATGGCTGGAAGTCGGCCACCCTTACTGTTAGGAGGTTTTACTCTGTCAACTGGACAGCTACATCACCAAGTCTAATTACACACATTAAGAAAAGGAAAATGTCCTCATATCAAGCTGAAAATAGGAGTCAAGGTATAACAGAAAAGAGAGGCTTTTAATTAAATCATGTCAGTTACCTTTGCCGCCAGCTCATAGTTTAATTCAAGCGCTCTCATTGTGAGAGCACTGGGTCAAGAATCCTTCTTCTGGAGTCCTGGGGAATACGATCATTCTTGTCCAGTTCCAGCCAGATTCCATTTGGAGGCCATTCCCATTGCTTTAATTAGGGGGAAAAAATTAATGTTGTAAATTCACAGCATGTCACTCTTAATTTCGGCACAATCCATCACACTCTGAGCCTGTGTCTGGCAGCTCTTTTTAATAAAGGATTTTGCAGGGCACCTGCTGAGGCTAAAACACTTTATCATCTTTGCTAGCTCCGGGAGTTCTAGCATTATGTCATGTTTGACTCCAAAAAATATTATTATAAGCCCTGGAATTAGAAACCCAACAATGGAGCTAGCTGATTTCAATTGCCCATGAAGCTATCATGTTTTAAGAAATATAACTTGGTAAGTTTTCATTTTAATCAAAAACTATAACAGGACCAGGGGTGCTTGTCTGAAACGAATAGTTTCCACATTTCTGGACGCTATAGTATAATGGCTCTCTCATTCATGAATTAATTATAAAACTAGAAATACTCTAAGAATATCAAATTGTATCCCCATACTTTCTTTTAATGACAACTTTATGTTTCATCAACTCGGAGCTTAAGGGATGGAAGTGAAGAGCATTTGAGAGCCAATTTTTAAAGCATCTCACCAGCTGCAGCACCTGGAAAGATTATCAAGGGTTTGCTAGGTGCCAGCATCATCCTAGTGTAAATTGGCTTATTGAAGAGTCTCAAGTTATAGGGATAACTTTTAGGGGAAAACTTTTTCCTAATAATAGCCTTCAAGGAGCATATGTAAAACCTCCTCCACTCTTTCCCAGCTGAGTAACATTGCCCTTAGTAACTCAACCCAGTTCCATAAGTTTTAGGTGTTTTCTACTTACTCCAACAGTTTCTTTTGAATTTGTATTGAGATTCAGTCCCTGCTGTTTTTAAATGTCATTCTGATCTTTTTTCCTCTTTGCCCCATTAGTGTGCAGTCCTGAATCTTACCAACATAGAGAATCTCCTGTCTCCAACCTGTCCCCAACCTATGAGATCCATAGTTCTGTCACTCACAAGCTTTAAAAGTGACTTTCCTGGAGGACTGTCTCTTGACTCCAAGGTGAGGAAGTATGTCCCACCACACACCCCTGGCGAGAAGCAGACGCAATAGCTCTTCTTGCTGGACTTCTCTTGTTAACGGGGTGGTAAGGCTGAGTCAGGGAGGAGGGGCTAGTTCTTCTGCAATGGCGCCCTTAAGCAAGCAAGTACTGCAGAGAGATAGCTGCTCTCTTCACTCTGACTTTAGTACATAGTAAACTTCTGGATTCTTCTTCAGCTGCAGGCCTTAGCCACAATTCTGGGACAACAGGACAGCCTCCTAGGTACTAGGCATCATCCAGGTTCTTTATATATGTTCTCTTCAGCAAATGAATAATAACATTCCAAAGTAGGCATGTTATCTCCATTTGAAAGATGAGGTGGTTTAGGAAGATAGCATACTATAGTTATCTATACTATAGTGGTTAAATGGGCAAAGCAGTGGCAGATATGGGTTCAAGTTGTAGGCTCTGTAACCTATAGCTGCTCAATAGATCTAGGAGTTAGATGTGGGTTTGGGGTCTACCATTGACCCTCTCCTCATTTTCTATGCACCAATTCTTAGCCTTAGCTTCTCTGCTTCTCTCCAGGCCTCTCTCTTATCTGAAGCTTCCTCACATAAACCCTAGTACTCCCAGATATCTTGTTATTTTCCCAGATCCAAGCCTTTGGTTATGTTGCTCACTTCCCTTGAAAGCTCTTCCTTCCCCCTTCTTCATCCGAATCCCCCAGGAGAAATTCAATTATTAAGCATATGTTTATTTAATGACTATATTTATCAGTTAGGATAAGCTAGATTTTGCTGCAGTAACAAACAAACCTGAAATATAAGTGGCTGATGATAACACAGACTATTTCCTACTTGTACAATATGTCTCTTAGAGTCGGCTAGTGGTTCTGCTCCATGGCTTCCTCACTCAGAAACAGAGTCTCCAGCATCTATAGCAACTCTGTAATTGATCTTTCTGTGAAGAAGGAAATGGTTTATATCCACACCACCCGAAATGGTATCTGCTAGTCATAGGTGGCAATTGAGTACTTGAAATGTGGCCAATGTGACTGAGGAACTGAATTTTTACTTTCATTTAATTTTAATTAATTTAAATTTTAATGGCCACAATTGGCCAGTGGCTACTGTATTGCAGAGTATAAGTCCAGATCATCATGTGCTGCCAGAGGAGAAACATGGATACTTATATACTGGTCCTTAAAAGCTTCTATTCAGGAGTAATAATCGCCATGCTGTCTCACATTTAATGTGCCCAAGTAAATCCCATGTCCACGTCTAGATTCCAGGGGTCAGATAGAACTGTCCCATCTTGTAGGAGGAGAAACAAAAGTGTCAGTGAGTAGCACTAATGAATTACACACCACCACTGTTCAGTGTTCTGGATACTCAGTGCTAAATGAAGTAGACATGTGCCTTGTCCTCATGGACCTTAGAATTTAATGAGGGAGAGAGGATGGATCATTAAAAATACACACCCTCCTAAGCCAAGCTTTAAATATGATTAAGAAACTGGGCTTTTGAGGGAGACTGATTTGGGTTCAAATCCTGGCTCTGCCTTGAGTAAGTTTCTAACATTTCTCTACTTATATTTCCTATCTGTAAAATAGGGATGATTACTTTGAATGAAATTATATTTATGAAGTATTTTATCACATTTCCAGCAATAAATTGTAATTATTATTAATTTAGACTATATGATTCTGCATTCTTGGAACACAGCTTACCTTTATGTAATATTCTTTTTTCTTTATGCAAAAAAATAACAATAAAAATACACACACAAATATATAGGTTGCATACCTAAGGGACAGAATAACTGACTTATAAATAAAGGCTTGTAATCTAGATAGGGAAGTAGGAAAGACTTCTATGAAAAAGTAGCCTGAATGATGAGTATGAAGCGATACAGTGCAGGGTAAAGAGTATTTCAGACGAAGGGAAGAACATCTGTGAAGGCTCTGGATTTGCAAAGTGCTTGGTGATATCTTGTAAGAAGTGAGGGAAGGCCTGGGAGGCTGGAACGTA
The DNA here is from genome assembly GCF_057802395.1 of Ceratotherium simum simum. NCBI lineage: Eukaryota > Metazoa > Chordata > Mammalia > Perissodactyla > Rhinocerotidae > Ceratotherium > Ceratotherium simum. Next base: position 67,645,093 of record NC_141904.1, read on the forward strand.
GGCCCAGCGAGGAGAATGCACAGTGAATGCAGGCAGAGCAAGGGCCATGTCATACACCATACGTGGTCTTGTAGCTGTGGGAGGAGTTTAAAGTGGCCTCTGCTCCGAAGGAGCCATTAAAGGGTTTTATGCAAGGAGAGACATGATCTTCTGTACGGTTTTGAAAGGTCACTCTGGCTGCAGCTTGGACATGGGTTTGGAGAGGGACAAGAGAGAAGCGAGAAAGCTCTTCGTGATGATTAATTGTATGTGTCAACCTGACTAGGCTAAGGGACGCCTAGATAGCTGGTAAAACATTATTTCTGGGTGTGTCTGTGAGAGTGTTTCCAGGGGAGATTAGCACTGGAATTAGTAGACTGAATAAAGAAGATCAGCCTCACCAATGTGGGTGGGCATCATCCAATCTGATGAGGACCTGAACAGAACAAAAAGGTGGAAGAAGGGCAGATTCACTCTCTGTTTGAGCTAAGACACCCATCTTCTCCTGCCCTGGGTCATCAGCTCCCCTGGTTCTCAGGCCTTCATACTTGGACTGAATTATACCACCAGCTTTCCTGGCTCTCTAGCTTGCAGACAGAAAATTGTGGGACTTGCTGGCCTCCATTGTCATGTAAGTCAATTCTTATAATAAATATATATATATACATATATGGAGATATATATATCCTATCAGTTCTGTTTCTCTAAGGAACCCTGACTAATACACTCCTTCTCCAAGAAAGCTTCTGTATTAGTTATCTGTTTGCTGCATAACAAGACAGATGCAAACTTAGTGGCTTTAATCATCATTCACTTACGGTCTCACAATTTCAGTGGGTCAGGAGTCCTCCCATAGCTTACCTGGTTCTTCTACTCAGGGTTCACCAGGCTGCAATCCAAGTGTTGGCCGAGCTGCATTCTTTTCTGGAGTTCGATCCTCCTCCAACCTCAGGTGATTGTTGCCAGAATTCAGTTCCTTGTGGTTATAGGACTGAAGTCCCTGTTTTCTTAATAGATGTCAGCTGGGGGTTGTTCTCAGCACCTGCAGTTCCTTGCTATGCGATTCTCTCACAACACGCCAGCTTACTTCTTCAAGGCCAGCAGGAGAATCAGTCTCTGCAGAACAGTCCAGTCACTTATTAAGTCAGGCCCACCCAGCAATCTCTATTTTGATTAACTCAAAACCAATTGAATTGCGGTCTTAATTAATCTGCAAAATCCCTTCACCTTTGACATATAACCTAATCACAGGAGTGCCATCCCATTATACTCAGAGATCCTGTCCACACCAGGAGAGGGGATTATACAGGGTGTGTGTCCCAGGAGGCAGGAATCTCAGGGATGCCATCTTAGAATCCTGCCTTCCACAACTTTATTTGTTTTCCAAGCTCCCATAGCATGTAGCCTTCCAGAACCTCCCACAGCAGTTATTGTCTGTACTCAAGGGAAAAGGGGGCAAGAAGTAGGCAGCTATTGCCCACCAAGGACCAGTCCATTCATGTGAGTCATAAGAAGCCACCTCTATCGTTTTTTGGTAACTTAATTTGATCATCTATTCAGCTCTGAGAGCCTAATTTAGGCTGCCCAGATTCAGAAGAGACTGGCCAGTAAGCCAGAATGACATCATTATTGTTTGGCACAAAATATAACAGCCAGGCAGACCAGAATAGTAGTCTTGGCTTAGCAAACTGTGGAGAGTATTTAAAGAGAGTTTGGAGTCAGAGAGAGAAGGTTCAGTATGGTCAAGTCCCTTATAGCCTCCGTTTCTTCATCTTTAAAATGAGGATCATTTTAATCATTCTACAGCGTTATTTGTGAGGAATAAATGAGATAACACATGTCAAACTCTTAACACAGGGCCTGGTACCAGATAAGCTTGCAACAACCTGTAGCTGCTATTATCCTCCTTATCCTCCTCACCAGGCACAGCCAAAGCCAGATACACACTTGTTGCCGTAACACAGTTGAAGGCAGGCAGCTTGGGAAGCTGTCCAGATTTTATCCCAGGAGGGGCTCCAGAGCTGAAGCAAACAAGCTCACCAGTGTGTCACTAAGCCACTCTGGGCCATCATTTCAAAGTCTGTTAAACCAAGATAACCTCCCCCTCCATCTCCTCTCACTGAGGAAGTTTGTGGCAGCAATTCAAGATTCTTAGAAGAAATGTGTCATGTGATAATCATATAGCGATAAATACCTTACATCCATGTCTCTTGTTTCCTCCCAGAACATAAAGTTATTCTTGCAGCTCTGATTAACATGTCTTGATAACAGACCCTTCCTGAGCAATCTATCATTCCATTACTTTATAGCTGGGATTTGATTATTTATTCATTTGGACTCTGCTACAGATTGCTTCATACCGCTGAACAGCAAGTAATCAATTAGCACTCAATTTTCCTGTTGTCACACCTGTATGTTGGAATGGGCACAATTTCCTTGCCCTGCACCTCTGAAACCTCAGGAGTATTCTTGGAATCTTGAAGGCTCAATACGTGCCAAATATTTTCTAACACACAGTTTCATGCATTCTCAGCTAAATATGACACATATTAGGATGCTCTTTTGTAATTGATTTGAAGGGATTTACTCTGAACACAGATGTGACTCATTCGAATCCACACATGCAGATGTTTTGGTTTGGGATGAGAATATTATGTTGTCTCAGATTCATTATACATCAAATGTCAATATTCAAGTTTCCAGTAACATAGACATGGCTGGTAAAGAAAATAGGAATATATTTTCATATCCATGTTTCAGAACTGAAGACATTATAGAAGGAGGAATTGTTTCCTGCAAATAAATTCATCACAAGTTGTTAGATTAGAATCTCTGTAATATGAGTAAAGTTCACTAAATCAAATTACTTGCTGGAATTATGCAAAGGAAATAGCCCAAAAGAACACAAAGAATAATATTGATAAAAGAACCTGTTAATAAATCACACTGCCAAAAAACATTTATCTAGACCAGAGGTTGGTAAATATAGTCCAGCCCACAGTCTGTTTTTATAAATAAATTTTTACTGGAACATAGTCACACTCACTTGTTATCATGTTGTCTATGGCTGTTTTCTCACTACAACTGCAGAGAGTTGAGTAGTTGTGACAGAGACCATATGGCCTGCAGAACCTAAAGTATTATTTGGCCCTTTACTGAAAAAGTTTCCTGGCCCCTGATCTAGAACATTAGTTATTAAATTACCTTTTTAAAGACAATTACATACAAAATACATTTGGAATAGTTCTGTATCTACATTTAAGTCACAACAGAGTCAATAAGATAGAAAGTGTGTCAAGAGGAGAGGGGTGCACCTAAAAAGAGTCCAAAAATACAGTAAGCAAAAACTGACAAAACTGAAGGAAGAAATATACCACTCAACAATGATAGTTGGGTACTTCATTACTCTACTTTCACTGATGAATAGAACAAGTAAACAGAAGATGAACAAGAAAATAGAAGACTGGAACACTACTATGAACCAAGTTAAGAGACATCCATAGAACACTCCAACCAGCAGCAGCAGAATATTCATTCTTCTCAAGTCCACATGAAACCTTCTCCAGTACAGACCACATGTTAGGCAATAAAATAAGTCTTAAAATTTTTAAAAGATTTGAAACAATACAAAGTATGTTCTCCAACCATAATGGAATGAAATTAGAAGTCATTAACAGAAGGAAATTTGGGGAATTCATAAATATGTGGTTATATAATAGCACACTCCTTAATAACCAACAGGCCAAAAAAGAAATCACAAGAGAAATTAGAAAATAACTTTGAGATGAATGAAAACAAAAACAGAGAGCATACCAAAACTTATGGGATGCAACTAACACAGAGTTAAGAGGGAAATTTATAGCTGTAAACATCTATATTAAAAAAGAAAGATCTTGATTTAATAGCCTAACATTACACTTAAGATGCTAGGGGAAAAAAGAGCAAAGTAAGCCCAATAGAAGCAGAAGGAAGGAAATAATAAAGATTACAGCCAAAATAAGTGAAATAGAGAGCAGAAGAGAATATGGAGGAAATCAACAAAACCAAAAGTGGTTTCTTTGAAAAGGTCAACAAAATGGACAAATCTTTAGCTAGTCTGGCCAAGAAAAAAAAGACTCTAGTTATTAAAATCATGAATAAAAGAAGGGCCATTACTATGAACTTTACAGAAATAAAAAGTATTATAACAGAATACTATAAACAATTATATGCCCATATGTTAATCTATATGAAATGGAAAAATTCCTAGAAAGAAACACACTACTGGAACTAACTCAAGAAGAAATAGAAAATAGATTTGAAAAGACCTATAACAAGTAAGAAGATTGAATTAGTATTCTAAAACTTTCCACAATAAAAAGCCAAGGAGCAAGTGGCTTCACTGGTGAATTCTACCAAATGTTTAAAGAATAATTAACACTGACACTTCTCAAACACTTCCCAAAAAGAGAAAAGACAGGAACACTTGCCATCTCATTCTATGAGGTCAGAATTACCCTGACACCAAAACTAGACAAAGACATCACAGGAAATTAAAACTGCAGACCAAAATCTCTTATGAATATAGATGTAGAAGTCCCTTACAAAACATTAGCAAACCAAATCCAGCAATATATAAAAAAGATTGTATACCATGACCAAGCAAGATCTATGCCCGGAATGCAAGGTTGGTTTAACATATGAGAATCAATGTAGTTCATCATATTAACAGAATGAAGGAAAAAAACATATCATCTCAATCAACATAGTAAAATCATTTGATAAACTCCAACATCCTTTCATGGAAGGGAAAAAAAACTCAACAAACTAGAAGTAGAAGAAAACTTCCTCAACCTGACTAAGAGCATGTATGAAAAATCCACAGCTAGCATCATACTCAAGGGTGAAACACTGAAAACTTTTTCCCTAGGATCAGGAACAAGAAACAGATGTCTACTCTTGCCACTTCTATTTAATATTGTCCTGGAGGTTCTAGCCAGAGCAATTAGGCAAGAAAATAAAAGTCATCCAGATTGAAAAGAAAGAAGTAAAACTATCTCTATATGAAGGTAACATGGTCTTGAATAATGAAAATCCTAGGAATCCACAAAAAAAAGTATTATACCTAATAAACAAGTTCAACAAGTTTGCAGGATACAAAATAAATATTCAAAACTCAATTGCATTTCTATGCTATAGCCATGAACAATCAAAAAAATGAAATTAAGACAATTCCTTTTACAACAGCATCAAAATGAATAAATGCTTGGGAATAAATTTAACAAAAAAAGTGTAAGACTTTTACACTGAAAACCACAAAAAATTATTGGAAGAAATTTAAAAAGTAGAAATAAATAAGTAGAAAGTTTTCCCATGTTCATAGATTAGGAGACTTAATATCGTTAAGATGGTAATGTTCCCCAAATTGATAGAGATTTCATTGAATTTGTATATCAAAATCCCAGCAGACTGTTTTACAGAAATGTATAAGCTGATCCAAAAATTCATAAGGAAATGCAAGAGACCTAGAATAATCAAAACAATCTTGAAAAAGAAGAACGAAATTGTAAGACTCACACTTGCAAATTTCAAAACTTACTGCAAATCAAGACAATGTGGTACTGGCTGAAGGATAGACATAAAATCAATGAAATAGAATCGAGGGACCAGAAAAAAAAAACATATATCTTTGGTCAACTGATTTTCAACAAGTGTGACAAAACAATTCAATGGAGGAAATAACAACTTTTTCAAAAAATAAGGTTTTCTCTCTGCCTCATATATATTTCAGACTGGGTGCTGGAGAAACCAGTAACCTGGAAACACCAACAGGTGTAGACGAGGAAATCTCAAAGCCCACATGGCTTCACCAGAGAAGTCTACCAAACATTTAAAGAAGAATTAACACCAACTTTAAGCAATCTCTCCCAGGAAACAGAAAAGGAGGGAACATTTCTCAATTCATTTTATGAAACTAGTATTATTCTAATACCAAACCAGATAAAGGCAATACAAAAAAGGGAAAGTACTCACCAGTATCCCTCATGAATATAAACACAAGAATCTTTAACAAAATATTTACAAATAGAATTCAATAATATATGAAAAGAAATATACACTATCACCGAGTGGGGCTTATTCTAATGATAGAAGGTTATCACAATATTTAAATATCAATTGACATAACTCACCCTATTAACAGATTAAAGCTTCTTTAACATGTCAAGATCATATCAGTCAATGCATAAAAAAGCATTTGACAACATTCAACACCTATTTGTAATTTAGAAAAAAAAAACTCATAAAAATAGGAATAGAGGTAAACTCCCTCAGATTGATATAGAAAAACACCTACAGCTAACATTATACTTCATAATGAAAGACTAAATGCTTGCTCCCTAAGATCATGAACAAAGCAAGGAGGACTGCTCTCACCACTCTTAGTCAATCCGGTACTGGAAATTTTAACTAGCACCATAAGGAAAGAAAAAGAAAAGAAATGGCACACATATCAAAAAGGAACAAATAAAACTGCCCCTTTTTGCAGATGGCATGATGTTCTACATAGACAATCCCAAAGAATCTGCCAATAAAAAGAACCCCCTAGAACTTACAAGTGAATTCAGTAAAGTCTCAGGATTCGTGATCAACATAGAAAAATCACTTGTATTTCTGTATACTACCAATGAACATTTGGAAAACAAAATTAAAAATACAATACCATTTACAATTACTCCAAAAACATGAAATACTTAGTTGTAAATCTATCAAAACCTGTATAGGACTTGTATGCTGAAAACCACACAGTGCTGACCAAAGAAATCAAAGAAGATCTAAATAAATGGAGAGATATTCCATGTTCATGGATTAGAAGACTCCAATTAGTAAAGACCAATTCTCCTAAAATTAATATACAGGTTTAACACAATCATATTTTTGTAGATGTAGGCAAGACTACTCTAAAATTTATATGGAAAAGCAACAGAACTAGAATAGCTAAAAATAAGAATAAAACAGAAGAAATCACTCTATCAATATCAAGATTTACTATATAGTAATCATGACTGTATATTTCGTGGAGGGATAGACACAAAGATAAATGGAACAGAATAGAGAATCCAGAAACAGACTCACATAAGTATGGCCAACTGATTATTGACAATGGTGCAAAAGCAATTCAATGGAGGAAGGGTAGCCTTTTCAACACAGTACTGGAGCAATTGGACATCCATAGGCAAAAAATGAACCTTGACTTACACTTCACATATTATAGAAAAATTAACTCAAAATGGGTCATAGATTCAAATGTAAAACTATAATACTTAGAGAATACAACATGGAAGAAAATCTTCAGGACATAGGGCTTGATGAAATGTTATTAGACATGACACAAAAAGCATGATCTATCAAAGAAAAAACTGATAAGTTGGACCCCATCAAAAACTGTGAAAGATCCAGTGAAGAAAAGACAAGCAACAGAGTGAGAGAAAATATCTGCAAACCACATATCTGACAAAGGGTTCATATATAGAATACATAAAGATCTCTCAAAACTCAACATTAAAAACAAACACTGATAAAGTCCTGGTGAGGATGTGGAGAGACTAGATCACACATACACTGCTGGTGGAACATAAAATGGTGCAGCCACTCTCCAAAAATAGTTGGCAGTTTCTCAAGAAAAAGTACACATACACTTACCATATGACCCAGCAACTGCAGTCCTGGGCATTTGTCCCAGAGAAATGAAAACCTAATGTTCACACAAAAGTTATACATGATTGATTAAAGAGCTTCTACAAGACAAACAAAACCAAAATCACGATGAACAGACAACCCACCAGCTGGGAGAGAATATTTGCAAAACATACATCTAACAAGAGGCTGATCTCCATAATATATAAAGAACTTACACAACTGAACAACAAAAAAACAAACAACCCAATCAAAAAATGGGCAGAGGAAATTAACAGACACTTCTCCAAAGAAGATATATAGATGGCCAATAGGCACATGAAAAGATGTTCGACATCATTAATCATCAGGGAAATGCAAATCAAAACAACACTAAGATATCACCTCACGCCCGTTAGAATGGCTATAATCACCAAGACAAAAAACAACAAATGTTGGAGAGGATGTGGAGAAACAGGAACCCTCATACACAGCTGGTGAGAATGCAAACTGGTGCAGCCTCTATGGAAAACGGTATGGAGATTCCTCAAAGAATTAAAAATAGAGATGCCCTATGATCCAGCCATCCCACTACTGGGAATCTATCCAACGAACCTGAAATCAACAATCCAAAGAGGCTTATGCACCCCTATGTTCATTGCAGCATTATTCACCATAGCCAAGAAGTGGAAGCAACCTAAGTGTCCCTCGACTGACGATTGGATCAAGAAAATGTGATATATATATACAATGGAATACTACTCAGCCATTAAAAAAAGACAGAATCATCCCATTTGCAACAACATGGATGGGCCTGGAGGGTATTAGGTTAAGTGAAGTAAGCCAGAAGGAGAAAGACAGACACCGTATGATCTCACTCATATGTGGAATATAAACCAACACATGGACAGAGAAAACTGTATTGTGGTTACCAGGGGCAATGGGGGTAGCGGGTGGGCACAAGGGGTGAAGGGAGTCATATATATGGTGATGGACAAACAAAAATGCACAACCCAAAATTTCATGTTAAAAACTATTAAAACATCAATAAAAAAAAGTTATACATGATTGATTGTTCAAAGCAACTTTATTTGTAATAGTCAAAAACTGGAAACAATCAAACTATGCCTTAATAGATGAATGGCTAAACAAACTTGGTCCATCCATACCCTGGAATACTACTCAGCTTTTAAGGGAACAAACTCTTGGCACATGCAATTTGGATGGATCTCAAGGGCATTACACTGAATTTTTATAGAGATGAAGGATAGATTAGTGGTTGTCAAGGACTGGGAATTGTGGGTGGCAAGGGTGGTGGTGTGACTAAAAGGGATAGCATGAGGGAGATCTTTGTGGTAATGGAGTAGTTTTATATCTAAAAGCATACACCCACACATGGTACCAATGTCAAATTTCTGATTTTGATATTGTGCTATAATTATGTAGCATGGAACCAATGGGTGATCTGGGTGAAAGGTACAAGGGACCCATCTCTGCTATCTTTGCAACTCCTGTAATTACTTCAAAATAAAAAGTTAAAAAATAAAATCCGAAGGAAATCCATTTACCCTGGTGGGGCTTGATTGTCAACATGCCATTTTACTAACAACTTTCACTATTATTTGAAGAGTCAAGTTTCCTGGGAATGATCTCTGTCTACCCTTCAAAACATCTCAGATTCTAATGGACAAATTAGCTACTCGTCTCCTTCAGCGTCTTGGGGCTGTCTAGACAATTAAATTTCAGATACATTTGGAGGATGAAAACTGCAGGGAAACTGAAGCTGATGTGCTGTGCTATCTTAACCTCCCATTAGATGAGCACAGAATTATTCTGAATGACTGAATCAAAACGTACCTGTTGAATACATCGGATGTATAAAGGCATCTCTAGCAATTGATCTGTACCACACCACAGATATTACAAAGATCACAAGAAAATAAAAGTAAAAGAAATGTTTTTGTTTCTTGACCCTTCCTGTTTTTTTAAACTCTGAACCAAAGAGTTACTATTGCTTTTACGTGTTCGTTGAAAAACTAAAACAGGGCTCAAACAGTTACATATGATCAAATGTCTAATTATATATCATTAGGCACTTTTACAAACAAATGCTTTACTTTGATTCAGTAAATCAACAACCACTGGGGTCTCTCCATGGGGATGCCATAAAATAGAGTTGATTTTATAATTTGCCCTTCTGCTGTCTATATTTTATTCCAAACACAGTCATTAGAACTGATTTGATATTGCTCATAACAGTACTTACTTTCTTTCTGACAAGAAGAACTTTTCAGATAGAAACTTAAGATAAAGGGAATTTTCCTTTGTTAGAGAAAGATTGGGAGAAAGTAGAATGAGGATATTAATTGAAAAATATAAATGGCTTCAAGGCTCCACTGGAGACCAAATGAAGAGATGCCTCTTTTTCTCTCAGGCCTTGATTTTGTCATTACTTCTCTGGCCCATTACATGGAGTAGTGGACCAGCTTTAAGGGATACCTTTCTTTAACCCAAAGAAACCTTGGACTAACCAAGGAAATCCTGTGTTTGGCAGTCAGATCAGAAGGCAATTGGTCATCAATGGCATAGCTGCAAAACCAGAAGAGATTTCCCCCCAGGCCCTGCCGGCTTTTTAGCAGTGAAAAACAACCTCCTTCTATCTAATAGCATCCTGTTGCCTCCTATTTTCTGCTGAGACAGCGTCTTGGCAATTGGGTTGATGTTCCATTAAACTCCAAGACACGTTCTTCCTCATTTTAGCAGTCTTGCTGACTACACTTTGCATAATGTCTTTTTACTAAAATCAATTAGTGCCTTATCAAATTTTTAGTTAAGTAATTCTCATTTAAATTTATTTACTTTTAAGAATTCCCAGTTCTGGACAGTCTTATGTAATTACAAAATTAATTATAGCATTAGGTTCCAAATCTCTCTCCTTTTGACTTCCAATATCACCACCCTGATATGGCTTTATTTTTAGTGTCATCTCTGCATTTTTTTGCTCAAGCTTTAAGGTCTTGAGAATGACTTGTGGTTTTTGACATTACTATTTACTAACCTTTACTCTCAAACTACAAGCCTCTGAGAAAGACTAGGGAGGAACATAGCAAGAGGTGTGACTCTCAGCTCTGACACTATTTGTGAGTTTCGAGATGGCTTTTCAATTTTTCTAAGACCCAGTCTTTTCATCTGGAAAATACTGGCGCACTACTATGCTGTGCCTTACACATAGTGGGCGCTCAGTAGATAACAGTTGCCTTTTTCTCTCTAGCGATTTCTGCACCTTGGAGCCAAAGGTGTCTCAGGCTTGCATCAAAACCTAAAATGTAGGGGATCAGGCAGAAAGGTAATAGATGAATTCTGATGGCTACACCAATCTCTTTCCAAACATTCTGATATGTGACGTCTCTAGGTTGGCGAGACTCACATTTGACAGATCAAATTGAAAGAGTGATCATCTCAGAGAGTCTTGACAGTCAAACAGAATGTCATTTCTAGCTATCTGGATTGTCCTGCCTGCGTTGAAATAACAACTGGGTTTAAGTTAAAAGGACTAGGTAAACGAAGGGAATATCTGAAGGGAGCCCAGTTGGAGATTAAATATATTAGTGAACCTGTCTCAAAAAAGGACAGTGTAAAAAAAGGAAGTTAAAATCACACATTATCCTCCTTTTTAACAATTTATATATGAAAGCTATACATGTATTTTAATAAAATGGGATTATATGGGCTCCAATATAAATCAATACCATTTTAATGCTCTGAAATAATCCATTACTTGGAGATATCATAACATATTTAGCTATCTCCCCATTTTTAATAAATTTTTATTTTGAAATAGTTTAAGGCTCACAGGAAGTTGCAGAAATAGTAAAGTTGCTGTATCTCTTACCCAGGTTCTTCCAACAATAACATCTTACATAACTGTGGTACATTGTCAAAACCAGAAAATTGATAGCGGTACAATCAGTCCTCATTAATTGTGGGTTCTGTATTTGTGAATTCGTCTACTTGCTAAAATTTGTGACCTCAAAATCAATATTCACAGTGCTTTCACAGTCATTTGGACATGTGCCTGCACAGAGTGTTGAAAAATCTGAGTCACTCAACGTGAATGTTCCCGGCTGAGGTTGAACCCGGGGACACTCTGTCTTGTTGTTTCAGCTCTCATACCATAAACGAGTGTCCTTTATGTGGTCTATTTAGCACAACGCTTTCTTGCATTTTTGTGCTTTTTGTTGGTGATTTCAGTTTAAGATGGCCCCCAAACATAGTACTGAAGTGCTGGCTAGTGCTTCTAAGCATAAAAAGGCTGCAATATGCCTTATGGAGACAACATGTGTTAAAGAAGCTTCATTGTGCCGCGAGTTATAGTGCTGTTGGCCATGAGTTCAATGTTAATCAGTCAACATTAATATATTAAATAAGGTGTCTTTAAACAGAAATATACATAAAACAAGGTAATGTATTGATCACTTGATGAAAATGTTGTGACCAAAGGCTCATAGGAACATAGTCCTGTATTTTCCACAGGAGCAATGATTAGGTATTCATTAATTCAGTGTGTGTGGTGTCTTGATAGATCATAGATACCATGAATAACAAGAATCATCTGTACAATGCTGGTGAGGATGTGGAGTAACTGGATCTCTCACACATTGCTGGTGGGAATGTAGAATGGTACTGCAGCTTGGGAAAAGTCTGAGTATAACTCTTCTAATAAAGTTAAGCATACATCTACCATACAACCTAGTAATTGTTCTCCTGGGTTTTTAGTCCAGAGAAATAAAAACTTATGTTCTCACATGTACCCTTGAATTTGTAGGTTTATGTATTTGGCCAAATTTGGGAAGTTTTCAGCCATGTTTTCAAGTATTTTTTTGAATTCCATATTCTTATCTCCTTGTTGGACTCTGAGGACATGAATATTAGATCTCTTGTCATTGTACCACAAGTTCCTGAGGCTCAGTTTATTTTATTGCAGTCTATTTCCTCTCTGTTGTTCAGAGTGGATGATTTCTATTGGTCTATCTTGAAGTTCAATGATTCTTTCCTATCTCATTTCAATTCTGCTATGAAACCCACCCACTGAGAGGTTTTTCTGTTTCTGTTAATGTATTTTTCAGTTCTAAAATTTTGATTTGGTTCTTCCTTATATCTTCTGTTTCGTTGTTGAGATAGTCTATTTTTTAATTTGTTTCAAGAGTATTCATAATTGCCTGTTGGAGTATTTTTATGACAGTTGCTTCAAATTCCTTGTCTGAAAATTGCAACATCTGTGTCATCTTAACGTTGGCATCTGTTAATCATATTTTCTCATTTGAGTCGAGATTTTCCTGTTTCTTGATATGATGAGTAATTTTGGACTGTAACCTGGATATTTTGAATATTATGTAATCAGACTCTGGTTCCCATTTAGATTTTCTATTTTGGGAGCTAGTCAACCTATCAGGTTCAAAATGCATGTCCTGGCTCACTCTTGTGGATCATGGTTCAAATGCCAATTTAATTTATAAAGCCTCTGCAGTGCTCTTCTCTTCAACTCCACTTGTGTGTTACCTAGATGACAGGAGTCAATCCTACAATATCCCAAGTGGTAGCTAGGAGGTGGGAAGGGGGAAGACATGCCTCATTATGGCAGGGTAGAGACAGAAGACAGGGTTTTATTCACTGATACACCTGGCAGAGGGTCACCTTGTTCTTGCAGAGGAGATGGAACCAAAATTCTGCCCACAGGCTCCATAGGGCAGAGATGCCCTCTCGTTAACTGTAGTGGTGGAGTGGGGGTAAAAGTCGGAGTTCTGCCCACACGGGAGGAGCAGTGCCTCATTACTTTGTGTGGGAAACATGGAATTCAGAGTTCTGCCCACAGGTTCTGTGAGGAAGGGGTGCTGCCTCATTACTGTAGGGGATATTGAAGACAGGGCTCTGCCCATAAGCTACACAGGGGAGAGGCACACCTCCTTGCTACTGCAAGAGGGTAGTGGAAGTCCAAGTTCTTCCACTGGCCCTGCAGGGGAGGGACAGACTCCACACTGTGAGAGAGGGGCATGAAGGACAGAGTTCCACCTGCAGACTCCCCTGCTGTAGTACCCATTGGGCTAAGGGGTGGCTGCAGATGGTTTTCATGGTGTTCACATAGGAACAGGCAGGTATGGTTAAGGGCTTTTACACTGTTGGGTTGCCCTTTTCCCATCCTTTGCATGCAAGAAAGCAGGTTCTTTAGGGGGGCTATTTTTTTTCTGCACCTTTTGGCATTTCTGGGTTGCAGTCTTCTCCAACACTCCAGCTGAGGGACACAGGACACAAGGGAAAAAAACCCAGGACCTCATTGCTAGGTTGTTCCTTGAGTCCCAAGATCCCTAGCCAGTCTGCCTTTCCTCCATCCTTGAGTCCTCTGCTAGGTGACTTATGTGTTTAGTCCAGGGATTTTTGTTGCGATTAGCAGAAGTAAAATGGGATGCACCTTGCTCAGAACCAGAAGTACAGCCCCTTTTGATGGTTATTTAGGATTTCTGATATTCTGCTCTTATGAAAAATTCTGTGATTCATATTCTTGCTCATGCCACTTGGCCTCTTAATTCATTAAATTCCTATACGTAGAAATCTTGAGTCAAGAAGTATTACACTGCTAAGGATCTTGATATGCAATACGTACAGTGTAACACTACACCCCTGCAACTCTTGTTAAATATTCTCTTATTTTTAATATTGGCCAAACTGATACATAAAAGACTGTTCAATCTCAACTATTCCTCAAAAACTGCAAATCACTGGCCTTTTTGCATTTTTTCTTTTATGTTATGAATTATTACATCTCTTATTCACTTTTCTATTGAGGTGTTCATCTTTTGCTTACTGGCTTGTAAAATCTTTGTATATATGGATATTAATAATTTTTCTGCCATATAAGCTGTAAATATGATTCCCAGTTTGACCATTAGTTTGCTTTATGTGGTTTCGCCATGCACAGGTTTTGCTTTTTATGTAGTCAAATTCATCAGTTTTTACAAATATTTTCCTGTTGAGTAGATCTGCCTTCTAGACCCTACTCTGAGCCTGAACAGACCCCTCTCCAATTCTGACCCCTTTTTGCATTTGAGATGTCAAGAGGGAAAGGAAAAAGTAACAGAGCTCTCTTTACACCACAGGAAGATGAGTAACAAATGGGGAAGACCTTCTACACTAGTCTTTTTTCTAATCAGAAATGAAATAAGAGGCCTCCAAAAACACATTCAAATCTCTTTCTACTTCACTCTCTGTGACCACAGCCCAAGTGCCCCTATCACCAAGTCAGAGTCACCTGCACTGATTTTCCACAGGCAAGGTCCCTTTCCCTTGAGAATGTCAGACATAGCATCTTTTAAAGATCTCCCCTATTCCACTCTTCATCTGGGCTCTAGTAGTGAATCAGCAAAGACAGTGATTGAAATAGCATACGACAGCATCAAATACCAATTTTTCTGACTTTCACAGTTTCAAGAGTTGTCACTAACTTTTTCTCAAGCTGAGACTTAGTGGTTTTACTCTACTTTCTTTACTGTGCCGTTAAGAATCAGTTTCAGTTCTCTGTGAGATATATAGCACTCATAAATATTTAAATATTCCAAAGCATTGTCCTGATTCCTATTTCAACCTGTGCCCCCACTGAGCTGACCTAAGCATTCTGCTCTATTGATTTGTGTCTGAGGGAGTGTTTAAGAGAGAAACTATGGATTATTTTTTATGTTTTCTTTTCAGTTATTGCAATGCTAAAATAGCAAGGGCATGATTTTATTTTCTATGATGTCTGTGAATGGTCTATAAAACACTGAACGTTGAACTTAATATAGGTAACAGAGCAAGGGTGGAGATGCAATTCAAAAAGAGGGCAGGGAAGTTCAGAGACCCAAACTGAACTATAGAGAGTAGATTTAGGATTTGGAAGTAGAGGACCAAAGTTCGTTTGCTTGCTTTCATTCCTTGATCATTAGTTATAGTTATTCAATTAATAATTCAGTGTTATGAACTATTTTGATAACCCCTCATTAAGAGAATCAAAGCTGATAATTAAAGGATGGGTCAGAGACCCTATCCATAGAGAGAAAAGGCCCCAATGAACAACATAAAAGAAGCATCACTTCACATTCCTAACATGTAAGCAGGCTCTGAATATTGATAGTACCAAACAGGAGAGAAAAGGTCTAAACTATTAGCCTGCAGAGCCCGGCTTTGTTCACAGCCCAAAATCAATACCACGAAGACGGCCCAACATGCTTCAGTAACTGTTCATCAATTATTTACCGGGCTCTTTTGTTCAAAGTTTCTGTTTACAAGATTATTTCGTAACTTAAAATGATTGTTTCCTTTCACATGGCTGCCGGATGGGGCTTGAGTTTTTTGCATAACTTGAAAGAACAGTGTGTGTGTGCGCGCTGCATCTGTCATCGCAGGCTGCAGATTCAAATCAGGATTCCTGCGTACTACGTCTTTCTTTCCAGTGGTGCTCCGACTTCCACGAGATAGATGTTACAGGCCCAAGACATTTACTAGTCCATGAGAGAGGAGAGTGTGCAAGCATTTTCAACATTCTGCCAAATTGACAGCCAAGGTCACGGGGAAGCAGTGCTCCTTGAGTTTTCTGAGTTTGTCCTCGCTCTGCTTTCTCAAAGTCCTCAGTGACTTGAAACAACGAGAAAACACTTTCGGGTCTAGTCTTATCTGGTCCCAGTTTTCTGTCAGAGGTGACCACTTAAACCTTGTGCCCCAGTTTTGAGACGAGGGCCTGCTGTTTGGTTCTCTTTTTGTTCCAGGTGTTAACGACTTGGATTACAAATTACTCATACAAGAGGCATAACTTTATTAAGAGTTTAGTATTTGCTAACCACCATGCTAAGAGTTTTTTGGATACAAAATTTTTACCAAAAAACTCCTGTGAGGCATATATATCATTATCCCTATTTTACAGATAAACTGAAACTTCGAGTGTAGAAAGCTTTGGAAGCTAAGGAGCAGAGCCAATATTCAAACTTCGATTTGTGTTCCTCCAGCACGTGAACTCTTTGCCACTATCCTACAGTGTTCCAATGAACCCATAAAAACAACTTGTTCTTCTGCCGTGTACAACAGGAATTGGCAAACTTTTCTGTAAAGGACTAAAGAGTAAATATTTCAGGCTTTGTGGGCTCTGTCGCAACTAATCCACTTTGCTGCTGTAGTGCAAATCTAGAGCTGACACATGACAAATGGCATGGCTGCGTTCCAATACACTTTATTTACAAAACCAGGCAGGCTGGGTTTGACCTACCAGCCACAGTGTGCCAACTCCTAGTGTAGAAGAATCCACGTGTTTTAGGTAAAACTCTTAATACTGCTTTGCCTATTTCAGAGAGACCCTAAATGGTGAAGTTAGTCACCAGACTAGCACTGGATTCATCCTTGGTCAGTGGGTCCCTAAAAGCCCATCATAAAGAATTTTGTGAAGAAATATTTTCCAATCCTGGAGAATTTATCTATGAAATAGGCATTTTGGTGAGGTTGTTTCCATTGACATTTTCAGGAGTCAATTCTTAAGCTTGTGCACCAACAAATTCTTTCCAAAAAAAATTCCATAGTATGGGCAAAAATTCCAGTGAGGGAGCTGGCCAACGAGTCATGGCATTGGACTGTAAAGTGCCCGCCCACTGAAGGGGCCACTGCCTCTTCTCTGTCCAATAGCGTTGATGTGGGAGAATACGCGCTCAGTTGCTGCATCATCTTCTTCAAGAAACCTTGGAAATCCACGTAACCCATGCTAGGGCTACAGCTGCCCTCATGTAGCCTCTGACAAAAGATGGTGTAGAGAAGGGCTGGTGTTCTGCCAATGCACACAGGGGGATATATAACCTTAAAGGTGCTTATAGTCTAAGTCCAACTACTGAGCCGTTCAATTTTTTTTTTCATATTACCCCAGGCCAACAGTATCCTTTAAATAAATAAAGAATATGGTTACTTTTTCAAACTCAAGTAGAAATCCAACTGTGAATATTTTACCAATTTTAAAATGTTAGCAGTATGATGTTTTTCATCAGTGTATTGGCACATTCTGAGATAGTGGCAGAGTGCAGGGGCTGGACACAAACAAATCTGACCCTGATAAAGCAGGTAATAATAGACGTTACTTAAAATATACTCAAACATAAATCTACAATTTCCTATCTTTTTTCATGACTCCTCATTGTATAATTGCCAATAATAACTAGCTGTGAGAGTTTGGGCAAGTTTAATTTTACTGGGTCCTAAATTCTCTTCTATAATATGGGAATATTCACAAAGACTTCCCAGGTTGAGTAGAAAAATGGATTTTAGTGTATAAAGATGGAGAATTTCCCCCAACAACTCATGGGAGGTCTGGGGAAGGTTCATTCATTGTTTGTTGAATTTAACATATGAATAGAGTTCCACTTTTCCAAGGGCAGGTGCTAACAAGGTGCATATGGTCTGGAGCAGCAGATAGGGACCTGAGGGAGCGCTCTAAAACCTACAAGGTGGCTAGTCCCTTTGGAGAGACTCAGGCTGAGCCCACAGTCCTAGCTGAGCAGCTCCATGTTCTAAGACATAAGAATTGAAGGTCTCATGGGTGTTGAGACCATACATGTCCCAAGTAGAGGGCCTAATGCTGACATGACTGACATCTCTTGGTATCTTTGCTTTAAATTCTGTAAAAATACAGAAAAGTCTCTTATCCAATTCCCTACAGGAAAGGAGTAGGAATGATAACATTAAAATGCTTCTCAAAGAAGGCACCATTTCAGGGCTAACTTGTGAACTAGGTAAAAAGTACACTTTAAAGCAATAATGGATGAAATGACAGCTTTGCTATCTGCCATTTTCCCAAATGGACTATTTATTCCCTGGAAGTAGTTTACACCTCAGAAATGTACCTCAGGGTGAAGCAGTATCATTTTTACTTGATCTTATTGAGGGTACAACATCAGATGTGTGGCTAAAAACTAAGACGTTTCATATACCATAAAATCTTATTTTTTTTTTAACTCTCTCTTCATACAATGTAAGGTCTTATACGAAAGGCAGCAGAGTATGCGTAAATAATCATCAATGTGCCTAAACTTAATTAAATCTCCCTAGATTTTAAATTCTCTTTAATGCTATATAGATTTGGGAGAAGAAACAAAGCGGCGATCTATATATAGGTACCAAGTTTGCCATACAGTAACCAACCCCAAAGTTAAATGTTATTTTTTAAAAAATTATTTTTCACATTTACATTTAAAATTTGCAAGCCTAGGATGTTAACACAAAGTCTTACGGTATGAAATAATCACAAAAACTTATGCTATCAGCAGAATCAATTTTTTACTTAATATGAGAGTAACAATTCTGGTAAGCATCTAATCAGTCAAACTAAAACCAAATTTAGCAAACAAATGGATATTGCCAATTTCCATTCCTTCTGCGAGAATAAAATCAAATAGATGTAATTGTTACTGCTATAAACAATATTATAGTACTATTTTTCCCCATAATTGTGAAAGGACCGGGATAACTTAGTGCAGAAAGTATGTTTTTGGCATTTCTTAATATATAAAATCTATCCCATAATATTACAGTAGTATGTGTTTTAATAAGATTATGCATTTAAAATCTGGGTCAGTTGCTTTTCATCTGTAATATGTTTTTGCATGACAGCATCTGAGAATATGTGGAGACATGTCTGCTGCAAAATCATTAAACCAAGAAAAAAAATGACTCAGATTTTACTTATATTTAAAGAAATAAGATGACTAACACATAAGTAGGAAAAGAGCTAAGAATAATTCATTTACAGTTTAAAAATTCTGCATTTAAAGACTCCTTTCTAGGAGTTAACGAAATATTTTAATATACTTGACAGAAACTGGATCTAAGAAATCACTCTTGATCTAAACAGAGACTGCTTTATATTTTAAATGATTTACCTCTATGACTACACATCAGCCATAAAAATCCCAACAGGTTTTATTTCTTTTGTGAATATGTCATGATAGAGCTTTGGTTATAAAATACTGCAGTTGATAAGCTTCCTTAGCGCTCGGTAAAATGGTGCCCTGAAGTTAAAATGCTCCCATTTTATTTTTGCTAACTTGACAATGGAACTTAAAATGCAAACACTTTAAACCACCAAAAGCAAAAATACAAATGCACACACAATAAGTCCTTCTATTCAAAGTTTATAAAATAAGTTTTCATCACCAGTTTATCAGAGTTCACTGATCTACATCTGCAAAAATGTTCTGTTATTTAGACCCCTTTCAAACCACTTTAATGCAAGGGCTAAAGAAAAAGTTCAAAAGAGGAACAGAAGGAGGACCCTGTGAAACATATATTTGTAGAGGCGGAAGGAAGCTGAAAAGCAAATATTCCCTCAGTGGCGATCCATTTTGAAGTCTCTGGTTTGCTCCTCCAGAGTTTCTCGGAGGTATGTTTCTTGGGAATCCACATAGCATGTCAATTGCGTGGCAGCTCATGGTTATAATTCAATGTGATAAAGTCATAAAGCAGAGAGGGCCGGGACAGTTAACCGAATGCCACTCCTCACAGCACACACACGCAAATGTGATGTTGCTGAAATCCAAGACAATTTCCTGCAAACTGGCCAGGACTGTCATTCAAACAAGAGAGCGCTGCATCCCGTTGCTCCTCCAAGATTGAAGCACATCTCTCTCTTTGCTACCGTGTTACCTAAAACAAATTAAACAAGTGAGCATTCACATCCCATATCTATCAAAGATAATCCTTCCTGCTACTGGACCTGTACATTCCTGTTCTGTGTCATTTGTACAGAGTTGAGCATTTTGCACCTTTATCTGTAACCAACCTCACCAAATCAGCTGTTCAAATCAAATTCTTTACATTTCTTGCTTTTAGGTTGCAAAGAAAACATGCACAAAGGCTTCCACAACATGGTATTATGCAACCCAGCTTTGAATTTTGTGGGGTTATAAGAATCGCATCAGATTAGGTACATTCATTGCCCATCAAGTTAACTCATGCATGCTGAGCACGCTTTGTTAATGGCTCTAACATTTTTTCAAATGAATGCTGATTAAAATCAGTGTATGTCAAGATCAAAATGTTGCCTTTGTTACGTTCTTAATGCAGTCGACTTTCATCTTAAAAAATAGGTTATTTTATAAAACTTCCATATTTAGTGGAAACATACATCCGTTAAGAAATGTGTTGTTGTTTTTTCCATTTTTAAACACCCAGGGTCATTACTTATGATATAAGAAAACACCTGCAGTTTGATTTGGTCATCTAAGAAATTTTACAGGTTAGATAATCAATACACAGCTAGAAAAAGAAAAATAAAAGCATAAGACTTTAACATGTCTATACCATGAAAATATTTGCAAAGTGAATTATATTTGATAGCATAGCCATCATGCCTGGGCTTTCAACCCAATCAGGTATTTATTAAAAAGATTTGCTTTTAACTGACCTATGGCCTTTATTTATATATTCTACAATATAATTGCTCTTTTATTTGTGCTGGGGATACCACAGCAAACAAAACATGAACCCCGTCCTCATGCAGTTCAGCTAGAGTAGGGATTGACACACTTTTTAAACACCACACAGTAAATATTTTCTGTTTTGCAGGCCATACAGTCACGGTCACAACTCCTCAACTCTGCCTTCACACCATGCAAGGAGCCACAGACAAGACAATACATAAACTAATGGGCACTGCTGGGGTTCCAATAATACTTTATTTATGGACATTGAAATTTGGATGCCATATAATTTTCATGTGTTACGACATATTATATTCCTTTTGATTTTTTCCAACCATTTAAAAATGTAAAACGCATTCTTAGCTCATAAGCCATAAAAAAAACCAGGACAAGAGTTGGATTTGGCTCACAAGCCATAGCTTCCTGACTCCTACTCTAGAGGAAAGAGCTGGAAAAACAGGTAAATAAATAGTCTGTCCAAAGGTGAAATGTGCTATGGAGACAAGTAAAGCAATATAATGGAGAAAAGAAAGACTAGGGCAGGGAGGGTAGAAGACTGCTGTTACATAGAGGATTCTCGGGAAAGGAGATATTTGTAGGAGACACTTGAAGGAAAGGAGGGATCCCTGACTATCTGGGGGAAGAACGGTTCAGGGAAGGGTCCATGCAAGGGGGCCTTTCTCTGACTGAGGCACAACGATGAGACAAGGAATGCATGGCCAGACTGTCAACCTAAAGGGGTCACTTTGGCTGAAGTGATGACAGGTGAAGCCAGCAGGACCTGTGACAAGAAGGATAAAGGATCTAAGACAAAGTGGAATCAAGGACAACTCCAAGGTCTTCGGATTGAGTAACCAGACGATGGAGTTGGTCATCTTCTGAGATGGAGAGGACTGTCTCTCTCTGCCTTGGTTTCTTTATCTGTTAAATGGAAAAAATAGCACCCACCCCCTTCAGTCAGAGTGAATGAAATACGTGAAATGAAGTACATGGCCCAGTGCCTGTCATGGGGTTAGCACTCAGGAAACGGTGGCTAGTGTCATCTTAGCTCTCTCTGGATCTATCATGCATCCTATACAACCTAACAGTTTTTACAGCCAAGTATCAATCTACCTCTAGGATGTAACTCTCAGAAGCATCTCATTTGAGGAAGCTCATTCTCCATGCCCAGCTCATTTTGGAGCCTATCTACAATTAAAGTTGGATGATAAGATATTTTCAGATTTATTTTCCCTTACAAGTTTTATTTTTCTGATTGTATATGGAAAGTTCATTGTTATTTTGGAATTTTGGTGGATAAAATGTTGCTGACATGTCAATATTAGCCCTGCTGTCATGTGGCAGGGTGCCCTGAATATTTCAAGCTCCGGCTGTAGGGATCAGGAAAGACCAGACATCAGGGTAAAGAGCAATCTCATCTAGATCTTGAAAGACAAGTGGAATTTTAGAAGAGGGAGGAGATGAAGAGGAAGGCAATGAGATATGGAAATATATGGCTTATTTGGCACATGGCAGTAAAGGCCCATCCCAAGATGCTTATACTCTGTATTTTCTATCAGTTACCAATGAGACTCCACTGATGGTCTCTCAGCAGCCGAGGAATCTGGGCAAGGAGTTTGCCCTGGTGGCACAGAAAGCCGAGTATAAGCCAGTTAAAGGCAAGAACAGAGAGCAGGTGGGGAGCTCAGTCAAACCAGTGGTTCCTGCATAGTGCTTGTCATCAGAATCACCCTAAGAACCTTTTAAAAGTATGGTTTTCTAATCCCCATCACAGACTGACTTTACCAGAATATCCTAGAAGTGAGGTTCAAAACAGTGTGTTTTTAACAAGTTCCCATGATGATTTTTCTGTAGCCACTGATACGATCAAATAATTCTAACATTGAGGTAAAAGAGGATAAGGATGACCTATGGTGATAGCCCAACAGACACAGAGCCATTTGAGGAAGATACCAGAAGGACCTGGTCATCTTAGATCTTGAGGATTAGGGAGGTACTGAAAAGAAAGCCTGTTGTTTAAATTCTTAACTCTTACCTTTAGTTTTCCAATATGAAATATTGGAAACATTTAGACACTTAATGGGAACTTGGAAGAACAAAATGAAGTAAGACAATCACAGTTAGGATGCTTGCAAAGAGCCACTGAAAAAAATATTCTCTAAAGCATAGTTTTTCAACCCCAGCACTGTTGACCTTTGGGGCCAGATAACTCTTTGTGATGGGGGCTGTCCTGTGCATTTTAGGATGTTTAGCAACAGCCCTGGCCACTACCCACTAGATGCCTGTAGAACCCCACCCCTCCCCAAGGTGTGACAACTAAAAATATCCCCAGCCATTGCCAAATGTCCCCTTCAGGGCAAAATTGCCTCTCGTTGAGAACTACTGCTCTAAAGACATAGCTCTTCACCCTTAGTAGATGTTTTAAAAATAAGAACATTAAAAAATCTAAAATTTTTCAAAATTCAATGCGATTTACTTCTACTTGCAAACAACAAAAAACCCTGGCAAATGGTTGGCTTTGGTGTGAAGAAGACATTGTGCACTTGTTAAGAGACTTAATACTCACAACTCAAATACAGAAGAATTATTTAGCGCAGTGTATGTAGTAAGACTCAGAATTAAATTAAGAAGAGGAAAATTGAGGCAGGACGACAGAGACTTAGTTGTATTTTTCCACAAAAAAGTAGTAGCTACACCCTCTCTGGGGATATTAAACATTATACAGGCAGAATAAACTTCATGCCAACCTTTTATACTTGGGAAAGACAAGATGACTGGTTAGGGAATTGTCCCCTCTCATTTTCATATCTTCATGTAAGGCTATTAATATCTCAAATTGACTGCTAGCTCTTTTCATATTTGCATTTAAATGGAAAATAAAATTCTGACATAGGTGGCTTACTGCAGACAGTCTTACTTCTTAGCCTTTCTGTGTTTTGATGCTGCTATGCATGAACTGTTAAGGAAAATGGAAACTATTTTGTTATATAGTTAACACCCCGCTAGGGAGGCAACTGCTCTGCCTTTATAGGACCTCTGTCTCACCTATGGTGTAAGGTCAGTGTCGATTTTAAGAAAAAGATAGAGCTTCTGTGGGCACCAAGCTCTTCATGGAAGCCAGTCACAGCTCCACAGATGAATTTACTCTATGTGCATAAGATCCACAAAAGGCATAAAATGTTTTATGCAGTTCAAGTCACACGGACTTGGATTAATAAAGGAAACAAAGTTTTACGACTTCGAGATTATTCCCAAGCGGCGTATCATTCTTTAAAAAACCAGCTAAGTATCACGATGGCTTGGGGACCTGTCTTCTGTTTCTTCAGCTTTTCAAAGTGCTAAATGAAATGTCACTGCCGTTGAGGATTTCGCTAGAGCACACGTATTCCCAGCACACAGAGCCAAATGCCCCTAAAGGTTTGCTTCCTGCAAATGCCCTCTCTAACTGCACATAAATAGAGAAGCAGCTGTTATAGCAAGAGATTAGACACATGCTTTTCCGGAACTCAGTTGGCTGGTGCTCATGATCTTATTTTATATTTATATGGAAGAATCAATAAAAATATAATCTTCCAAAAAGTTATTTCTTAGTCTACAAGAAATACAATGAAAGAAAAATTTTATCATTGATGGATGTAAGACCCTACCTCATTGGCAACTACGAGATTTTTATTCAGGAAGGGAATAATGGCTGAAAGGGGCTATGGAGAAAGGATGTGGAATTATCTTAAGGCAGGGTTTGTTTAGCAAGCACACCTGGGTTTACACAGATTGGAAGTCTATTGGGAGTGGCTTAGAAGAGGAGCTGCTAGAAATGATGGGAGTGTTAACTTCCTTCCTCCGCCACTAAATGACTCCATGAACTTCCACTGCCCTGGATATAAAAGCATATATCAGGTCATTTATCTTAGTCATCTTGATATCACTAACAAGGACAGGTTAGTTGATAATTGTAATTAATGTTGAAAATAGTCTTGATTTTGAAATTTTGATTTTTTGTGTGTGTGAGGAAGGTCAGCCCTGAGCTAACATCCAATGCCAATCCTCCTCTCTTGTGTTGATTTTTTTTTTTTTTTTTGCTGAGGAAGGCTGGCCTGGAGCTAACATCCATGCCCATCTTCCTCCACTTTATATGGGACGCTGCCACAGCATGGCTTGACAAGTGGTACATTGCTGTGCGCCCAGGATCCGAACCCGTGAACCCTGGGCTGCCGAAGTGGAGCATGCGCACTTAACCGCTGTGCCACCAGGCCGACCCCAAAATTTTGATTTTTAACCAGATAATAAGGAACTAATCAACTGACTTTCTACACTATTGATAAATTTGGGTATGGTAATGTCAGCTGAAATTTACATTTAATTTAAAATTTATTATAAAATCTTGCTTTCTAGTATTTTATGTTTTGGATTTAATATCTTTTATTATATTCATGGCATTATATTTAAATATATATTTTATAAAGTCTTGCTTGTTACAATATCTCATACACACACTTAGGGTGAGAACTCACCTGCTTTTGACCTCAGTGACTGAAGATGAATGAGAACTCTAAGTGTTTAGTAATTCAAAATACTCATAAAGGGGGAAAGGTAAGCAAGATGAGAAGCCATTCAAGAATTATTATACTTCCTAAGGGGGCAAAGCTTAGATAAAAACCAGAACTAAAGAGTCACTCCATTCCGGTGTGTCTAATACTAATAACCCCAGAATGATCTGTTTTATTAATTTCCATTCAAGAAATAGTCACTGACACACTAGCTGGCTCTGGGACTATCAGGGTAAGCAAAACAGACAAGGGCCCTGACTTCACAGCTCTCCCCTAAGACAGAAAGCTCTAGGTATTAAGCAAATAGTATACCAATCCAGGTAAAATGTAAGCATGGTAAATGCTCAGAGATACAGGGGACATGAATCCAAGCAGGGACGGATTCCCGGAAGAAATAATGGTTAACTAGAAA
This sequence comes from Ceratotherium simum simum, assembly GCF_057802395.1. NCBI lineage: Eukaryota > Metazoa > Chordata > Mammalia > Perissodactyla > Rhinocerotidae > Ceratotherium > Ceratotherium simum. Next base: position 67,671,159 of record NC_141904.1, read on the forward strand.
AGAAAGGAGAGAAGCACATTCCTTTGCAACTGCAAAGGCACCAGAGTAAGAGGTACAACAGAGACTGGAGCAGAAAGAATGAAGGGGAGACGGCTTGCCAGGTTATCGATTAAGGGCCAGAAGGCAGGGGCTAGTGGACCATGGAGCCAGGAGAAGCCATTGAAAGATTCGGGAGTGGACAAGCTTAGAAGACTGGTATTTCACAAAGATTACTGTAGTCATCGTGTAGAGAATAGACCAGAATGGAGCAAGAGCGGATGTGAGGCAACAACTCAATAGTCCAGATGAGACACAGTGTGGACGGGACGGGGGTTGTAAGTATGGTGACACAGACTCATGGAGAGATTTGCGAGAAACAATCCTAAGGACAAAATAATAGATTGGACCTGGGGAGATAAGGAAGAAGTTAGATTTCTGGCTCAAGAACTGGGTAGACAGTGGTGCCCTTCAGAGACAATGGTGCCCTTCACAGACAGGGAGAACTGGAAAGAGGACCATTTGGGGAGGAAACGGTTGACGTGTAAGACTTGATTTAGAGTCTTCAACCATTAAATCTCCTTTCAGGCAGTAGGCATTTCTACTTTAGCAAATCATCTGTATATGGACTCTTGCCATGCTATTATGATACACTGGCCTGTCAATTCTGAAACTTTAACTTTAGAAGGAGCTACAATGAATTTAGTGGCCCTACCTAAAATAACAAGTTCACCCACCAAATCACTGTTCTATGAAATCTGACATAAAGGGTGACACTGGGAAATGGGCTTTTCAGAAGGCCAGAGTCATAGGGTGGCATTGCCTGAGCAAGTTTATCAACATAAAATCATGTTGTCCTCTTGATGGCAGGATAAAATGAAGGAGGGACCCCATAGCTAATAATGTGCTGAAGTTGTAAGTGATAGTTGTGTTTTGTCTATACTTGCCTTGGTCGTTTTCACTTTATTGCCACTGCTACAGGACCAACCTGAGTAATCTGGCAGCACTTTACAATCCTCTCCTTCCAAACAAGGATTCATGTGACACCACCATTTCTGAATCACGATGGAAGCTAGAAAAGAAAGGCCAAAAAACGTTTGTGACCCTGTTTCTTCCTCCGAATATGGACAACGTAAAGTTCAATACAGATTAGGAAACTGACTTCAAAGACTGCTAATAAGCAGTTAAGTGCGCGCGCTCCGCTGCTGGCGGCCCGGGTTCGGATCCCGGGCGCACACCGACGCACCGCTTCTCCGGCCATGCTGAGGCCGCGTCCCACATACAGCAGCTAGAAGGATGTGCCACTATGACATACAACTATCTACTGGGGCTTTGGGGTGGCCGGGGGGGGGAGGAGGACTGGCAATAGATGTTAGCTCAGAGCCGGTCTTCCTCAGAAAAAAGAGGAGGATTAGCACGGATGTTAGCTCAGGGCTGATCTTCCTCACAAAAAAAAAAAAAAAGACTGCTAATAAGAATTATTTCACCATAGGTAAATTTAAAGAATGCAATTAGCCATATAATCTATAAAATATCATTTTGCCCTTGGGTAACTAACGGTAATACAGTTAATAAGCTGGCAAGCTCTACAGTGGGCCTGCCTGCCTGTGAATGTGGCTGTGCTACTTTTTTTTCAGTGACCTTGGACTAGTTATTTAACTCCTCTCAGCCTCAGTTTCTTCATCTGTAAAATGCGGATAAAAACAGACCCTGGCCCCAGGATATCAAGAGGATAAAGCTAACCCATGTGAAAGTCTTGGCTGACTTGGGGCCAGTCACTATGTTGTCAGAAAATGATGCTATTATTGTGGTCATCATCTTTAGTTGTAGGTTACAATGGTGGATCTTGATATTGCAAAGTTGTTATATTTGGTACTCTTTGTTGTCAGTAGCAAAGACCAAAAGCGGTAAACATTTCCATCATACGTGGTGTCCATCTTTCCATGCCATTCCAGCAAGTGGTGAGTAACTTGAAGTCAATTACTAGGTGTGAAATGAAGATGGGAGGACCTGGTATTCCCTCACATGCCGATACACTAGACTAGTTAGGTTACCTGTGAGTTCACTTTCCTCCTTACCTCACCATCCCTGCCAATAAAATGATTCATGTTTTAAGCCTATAAAGCAGAAACTAGCACCCCAGTTCTCTTGGTTTGGAGGCAGATGAAGAGAAGTCAAGAGACACTCCTAACGTTGTTGGTTATTCTCACAGATTCAAAGGACAAAAAGGATTTAGGTTGATTTTTAAAGGTGAGCCCAGCCAATGGGCTGGTCCGGGACAGAGCTCCAGGGCTGGAAGTGGTGGGTAGTTTAGCCCAGTTTTTTTGTTTTTGAAACACCAACTTTGATTGAGTCCAATCCATTGGGGGTTGTTTTCTAACTACTACTGCCTGAGAAGTCTGAAACTCAAGTTCAAACAAATCTTTATAAATGCTAAGAGCTACTTTTTCTTTAGGGCTGGGTACCCTGCTAATTGTCTTCCCTGCCTTTTCTAATTTCAATCTCACTGCAACCTGGAGGTTAAAAATTGTTACCTTTCTGTATTTTATAGAGAAGAGATAGCCGAGGCCCTGAGGTTTTGAGTGACTTGCCCAAATTCACAGCGTGCAAGCAGTCAAGCAATATCTGAATGGAGCAGTCTAACGCTAGAGCCCACCTCCAACCCTTAAATACATACCCCTCCCTCACACCTGAGATCTCTAGGAGAAAGAACTCCTTGTATAGAAGCAGCGACCAAAGTAGGTAACAGCAAGCCAGTGCATTCCAAACTCTGTCTGATGGGAGAAAATGCAATATGGCATGATGAGGGCACAGGATAGTTTCATTATCGACTCAAGTGGCCAGACATTGTTTCTTCTCCACATGCACCACCGTTCCTGATTCTAGCCAAATACTGATCGAGGATAACCATTTGCTATTTAAATCAGAAGGTGCCAACACTGAGAAAGGGAAATAGCTAAATGGGTTATTTATTTTGTCAGAGACTGCCACTGAACTGGAGTAGACAGACACACTGGGGTGAAGCCTGAGAAGGTTATATTCTTTTCAGCCCCAAATATCACAACAATCTCACCTGAAAACTGTATGAGCTCTGTCATTTTCAAAGCACCTACTGTTGCTCTTTTCATTGTCCCACAACCTTCAGAAGCAGCAAGGAGAGGCAGATGGTTCCAGAAAAAAAAAAAAAAAAAACAGCTTTCTGCAAAGTTAGTAAAGTGAAAGAGGAGGTACTAGAATTTACATCTTCGTACTCTCTACCCAGCAGTCCTACTATACCACAATTTACAGTAATAGTTAAGATTAATTCAAGTGCTACATCGAGTCTGACCATATTCACAGTGCTGACCAGTCATTCATTGTTTTCTGAATACCTTAGGTTGGTCCCAGGTGGATAAAAAGATAAATAAGAGATGGTTCCCAAACCTCAATTTAAAATACCATCTGCAGGACTGGAAAAGTTATATAAATGTTGACAGAGCTTAGTTATATTTACACAGAGTTAAAGCTGAATTTAACATACTTTTTTTATCTTTAAAAGTCTTCCTTAGACAAACTTTCTTCCACTCAGCAGTGGGAGCCTATGTCGTCTTGAGAGGGATCAGAGCTACATGGAAGATTCAAAGGAAGCCTCGACAGCTGGCTAGTGATCTGTCCCAGTGAAGGCAGGAGGGGCAGTGGGGACAGTGAAGGGTCCACCTGGAAGCCAGTAGCCCCGTGTGGCCGAAGTGAGGGTGGGCAAGGAAGCGCTGGACGCTCAGCTGAGGAAGGTGCTCTGGGAAGCAACCTATAGGGGCTCTCAAGGCCAAGTCAAGATTAGACTTGATTCTCTCAGCAGTGGGGAGCTGTGGAAGGTTTGTGAACAAGGTAGTGCAATCAGCCAGGGAAACGTGTGAGCCTAGAAGAGTCAGCTTGGCAGAGGATGACGAAAGAATTTGGGACAGAAAGGAGTCTGAAAGAGAAGACCAATCCAGGTGTGAGCGAGAAATCTGGGAACAAATTCCCTGCAGAGGAAATAGAAGGAATCAGATTATCTCAACATCACAGCAGAGAAGTGCTAGTACTTCCTTACCGGACTCATGGGGACCCAAGATAATTCTGGTGCCAAAACCTAGAAAAGGAGCTTGAGGGAAAAAAATTGATGGATTCAGGCATTCATGACAGAAAAATATGTCAATTCTTAACTATAAAAAAAAAAATGTTATTTGCCTAGTATTTTGTTTAAAGATTTAAATTTATTTAAATAAATAAAAGGAAGCATATATGATCAAGTGCTTATAAAATTATTTACTAATTTTCTTTCATTTAATTAGAAAATATGGAGTGATTTCTCTAAAGAAAGATTCACAACAGGCTCCTTAAAATAGCAAGCTGCCCTCAAATTTAAAATATTTCTATTCGCAAAGAAAAAAAAATCATTTTCAGATCTTATGGAAGAATACATTGAGTGAGGTGCCTCAATAAGTAGATAGACTATCCATGATAGAGTTTCTTTGTGAAACACTTAATAACAAATGTTCTTTCAGAAAAGAGAGACATAATAACAGTCACCACAGTAGCCAAAACAAAAGTTTCAAATTCCTTAATGAGTTAAAGATTGACTAAGGAACTCACAGCTAAGGTGAGAACCAACCCCAGGGTTGACCTGACAGTGAATAAGATAATTAAACAGTCCAGAAGTTTAAGGTTTGAGTGTATAGGGAGCCGGGCTATGAGCAGAGACAAAGGCCTCAGAAGTAGGAGTCTATTAAAATAACTCTTGAGAACATCTGCCCACTTAACTGAGCCTCGTCTCCACAGGAAAGTAAGTTTGTAGGAGGCATCTATATATTTTTTCTGTTACAAAATGCCATAATAGTACTTTAAATGAGAAAGTGTCTTGTCACTTCTATTTTTAAAATAAAATTCTTTAAAAAGCCCCAGGCCTTCCTGACTTATGAAAACACAAAATATCCCTATCTTCAAGCTGCCAACCTGTAATGAGTTTCTAGTTTTATGCAAAAATGAAGAAAAAGAGTGAAGCCATGGTTTTGTGGTAGCGATTAGTACTTTCTATAATGTTTTGTAGGTGAAAATGTAACATGACTAACTAGCTATTTTGGTACATTTCCTTTACTCTCTGCTGTATAAAATAGATTGAGTTTTCTTTCCTATCCCAGTCCCATATAAATATCACCCCATTAAATAAAACACATATGTATTTATATAGCTATTTAGACAAGCCCACCTTCAAATAAGACTAACAAAAAAACAGGCTCACTTCTCAAGAGTTGGTCTCTCATTTGTTGACTTAGTTTAGTTGTATTTACGCAGAGTGAAAGCTTTTCTAAAGAAAAGTGTATTTTTATACTGAAAGCATGGACAGTCAGACTAAGAACACATCTTCCTAGAATATATATCTGCTAGAAAATGGGAATGGTCACAAGAATATGCTGTGAGATATTAATGTATTTTATCTTTAGCTATTTTGCTCTTCTCACTGTTACTTCAAGGTGCTCACTGCATTCTTTAAAAATTAAGCCATTTATTAACTTTCAAGATAGGTAGGTGGAAAGCCCTGCTAGTTTATATTTCTCGTTAAGGAAAGAGTCCATTCCAACCTGACCCGGGTAACACACATAAAAGCAGTAGTTAGAGCACTCTGATTTTATTTTAAAGGAGCCTTTTACTTGTTCACACATTTCACAAATAACACAGTGTTGTTATTTCCACAAAGTACATGGAGTACTGAGTGTGGCAGTGGACAGATATGTATAGACCGATCTTTTGTGATCTAGGTTTGTCCTCTCAACTAAATACCATCTCACACAAGTGCATCCACGTAGAGTGGGGCCTCTAAGGCAGGGTTTCTCAACCTTGACTCTATTGACATTCTGGGCCAGATAATTCTTTTTTGGGGGTTTTATTTTCTGTGTGTGTGTGTGTGTGTGTGTGTGTGTGTGAGGAAGATCAGCCCTGAGCTAACATCCGATGCCAATCCTCCTCTTTTTGCTGAGGAAGACTGGCCCTGGGCTAACATCTGTGCCCATCTTCCTCTACTTTACACGTGGGACGCCGCCACAGCATAGCTTGACAAGCGGTGTGTCAGTGTGCGCCTGGGATCCGAACCTGCGAACGCCGGGCCGCCACAGCGGAAGGCGCGCACTTAACCGCTATGCCACCGGGCCAGCCCCATGGGCGAGATACTTCTTTATTGTGGGAGTCTATCCTGTGCATTGTAAGATATTTTGCAGTATCCCTGGCCTCCACCTGCTAGATGATAGTAGCACCCTCTGCCCCAGTGTCACAACCGTAAGTGTCTCCAGATATTGTGAAATGTCCCCATGGGGGCAAAATCTACCTGGTTGAGAAACACTGATTTATGGTTACACAGATGTACTAACCCCAAAATAAGAGACTGTGCTAGTTCATCAGACCTCATCAAAGCTTTGGCTTGTGAAAATAATGCTAATCCATGGTAAACTCCATGCCTGGACTAGTCATGTCTTCCTTCCTGCCCCCAGCAGGGGCAGTTCCACAAGTCTAAAGTTTGCATGCATGCACTCTCTCTCTCTTTCTCTCTCACACACACACACAAATCCTGGCTAATCCTGAACTAGCCATGAAACCTATGCTGACAAGGTGACCTGTCAAATTCAGGGTCACATTTTTCCTTCTCGGAAATCTTAGGGTACTTTCTATGAATTTTGTCCATAGCACTTCATATCCTTTCTTATTGGCACATTCTGCTTCATCCACTCTCCTAGAATACAAATTCCCACAAGGCAGGAATTAGATCCTAAAATTTTATTTCATCTGAGGCCTCTACGATCAAGGGCTCTGTTAACATCTCCAGCCTTGTCTTCTACCGTTTCTGAGCCAGCGTGAGCTACACCCAGTTCGCGGGTTTGCCCCACTCATGCTCACAAGCTTTCCACCGCTGTGCTCTCTAGTTCCCTCCTACCTGGTAAAGTCAGACCCATTGCTTCTTAGGGGAACCATCCCTGATCCCTTTCTCTACTGTCTCCTGGAGGCCTTCATTTACTAGACTTAATTTGTGTATCTTTCCTAGTGAACTGTGGGCTCCTTGAAAGCAGGACTTGAGTCTAATTAACATCCTCCTCCACCCCCCAGCATCTAGGACATCCCAAGTACAAAGGTGCTAAATTAAAACGATGAAGGAACCAACATAGGCAAGGTGCATCTCCTTCCAACTCCCAAAGTGCTTTGGTAAAGTACACCTCCCTGTGCTTCACCTGATGGCCTCTGAGAAGACTCAAAAAGCTGCTTCATATTTTTGGTGGCACAGAGAACAGACCCAGTAAGAAAACCTTGTGAAATTACATCTTAAAGACAGCTCTGTGTCTCATCACACAGTCCATAAAGGCATGCAAGTTGTCTGCAGTGCGAACAGCTACTCTCAGCCTTAACTAAGCAAATTCTGACATCTCAGAAAAATAGAAGAAATTTGGGCATCATCAAAAGAAAAAAAATAGCTTTAAAAAGTAACTGCCTCCCGTTCCTGAAATTTTGTCTTATTAATCTTTTGTAAAAGCACTGTTTAGAAAGCATTCACTTTGACAAAATAAATTAAGCTTCACTGTATTACATATTTATCTCATTTTATCATAAAACCATTCAGCATTATCTCTAAAGAGCTGTATTTTGATAAATGTGTAGAATACAGTTCCCACCACAAAACAGCCTTGTACATACCAGTAGAAGATTCAAAGGGAAGAATTCTTAACAGCTAAATAGTTGTTTGTTTTAGGACCAAGTAACCATATCCTGTCAAATAATTCCCCATCCCTTCTCCCAAATCCCAAATGAATATTAAAGATACATTTCAATAATTTAGGGAGATTTCTTAGTTAATTATAATTAAAAAGCTTGGGGGGGGGAACAGCTAGTTTTTCTCCCTATTTAACTAAATAAAAGCTATGATTTTATGGAAAAGCAATGAAAACACCAGATAAGTATCTGTGGTGTGGATTAACAAAAATGCCTAAGAATACTCCAATTTCTATGCCAACATTAATTACTGCCCCACTCCAACATCTTCTTGTCTTTGTTTTAATTTAAATGTAAATTCAAGCAAATTTTATATTTTAGATCTTCTCTATTCTTATTGACAAATAAGATAAGAGGAACATATCAGCAGAGACTGGGTCTTCCCACATGCCAATTAGCAGCATGATACTGCATACTTATTATGGGATAAAGATTAAGCAGGTAAAGTTAAAAAGCCCTAATGGAAACATATTCAGATAAGGCACAGAAGATCATCGGGATATGAAAACAGACATAAATCCTAACTAGAGCCTCAACTACAACCTTCTATACCTTCTTCAGTGACTTTGATGCAATAAACATTTATGGAACACCGACTGTTTGCCAGGCAATGCTAGGTGCAGAGGGCACAAATATGAAGACACAATCACAATCCCATCTTTCAGAGGTTTCGTATTGTCTGGACACAAATGTGGCACTAAACTTATTTACATAAAGCTTATCCTGCACTGTCCAACAGAGAAGGTTCTAGTCACAAGTTTCCATTTAAATTTAAATTCACAGTAGTCACATGTCAAATGCTCAACAGCTACATGTGGCTTGTGACTCCAATCATACCGGACCCATACACATCATCACATACAGATATAGAGATACATAGAAAGAACATTTGCATCGTCACAGAAAGTTCTACTGCACAGACTCTGCTCAGACACCAAATAATTGGTCTCCATCACTTACTAATCCTATGGCAATAGGCAAATCATTTAGTTAGACTGCGAGTCTGTTTGCTTTGCTGTAGACACGACCAAAATGTCCTTCAGTAGAGGAATGGCTAAATAAATTATGACCTATCCATACAATGGTGTGCTATGGAGCAATTAAAAAAAAAACCTAATATTAATAGGAATAAAGCAGGTTGGATTAAGAAATATCCAATGTGATATCATTTGTGTACAATACACATTCATATTGAAATCTACCACATTTTCTACAGACCTATCTTAAATATACAAATATACAGAAAAATATATTGACCAAAAAGATAAATGTAGTTACCCCTAGGGTGGTGGCCAAAGGTGATTTTGTCTATATACAAACAAGCTACTTTAGCGTAAGGTATTAATATTTCCTTTACTAAGAGCAAGATGCTAATAGTAATCTCTACCCTATCTGTACTTGCCAAGTACCAAAAAAAGTGCTCTGAGTGTCGTAAAACATTATTTAGATATATGACTTTTTATATCCAAAGATTTTAGGCAAGACAAAGTATAAATATAGTTTATGTTATGATTCATAAGTTCCTGTAGAAGTTTATAGTATACAGAGGCAAGCAAACGCAGTTGTTATCTTTAAAAAACAATTGGTGATTAGTGAAGGTGAATCAATTCTCCACGGCGCTAAAACTCACTCATGCTCCAGCCAACTGGGGGGACGTGTAAATAAGAGACCCAGTTCCTATCCTCAAGTAACTCGCAGACTAACTAGAAGGCACACATTCCACAAGTTTTTACAACAAAATGAGATACATGTCATGAACTGGAAGTATGGGGAAATACAAGGACATACACGAGATTTGAAAGGAAAGTAGGAATTAAGTAGACAAAATGTACGTTGCAGGGAAGAGGGCGATTCAGGCAAAGGGTATAGACAGGTGAAGCACAGAGATGAAAGGGAATGGAACGGAACCCAGTTTGGATGGAGTAAAGTAGATGAAAGAGAGAAGTGAGACAGAGTCAGATTATGCAGGGCTTCAGAAGCCATGGTAAAGAATTTAGATTTGATTTTAAAGACAGTGGGAAGTCATTGAAGTGTGGTTTTAAGAATGAGAGTGAGGGGCCGGCCCCGTGGCTTAGCGGTTAAGTGCGTGGGCTCCGCTACTGGCGGCCTGAGTTCTGATCCTGGGCGCGCACCAACGCACCGCTTGTCTGGCCATGCAGAGGCGTTGTCCCACATACAGCAACTACAGGGATGTGCAACTATGACGTACAACTATCTAGTGGGGCTTTGGGGAGAAAAGAGGGGCAAAAAAAGGAGGAGGATTGGCAATAGATGTCAGCTCAGGGCCGGTCTTCCTCAACAAAAAGAGGAGGATTGGCATGGATGTTAGCTCAGGGCTGATCTTCTTCACAAAAAAAAAAAAAGAATGATCAGTTCTGGTTTTCTAGGAGGATCATTCTGGCTACAGGGTGGAAAATGGAAGACTAGGAGGAGTAACCTCAGCAAGATGTAATGTTGGCCCCTAGACTGTGGAAGTCACCGTGGGGTAGAGAAAAGTGGACTGATTTGAGAGAGAGCAAGGAGACGGAATGGGTATGATTTGGATTTCGTTGATGAAGAAAATAAATATATTAAACTGTCCCAGCTGGGGGGATAGGAACTTAGCAAATTTCTTTTAAATGCTTTTTTTTTAACGTTAAAGATCTTTATCTTCTTTTATAGGTCCACAATCTTTTATCTATAACCCCCAAATCCCCAAAGCTCTGAAAATGGAAAGGATTTCTGTAAGATGGCAGCAAAACCTGACCTGAATTAACACGAGGTTCTTCACCTTGCTTTATCCCATCCTGTATGAATATTCATTTATTTCACTGTAGAAATATTAATATCTGTGGTTATGGATACCACTGGAGAAGACATTAGGTTTGTTAGGTAATAGATGGTATATGTAGTACGTTACCTTTATAAAATATGACAAAATTCGAATTTGGTAACACATCTGGCCCCCAGGGTTTCTGATAAGGAACTATAAATGGGGAATTTTCCCCTTGCACTTCCCGGCTTTAAAGGTGGCTGAGATCAGGCTGCTACACCACCACTGGTAATCATACAGCCCATAAATTTGTGTCCGTGTTTGGTAGGGGAGGTGCGATGCGGGCAAGTCAGCTATTATTTTTTATTTTGCAATAAGATCTGGGGTTAAGAATGTGTGTGTGTATTTTAACTGTTGATCTTTAGACATACATCAGATAAAACTGGAAGTGTTCATTTTCAGGGAGGTTTCACACCACTGTAGAGAAATTGCTACAAGGCTTAACCTCCTGTATCTGTTCCCCTGGGGACTAATACTTGTTTCTAACAAGGCATCTGCTGGAAGGAGCCAGGGGCATCAAAAGGAATCAATCTCAGGCCTCCACCTACAGTCATCAACATTCAACATTCAACATTCATTCTTTTTTTTTTTTAACTATTGGCACAGTAGTCTGCTGGAAGATTTGGAAACAACAAATGAATGATCCATGATCCCAAACCATTCACAGAGATGTTGCTCCAAAGAAGATGTTTTATAAATGTTTGTTAAAATAATAAACCAGAAATTAAGAGAATTTTAATCTACAACATTAAAGATGAGATGAGAGAACCAGGCTGCTATTTTTTTTTTTTTTTTTTTTTTTTTGAGTACAGAATTTGAGAACGGGAATAAGAGCGTGTCTAGGGAAGAAACTGCTTTGATGGGTAAGATCTGCAGAGACAGCTGGGCCAGAAGAAATCAAAGCACATCTTCCTGATTTTTTGGGAATGGAACTCCCCATTGGTACCTCTTGAAAGACATCACTAATAACTTACCTTACTGATCAAGAAATTTGTGGAGTTATATTTATGTTCACTTTTGGAATGACACTGACCTAGAAGGAAACTACTTTTCTTTGCATTGCAAAGATAGTAAAGTAGGGGGGTTCTTGGTAGTTCTAGGTCCTTGTGCAATATTGGAGCAACTGACCAGAAAGGTCTTACCTTCAACACAAGAAGGCTGAGCCCGAGTTGTGCCAGCAACCTGTCCCGGGAAGCAAGAACACTTGACCGTTTGTGATCGCTCTTCTATGCGGTTCTTGTTACAGCACCTGTGCACAGCGACCACCTCACAGGTCCCTTGCTTGATCTGGTGGTGACCTGGTAAGTATTGGGGGAGAAAAACAGACACAGTGCTGTTAGGAGAAAATGAAACCACCAAGAACGTGAACCATCAAGACTATGGTTTCCAACTTCCTGTGCTATGCTTATGAATCTTTGTAATTTTTTTATTTTGATGTAGTTTCAAATTTATATAAAGGTGGCAAGAATAGTGAAAAAAACTCCTAGAAACCTACAGTAGAAAGAAATTTGGCCCCTAAGACCTTCAACCCATGGTTATGTTATGTTACGTTACATAGCAAAAGAGATTTTGCAGATGTAATTGAGATTACTAATTGGTTGATTTTAAGAGAGTGAGATTATCCTGGGTTATCCATGTGGGGCTAATGTGATCCATGAACGCTTAGAAACGGAGACACGAAGGGGAAGTCGGAGATTCAAAGCATGAGGAAGACTCAGAGCATCACTGCTGGCTTGAAGACAGAGGGAGCCAAAAGCCAAGGAAATGGAGACCTTAGTCCTAGAACCACAAGGAACTGAATTCTGCCACTAACTTGAACACACTTGGAAGTGGACTCTTCCCCAGAGTCTTCATAAAGGAATGCAATCCTGCTGATAGCTTGATTTTAACCCAGTGGTGAAACCCTGAGCGGACCATCCAGCCACACTGTGCCAGACTTCTGACCTACAGAAACAGGCTGCTAAATTTGTGGTAATTTGTCACAGCAGCAAGAGCAACCTAACACAAGACCTTTTACCCAGATTCAGTAATTGTTAGCTGTGACCCCATTTGCTTTATCATTCACTCTCTTTCACATATTTTTCTGAACCATTTGAGAGTAAGTTGCAGACATGTTACCCCTTTACCCCTAAATACTTCGGTGTTTATTTCCTAAAACAAAGATTCTCTTACGAATCAGAAAATTTGACATTGATACAATACTATTACATAATCTACAACCTATAGTCAATTTTGCCAATTGTCCCAATAATGTCCTTTAGCCATTTCTCCCCCTGCTCAGGATCCAACCCATGGGCTACATTACATTTAGTTGTCCCATTTCTTTAGCCTTCTTTAAACAGAAACTATTCTTCAGTTTTTATCTTTCTTAACCTTGACATTTTTAAGGAATCCATGCCAGTTATTTTCTAGTACATCCCTCCAATTGCTTTTGTCTGATGTTTCCCCTTGATTAGATTAAGGTAACACCTTCTTAGCAGAATACACCAGAGTGACACTATGTTCTTCTCAGTACATGATCACATGATGTCCATTTGTCCCATTATTGGTCCTATTACCTTTAATCACATGGTTAAGGTGGTTCTTGCCAGGTTTTGCCATTTGTAAAGGTACTATTTTTCCCTTTGTAATTAATAAGCATTTTACGGGGAGATATAGTGAGAGTATATAAATATCCCATCCTTCATCAAACTTTTACCCACTATTTTTATCATGCATTAATGATTTCCACCTGAATCAATTATTATGATGGTTGCAAAACTGATTCTATATTAGTATTCATATTCTCTCAGATCTAGACAGGAGGAGACCCTTCAAACTGAGAGCAGTGTCATTTTGACCTATCCCCATTATTCTTTGACATCTTCTTAACTTTCTAGCTCAAAAGATGTACTAGAATCACCTCATATTTTCTCTGCCCTCACCATTTTTCTGCAAGGAACCCTGATTATTTTCAGTTGGGCAACAGATATAGAAACCAAGGTCTTGGCACACAGGCTTACTCATTGCTACTAGGGAGTGATTTTGGGTGAAAGGGTAGATAGATGTAGGAAGTGTGTGTGTGTGTTCAACATAACTTCACACTGATACCTCCAATTCCAACTTAGCACCGCAGGTTCTTGCTACTTTCTCCCCAATTCTATATTTGTATCTCCCATCACCAATAATGAGAAACTTGACTTCCATAGTCCTATAACAAACAGACAATAGTTTAAGTTTACTTTACATTGGAATCCATTTTATCAGTTAGGAGTCTTTTGCTATAACAACAAAAACCCATATGAGCTACCTTAATCTAAGGACAACTTATTGGAAGATGATCAGGAGACTGTAGAACCAAGAGAGAATTTAGCTTACTGGTAAGTGGAACCATCCTCATGGCTGGCCCTGAGTGAATAATTTTACTCTATGAGTCTGTCATTCTGCTCAAGGTCACGTCAGTTGTGGCAGCCACCCTCTAAGATGGTCCTCAATCATCCCTGCCTCCTAGTATCCACACCTTTGTGCAATCCCTTCTCACATGGCACCAGGGTTGGCCTTTATGACCAATCGCATGCAGCCGAAGTGATGGTATGTCACGTCCAAGATTAGGGAGCCACTCTCTCTGTGCCTCTCAGATCACTCACTCTGGGGAAGCCATGGAATGGATGGCCCTATAGAGAGCCCCATGCGGCAAGAAATTGAAGTTTCCTGCCAACAGCCCTATAAGTGAGCTGATAAGCAGACACTCTCCCACACTGGACCAGGGTTGGACTGTGTCCCAATAGCATACAGCAGCAGAAGTGATGGTTTGTCACTCCCACAGTTAGGTTATAAAAGACAGTGGTGTACTTGCTTGCTTGCTCATCACTCATTCTGGGGGAAGCTGTGTTGGGTCCAGCTCTATGGAGGGGCCTGTGTGGCCAAGAACTGAAGTCTACTGCCATTAGACACATGAGTGAGCTTGGAAGTAGATCCTACAGCCCTAGTCAAGTCTTCAAAGACTGTAACCCCAGCCAACAGCTTAACTGCAATCCGACAACCCTGAGGCAGGACCACCCAGCTAAGCCACTCCCAGATTCCTGATGCTCAGAGACTGTGTGAAATAATACATGTTGATTGTTTTAAGCTTCTAAGATTTGGGCTAATTTGTTACACAGCAATAGATAACTAATACACCGACTCTGGCTATACCAGGATGGAGAGACTTATCTTTGCTCTGATAGAAACAATGTAAACAAGATTGCAGAGGCAATGTTTAGAAATGATTAATGAGAGACAACCTTTTCAAGCACCCTTGAGCACCCTCATGATTTTCAGATACACCATTTACATATAAATTGTTCTGTGAATTACAAGCAATCTCATCTACTCATTAAAACAGGTTTTCCGAAGGATTCTCATGGGTTAGTGCTTTGCTTGGTTTCTGTTGTTTGGTGCATGTGTTTCAAATAACAAAACTAATTTAAAAACATTCCATAATTCAGCCTTTTAATCCATAAAGACAGGCCTTCCACAAAATAACTCTATATTATTCTGAATTTTTCCTGGCCCTCTCCTCTCATACTATCTTAAATGTTGGTGGAAGCAAAATTCAATTACTGGCAAGAACAAATACTAAGGCAAAGTTTCATTTGTAAAACACATAAAAGCAGAACCAGTACCCTGAGAATCAAACCACTAGCATGAGAGAAAGTTTTCAATCTACTACAGAAGCATAAATATGAAAGAAGTGATTAAAACTATAAATCTAATTAAATTGATTTCCCATAGGTAGTTGTATACAATTGTAAAAAAAAAAAGTAACTAAAAATAGTAATTACAATGTCAGTAAAGTAGCCTGGGAATTTAGCACTGAGTAAGCAGAAAAGTGAGGCCTGGGAAGAGTTCATGGGGAGATCCTTTCTCTGGTTTCCAAATGCAAATAAGCACCTTCAGGTCAAACATTCCTTAACAACTAATGACTAGCCATGTGGGAGAAACAGGGTGAATTCATCCTCAGTCCTCTCTCAAGGACTGCCCTCTGTGTTGGCCATTGTCTCAGTTTGCTTGGCTTCCATAACAAAGTACCACAGAGTGGGTGGCTTAAACAACAGACATTTATTTCTCACAGTTCTGCAGGCTAGAAGTCCAAGATCAAGGTGCTGGCCAATTCAGTTCCTGGTGAGCGCTCTCTTCCTGACATGTGACAACTGCCTTCTCACTGTGCCCTCACATGGCAGAGAGAGAGCACTCTGATGTCTCTTCTTTTTATTCATAATGACACCCACCAGCCAGCCCTATCAGATTAAGGCCCCATCCTTATGACCTCATTTAACCTTTATTACCTCCTCACAGACCCTGTCTCCAAATACAGTCACATTTGGGGGTTAGGGCTTCAACATACGAATTTAGGGGGTGGGGAAGAGACACAAACATTCTATAACAGCCATCATGCCTTAATTAGATTTTAAATGACCCTAGAGAGTCTACAATGAAGGCAGCTCTAAACCTCATTAACAAAATAAAAGAAATATGCTTTAGTAACTTCTTAGAATAGTCAAGAAGTCTTCTGGACATTCATTAATATTATAGTTTGCTTAGAATTTTGTTGCTATTTAGATAACCATACACAAATGCAAATAGATTTTTTTTTTTCTATTCAAACTTGTCTCTGAATAATCAGCTTGCCTGGTCTCGGATTTTATTCATTTATACAGCACCGACTATGGTACTTCATTGATTTTAGGATCCATTTTTTTTCATTTTTTAAGATGTCAGGAGGTGTCACAACCGATAGCATCTTCCCATTATAATTGGCATTGCTTTTCTTTCTTAGAAATACACAAAATAGCAGCATATCTCACAATTGACAGCATCTTAGATTTGATAAAATACGGTAGGTTGCAGGCACTGTTCTAAATTCTTCACAAATATTATCCTATGTAATCTTACAAAAATGCTATGATGTAGATACTATTTTTATTTCTATTTTACATTTAACAAAATGTACAAAAATTAATTTGCCCAAGGTCACACAACTAGAAATCGGAAAGAGGAGAGAGTCAAACCCAGGCAGTGTCTATGCTCTCACAGGATGGTGGGGGTGGGAGGTGGGTAGCAGCCATGGTAGCTGATATTTCACCAAGTAGCACCAAAATGGGAGCTCCGCCTCAGCAAGTCACAAGGCACATCTCAGTTTCCCACTGAAAACATCTTTTCTACCTGATGACTGTTTGTGGGGCTCCAGATAGGCAGTCTCTCTAGAAATCTCTCTACTGTTGACACTGGACTATGATCTTTGAATAAGGATGTGCCTCATTTCTTTGTAATCTACAGTTCCTGGCACAGGAAATAGGTACTCAGAAACAGGTACTTAAAATTGCTCTAGGAATGATGGCAGAAGAGAGGGAACCAGTGTGGGCTATGCACAGAAATCAATGATTATACTTGCTTGAGCAGCTCACGTTATAACATTGTATTAGTCAGGGTTCTCCAGAGAAACAGAACCAACAGGATATGCGTATACACACACAAAGTGATTTATTATAAGTAATTGGCTCACTTGATCATGAAAGCTGGCAATTCTCAAGATCTGCAGGGTGAGTCAGGAGGCTGGAGACTCAGGAGAGCCAATGGTTTAGTTCCAGGCTGAGCCCAAGGGTCCAAGACCCAGTAGAGTCAATGGTATTGGGGAAAGAACATCATGAGCTTTTGTTCCACTCCAAAGGCCAGCAGGCTCAAGACCCAGCAAGAGCTGACGTTTCAGTCTGAGTCCAAAGGCAGGAAAAGACTGATGTCCCAGTTCAAAAGCGGGAAGAATTCTCTCTTACTTAGGGTAAAGTCAAGCTTTTTGTTCTATTCAGGCCTTCAACTGATTGGATGAGGCCTACCCACACTAGGGAGGGCAATCTATCAATTCAAATGTTAACCTCATCCAAAACACACTCACAGAAACACCCAGAATAGTGTTTGACCAAATATCTGGGCACCCCGTGGCCCAGTCAAGTTGACATAAAAAATTAACGGTCACAAACATCACACAACTATGTAGTATAGTGTTGCTAGATGGGAAAAAATGAAAGCTGAAAACAGACAAGAAACTAATGGCTTTCGTGGTAAACTTGGTTCTCTGAAAAGGTACAGGAGGGATGTCTTGTCCAATCGGCTTAGCACCATAGAGTGGCCAGTTAGAGTAAATTCACTTAAAACAAAGATGCATTTTTCCTCTTAAACAGCAGGCAACACTTTGGTTGGACAACGGTCTTGAAAACTAAAGCTCAATACATGTACATAAGACCCACGCAATAACTGAGAGGTTGTAGCTGAAACTTCTCGTATGGGGATTACTTGAGAGTTTCCAGGTGTGCACTGGAATAGGTAAAACTGAGTTATCCAGAAGTGGAGCTGCTCTCTGGAAAGAAACTGGCCAAAGAGAAAGCAAAACACTCTCCTCTTTGCGCTGTCTGTTCATCCTTGTCACTTGCTGGGCCATTTCCCTTCCGGTTTTGCCTGGGAAGGCAGATGGGAGGGCATTTAGTTGTATTTATTTAACCAACACTTAGATACAGTGTACTATGTGCCAGATGCTGTTCTCTGTGCTCTTGGAGACATATTTATAAGTGGGAAAACTTGAAACTCTTCCTTAATTCCTTTCCACCCTGCTGAACTTGCAGTCGGGTTGCATATTGTCTTCTCAGAAAAGGTGACTTACAATATTGGCAGGACTGTAAAATGTAAGATGCCTGGTTCCCCACTCACCCAAATAGTTAATGTAGACACCATTGAGAGTGTTATGATGATCCTTACAACAAAAATTGATTGCTTTGGGATTGCTATAGAGGATGGATTAACTTTATCTGGAGAGGAAACTGCTTAAATGCATACCTTTCTTTTGTTATTCAATATGCTTTTAAGAAACCTTGCAAACAACAGAGAAAATACCCATTTGTTCCAGTGCAGTCAGGGCCTTTCCATTGTAAAAGGGATAAAACACAAAACCTCATTTGCAATAGAAGTTCTTCAGTTGAAACTACTTGAAAGCTGATAGAGAGACAGAAGGCATCAGGTTAGGGTGACTTTCTTCATGCTATTATTTCTCTTAGATCCTTTTCCTTTTGTTCAAATCCTTTTTCCCCTTCCTCCTCCTGCTAGCATGAGAAAATACACCCTCAAAGGGAAGCCTCACCCTCCAGTGATCTTCTTAGAAGGCATTTATTTGATTTGAGTGTGGTTTTCTCTGTGGCATTCTCAGTCTTTCTCTCCATGGGGGCAGAAGAGAGGAAAGAAAAGGCTGAAAACAAGATTTCATGAAATGAAAGCAGAAAATGAGGCCATGGATGGTCACTGCCTTGGGCAAATATGCCCAGTATTCCTAGTTGTGGTTCCCTTATAATTCTCAACTTTCTTCCCTGATCCCTGCCCCAAGGCTTTCAGTCAAAAATGGAGACGTCACAGTAGAGAAGTTAAGACTCTGGTGGCCATGCAACCATCAGCTGGACAAACTTGGTAACTTAGCTGTAGAGACAAATATCTTTTGAGCCCCTATCATGTGTCAGCCCCTCTGCTGGGGTTGAGGACAGAGCCATAAAGGAGAGAGGAGAGACACATCTCTGGTCTCAACAAGTAGAAATATCGGACAATTCTCCTAAGGTGGAAATGGACTTCTCCTTACCTGCTGGTGACAAAGTAGAGGGCACTGGAGTGGAGTCAGAATTGCTGAGCTGGAATACCAGCTTCTAGGCTTGGGTAATTCTAGCGAGCCTCTCAATCTTTCTCATACATAAGTAGTATATTATCTACCTCCCATGATGATTATAAAGTTTAAATTAAAGTGCTTAACGAATACAGTGAGCTACTTGAAACACTACAGATGTTGAATAAGTGACTTTGGTTTACATATTTGTTCAATAAATATTTGTTGAGCCTTTACTCTGCCTGGCACATGGAAACTTAACACTGAGCAAAACAGGCCAAAAAAATCCTTTTGCTCAAGGACCTTTCACATTTAGCGATGAAAGAAACACAAAGCAGGAAAGATGCAATTTAAAATAGAGAGGGCCCAAGCAACTAACATTTGAGTGAGAAATTAAAGCAGGTGAGAGAAGAAGCCTTGCACATATCCAAGGGAAAGAGGCCCCCATAACTGCAGCTATGTGAGAGAAGGGAAGATTGATTCATAGGAAATGATGCCAGAAAGATAATGGAGGGTGAATGAGCAGATTACACGGGGCCTCATGGGTCTCTGTGGGGGCTCAGGCTTTTACTCACAATGAGATAGGAAGCCCCTGGAAATTTTGAACTTAGAATGGCCCCATCTGACATACATTTTTAAAGGATCTATTATGATTAGAACAGACTAAAAAAGAGCAAGGATGGAAGCAGGGACACAACTCCTGTCACAATAATCCAGGGAGAGGTGATGACGGCTTGCACCAAGGTCACAGCAGTGGAGATGGTAAGAAAAGTTTGGATTCTGAATATATTTAGAAGGAAGAGGTGACAGGATTTATCAATTGGTTAAATGTAAGATGTGAGAGGAAGAGAGAGAGGTCACTGCTGACTCCGAAGTTGTTGCCTGGAACAACAAGAAGGGTGGGGTTGTCCCTTAAATAAATGAGACAAAACTAGGAGCTTGGTTCTTAAGTTTTAGATGCCGATTAGAAATCTGAGGAAGGTCAAATAAGCAGTTAGACATTTGAGTCTGGTGTTCAAGAGAGAAGTCTGGTTTTAAGATGGACATTTGCTCATCATTGGAATGTGGATGGTATTTAAAGCCATGAGACTGGATAAAATCCCCAAGGGAATACTTGTAGCCAGAAGATAAAGAAAAGAATCACTGCAATGTTAAGAGCTTGCAAGAAGAGAAGGAGTGGGCAGTGGCCTAAAAAGAGAAACAAGTGTGAATGTGTAGTGTTCTGGAAGCCCAGTGGACAAAGGTACCAAGAATGAGGGAGTAATCACGTTAAATGCTACTATGAATTCAGGTAACATGAGGACCATTGGATGTTGCAATATTAAAGTCATTGGTGGCCTTAACGAGAAAAATGTCAGTAGAAAAGTGGAGGTAAATCACGATTGGAATGAGTTTCAGAGAAAGCAGAAAGTGAGAAATTGCAGACAATATGCTAGAAATTGTGTAATAAAGAGAAGGAGAGAAATGAGAATGTAACTGATGGGGTATACAGGTGTTAGCAAATTTTTTTAAGATGTGAGAAATTATTACAGCATACGTGTATGCTGATGGGGAAAAAATTCTTATAGAGTGCCTAAACACTCTGTCTCTGTAGGAATAATTACTATTGTTCTATTCTAATAGATATTACAAACAAAAATTTTCAACAACTGATTGAAAGGCAAAACAAAAGAAGAATATGTTCTAATCCAACACACCCTGTCTCTTACCTTAAGTTTTTAAGATACCTAAAAACTTTCTATACTCAGCAGTCCTAATTAGTCTCAAAAATATTCTTCTTCCCTCACCACTCAAAACAATGCCTATTCTAAGGACTTTCCCTCCACATTTTTCTTAATCAAAAGTCTGCTATCTGTTTACCATTCTTTACCAAGAGTACCCTCAATTAGAAGATTCATATCTATATGAGACGATAAGCACCGCAGAATAAACGCTCTGAGAGGATCTCATTATAAATGAACCTTGGTCTTTTGAAGGCATGACATAAATAAATATGACTACATATACACACACAAAATACTCCCACTTTAATTATAATATAAAAGCTGGCTTTATTAATTAAAAATTTATTTATTAATTAAAACTTAAACATATACTTTCAAATGTTACATTGAGCTATCACTTACTTCTTAGTGTGATAAACCTTCCCATATTTCAGAAGTAGTCCATCAAACTGTCTGTTATGGACTGAACTGTGTTTCCCCCAAATTCATATGTTGAAGCCCTAAACCCCAATGTGACTATATTTGGAGATAGGGCCTTTAGCAAGGGAATTAAGGTTAAATGAGGTCTTAAGGGCAGGGCCCTCATCCAATAGGACTGGTGTCCTTATAAGGAGAGGAAGAGATACCACAGAGTTCCCTCTCTCTCCACACACTCACAGAGAAGAGGCCATGTGAGGTCATAGTGAGAAGGCGGCCATCTACTAGCCAGGAAGAGGGCCCTCACCAGAAACCGAATTTGCTGGCACCTTGATCTTGGGCTTCTAGCTTCTAGAACTGTGAGAAAATAAATTTCTGTTGTTTAAGCCACACAGTCTGTGGTGTTTTGTTATGGCAGCCTGAGTTGACTAATACACTGTCACTTATTAATTCTAACTTCATAGGCTAAAAAAAGGTGACATGCTTCACATCAAGGGGTGTCACGCTGGAAACACGATTGGGCAAAAGAAATCTTCTGGGATCACTCACGTTTCTGAAAAAGTCTCTTTCCATGTGTACCTGTGTATGTGTGTGTGCTGTAAATCAGCTTTTTAAGCCTAGTTCATTACAGAGCAATGGGAAATACCAATTATAAGACATGATCTTTGTCCTCAACTGTTGGTAGTTTGGACCCAGTCTGCCTTAGTTTATAGTAACGTAGATTACTACAATGCCAAATCGTATTGGAGAATGGTCTTGTTCTTAGGAAATACATGTAGTGTGCCACTTCCTTTCAAATAATTCAGAAAAACAAAATCAGCTAGATAGGCAGATAGGTTTTTAATTGGTAGTTCTAACACAATAGGATGTAACAGGTGGTAAATCTAGTAAGGGATATAAAGATGTTCATTGTACTTTTCTTTCAAACTTTCTTTAGATTTCAAAAGTTTCCAAATAAGAAGCTGGGAGGAAAAGCCAACATTACAAGAAATAAAGAAAGCATTAGAGAGGTAAAGACCCCAGGCTCCTCTGTTTAAAGAGCTACTCTGCCCTCTCTACTTCCGTAAAGTTTTCAATAAGTGACATCACTTCTCTTTGCCTTGGTTTCCATATCTGCAAAATAACAAACCTTCAGAGGTTTGATGTGAAAGGATAAATGGTAATATATGTAAAGTGGTGAGAACGGTGCCCAGTGTATAGAAAGTGCTCAATAAATATTAGTGGTAGTAATAATAATTAAAAATAAATATGATCATAACTATTATTACTGCTAATATTATTATAGACTACTTCAACAACTATTAAACTAGAAAGATCTAGGAAGAAATGCAAAGAATTGGATTCTTTTTTTTTTTTATTATTTATACTTCTCAGAATAAGGAAAAAGTAAATGCCTTCTAGGAGCAGAAAATTGACATTGCAACGGCCCCTTACCCAACCGATATTCTTTGAATTTGAGATTAGAGATAGTCAGCAATCCTTCTTTTAATTTTTTCCCACCTGGCACATGAATCCTTTTATTTCCCCACAAGTATCAATCCAGTGCCTCCTTAAACCCTGAGCTCTCCCATAGAAACAATCGATTCCAAATTTAGGGCATCTCCAACGATGTGAGTCATGACTCGCAGCCCTACGGCATTGGACTATACTAGATACTCCAGTTTCTGCTTCTTTGGCTTCTGGTTTTACTATTGCCTACTACTTTTAAAGGTTTCAACTCAGCAGGACCACTGGGGAACAGGAAATCAAATGAAGCGGCTCCCCATGCTTAGTGCATCATACTGATCACCTTTCTTCTGAAAGGGGAACATAATTGCAAAGCCATAGAAGAGACTGCAAAAAGCCTCTCCATTTGGAGGTAACTGATGAAGCAGAGAACTGACATTATGCTTCACTGGCACCTCCTCTCTCAGCCTCAGTCAGCTGCCCGCCCCCCTTTCCCAGCACTCCTACAAGTCAGGGGGACAGCTAAGTGGAAGATTTATCAAAAGAAAAAGGAGACAGAAGGAGAAGTGAAATTGCTGTATTCAGCTTCAAAAAACCTGTTAAAAAACTATACATATACTAAAGTTAGAATAAAGCCAAATGGAGAGTTAAAAGATAAAAATAAACACAAGGACTTGTTTTAGTCCCTGCAAGTCCTTTTCAATATCTGTATTTGTGATTTCAACAACATTTCATACACAGTTGGATAGATTTCTTATGTGTTCTACTAAATTTGCATGTGAAACCATCTCAGTGGACAAAAATAAATAAATCTATGTGCATATAATGTAGAAATTGGTGATAAGCTTCCATTTGTACATTTAAAATATAAAAAGTATATATGTATTTTTAACATTTTTCCCTTAGGAAATTTTGTTCTATTTCACTTCTAACTAAAATAGACTCCAGCAATATGCTGCATAATGTTTTTTTTATCATAACCTAAACAATATTTTAGATGCTATTTAAACACTCTCTTATAAACATTATTTTTGTTGATACAATTATGCATGTCATTAAGTATCTGAACCCAGAATTAAAATATCAGACTGCTACCCTCACATGGCACCATGGACCTCTCCTTAACAGCACTTAACCAAACCAGTTTTCAATAGATGTTTTAATTTTTTAATTCCAGTTAAAAATGGTAAAATACCCACCTATGTTGATCTTCTCTCCTTCCTAAGACACTACTAATACAATAGCAAAGGAAGACAAAAGATCCAAACTCCCAAGGGCAAAGAACAGAAGTGGAGCTATCAGCAGTTGGGAGACATTTAACAGTGTTTTGGAAGATGGAAAGTAGATGGATTGATTGGAAAGTAGATGGATGATTGATACAGGCAGAAGTGGGGGCACAAGAGTGATTCACTTCCAAGAACCTCAATAGGTCCTTCAAGGCATGAGGCTGAAAGCAGGAAGCCTGGCTGACCACCAGTATACACAAAAACAAATTCCACTTATCACCGAGACCTATCCATTGTCAGAGATTCCACTCTTCCATAATGAGGTCCAACATTTGGAGAAAATCTCCAGTATGAAAAAGACCAAAATAGACAAACAGAAAAAATAAAACTGGAAGACAGACAGAAAGTTAATGCAAGGAATAAACAAGGACCTAAGATTACTAATAGTAGTAGTATGACTCCAAAAGGAAAAGAGGAGGAGAGAAGGAGGAAAAGATGATTAACACTCACTATGTGTGAGGTATTCTAAGTGTTTGTTAATTTTTAATATATATAATATATAATAAACACATATATATCCTTACTGGTTTTATATATATAATTATAATATGTATGAAATCTCACAGTTATCGGATATATATATTCTCAATAAATCTTTGACAATAGGTAAGATAAGAGAAAGACAAATTTTCACAAGGTCATTCATCAAATAATCAAAAAAAAAACACATGTCAAATCCAGATAATCTGATACTGCAAAATGCTATGACAATGAAATCAATCAGACAACATAAAAGTACTCTTGAGAATTTTTTAATAGCTGAAACCAATAATTTTTCCAAATAAAATCTCTCAGAAAATTCAAAAGACAAACAGATGGAAATTATGAAAGCAAACAGGAAATACTTAGAGAAACAATCCCCATGGCCCAATATCCTACTCCAGAGATAGAGAACAACAACACTGTGTTTTCACACAGTGAGGATATCACCAAAGAGATGATACACGTCCAAGACGAGAGGGACCTGAATCCAATCAGTGCCCCGAAACACAGAATGAAGAGCAGACCTGCACCAAGACACAGCCCCGCGAAATTGAACTTCTCAGAATAACAGCAACAACAAAATAAAAAAATAAACAGAATAAGAGCTTTGAGAAACCAGGAGGAGAAATATTAACATGTGGAAAAAGGAATAAAACAATTTTATTAGACTTCTCAAAAGCAAGACTGTATGCTAAAAACCAATGGGGTCATGCTTTCAAAATTCTAAAGGAAAAGATTGCTATACCCAACAAAACTATCAATAAAGTGTGAGACAAAATGTATTTCAGACATTGTCTCTAAACTTTTATTTTCACGAACCCAATTATTTAGGAATTTAATGGAGGATATGCTGTAGCAAAATAAAGGAGTAAAGCTAGTAAGAGAGAGACAGGGGAAAAGAAGGAATCCAATCCAAAAGATCGGTGAAACAAAGCCACCGGGTCACGTTTTCAGCTAGCCAGAATAGAAGAAGCCAGAGATCTCAGGAGAAAGGGAAATCTGGTAAGAAGCATTAAGCTAAAAATATTTTATACATGCAAATAAATAAAGCAGTTAGAAAGAATAAAACTGACCAAGATAAAGATCACCTTTCCTTTCTGTCATAACAGAAGGTTAGTAGATAAGATCTAAAATGGATTAAATCAGTATCTCAGTATATGTGTATTATACAGAAATACGGTCTTAATAGATCTGAGATATAAAAAAGGAAAACAGTAGTTGCAGCTGGAGAGTGGAACTAGGGATACAGAGAGGTGAGCCAGTTGATTTTTCAAATGTATACCAGTATTACTTGGATAAATTTAATTACATATTTTGAAATCCTAACCACCCAGATGATTTCCAAAGCCACAGTATCTTACATTCAGAGCTGAGTCCTTTCATACATACATACATATACATACACATACCTATGCATATGCATACACATATAAGAATTGACTCCTTTACCTTTGATAACTATGTCTAAAGTTTTCTATTTTTAGTAAGTTTTTTCTATAATGTTAAGGTTATTTTCGAGTAAAAAAATAGTATATCTCTATGTGCTGCATGTTTCACATTTACTTAAGCAGTCGCACACCCACGTGCACACACAATTCGTTACGAAAATACTGACTAAAAACTCTGATTAAAACCTCTAAGACTAAAGTGGAAATCCCACTGAACGTATAATGATATTTAACTGATATTAACCATCTTTTCCTGAGCATGACCATCCCTTAGACAATACGCTTCATCTGGGTAGGGAACACAACTCCCTTATTCATGACTGGATCCCTATAGTAAGCAGTAAATTCTTGAATGAAAGAACTAATCCTCTTAATCCTCTTTTTCATACATGGCTTACATTAATACTAGAAGATAGTAGTTACACAAAATCTTCATCAATGGCCTACAAACTTGAGCCAGTAAATACCTTTATATCATGAAAACCCAGGAAAGACTTCCTTGCCTGAGTGACTGTATTCTAGGCTAGTCATGGATTCAGACTCATTAAATAAAAAAAAATCCAAATATAATCCTATTCAAACGCCAAACCTTCTATAGCCTGGATTTTGATTTGTTAGTTCATTTTGGATCTTTGTTTTGTTTGCTTTTAATAAAACTCTAAGGAAAAACACTTTTTCAAAAATGCTTCCCTCCTAAAAACATGATGGCTTTAGGAACGATGTCCAATTAGGGGTAAGAATAGGGTTCTTGTGGGGGTTATGCATTTTAAATGCTGTAAGAGTAGAAGTTTGTGACCACCCGGGACAAGTTGGTGATAACACATTTTGAAATGCCCAGAAAAAATCTAGTACAACATACCACTGCTGCTAACAGTGATTATCTCTGAGGAAGAGAAATTTTGGAATAAGCAAGGATTGATTTTATAATTAAAGAAAATAAAAACCATTTTAAAAATGAAAAAGTAGAAGCTCTCATAACCAATGTTCTGAAACAACAGTTTTCAAATGTGGGGGAAGAGGGAGAATCTCCCTCTGCCCTTTTCCTTAAGGTTCTTATGGCTGGCCAAATAATTAACAAGACAGGTTAGCAGGAGAAAATAATACCAAGTTTAATAACATGTATACATGGGAGAAAGCAGGGACACTGCGTTTCTCAACACAATAGCAGAAATTCTCGTCTTAAATACCATGTTCAGCCAAGGACAAAGTAGGATGTTGGGGGTGGGGGGAGTCAGTTACAGGAGATTACCACTAAAGCACAGTAAACAAGAGTAAGGTTATTATGCAGATTTAAGGCCTCACCTTCCACATTGATAAGCCTCTAGAAATGAGGCCATCCCGCCCTGTTCCCAAAACAGAGAGGGAGATACCTTTACAAATGGAGATTTCCCTTATAAATGTAAATGTTTGTCTGGCAACTCCTTGCAGGGCCATCCAGAGAATGTGGCCAGAGAGACAGAACTTCCAATAAGATGGGCTTGTTCGTGCCTTTCCTTTTGTAACATTTATCCTACATTATCTTTACAGCCATCATGATAGAAGATCTGTTCCAAGAAGGAGCCACCATGTCAAATTCTTTAGGCAGTTAGAGGGGGAGGTCAAATGTCCCTCAGAGAAAACAATCAAGGTAAAGAGATATATTTTAGGATGGCCAAATCTTGATCTCCCACACAAACTAGAGTATGTGAACCTCTAGAAATACACAAAGACTTTCCAAAAGTTACACCCACAGACAGCTTTAAAGGAATCAATTTCCAAATTATTCTCCATACATTGTGGTTTTTTTCGTTTTTGTTTTGTTTTGTTTTGTTTTTCACCTAAACATATAGGATGTGCCTATGATGGAGGCACACACACGCCTGCTCTCCAGACCCAACTCACCTTCTCCCACTTTACAAAGAAAGAATAACTTTTGTGCAACCCATATCTCACTATAGTACTAGCAGTGAACACTTCTACATTAACACCCAACAAAAGGTGAGTTTGAAATTTGGTGTCATTGAAAGCCCCCTCCCCAATATTCATCTCATTAACAGATGAAATTCCAATAAAATTTTACTGATGAGGAAGAATTCAGACGTCACCTTAAAATGTGCAAAGGTGTTCCAAGGTGTTTAAGTGTGAAGACCACTACACTACCCAATGAGTTTCTAGAATATTCTGATGGACTGCCACAGCACACTGAATGTTCTCACACAGAGGGAGCAAGAATTGAGCTGCATATTCACCAAAACTGCGAGTTTGTTACCAAACATACTGTCGAGGCAGGGAAAATCCCCTTTCTTCCCTTCTTGTGTTCTTATGGCTGGACTGATACTAAAATTGACACAAGACCAGATTAACAGGAGAAAAACCCAGTTTAATACATACGTATTGGAGACCACAAAGAAATGATGCTCAGAGGGTGAACAAAAAAGGCAGTATATGTATCTTTGACACAAAGAAACATAAATTTGTGACAAATTGACAGGACAAAGAAACTTAAGTTTGGGGTATGTAATTAGTGAGGAATTCAAGCAGAGTTTAGGCTTGAGGTAGTAAATCAGCAAGGTTTGTTTATTCAGGCTTCTTGGCCCTGAATTCCCTAGCTCTAGTGATAAGGATGCAGGGAGAGCACCTTTCACATGGGAGATTTATTTCCTGCTTTCAGGGGGAACAGAGACAGGAGTGTCAGAAAGCCCTTTTTGCTTTTTAAGTAACTTTAACTCAAAATAGTCAATATGCTATTGTGGGACAACTTGAGGTGTC
Organism: Ceratotherium simum simum; assembly: GCF_057802395.1. Lineage (NCBI taxonomy): Eukaryota > Metazoa > Chordata > Mammalia > Perissodactyla > Rhinocerotidae > Ceratotherium > Ceratotherium simum. The sequence continues at coordinate 67,699,919 of NC_141904.1, forward strand.
CTGTCCTGGGCCCCCACAATACTGACACCATTTGTACCGTAACTGGAATTATGTGACCTAATTGAATATTATGTAAACCAAGAAAGTTGTTTCTTCTCCAAAAGTAAGCCGAGTGCTTGGAAAGAGGCAAAGGCAAGCTGTGAAAAAAGCAATCAAACGACATGTGGCACGAGCACAAAGATAATTTTTTCTTAATTCTGTAAGGCTTCACAAGTGTCTAAGGTCTACACTCCACTTTTACAAAGAACCTGGAATTCAGGAGTGACAGAGAATAGGTGAGCTTTATGAAAACAAGACCATGTGGAATCCAGAACATTAGATCCATGCGCAAAGAAATGACCTTAATATTACATCAAATGACTGGTAAATGAATGTACATTTATAGATAGTAAGTTCAAATAAAATATTTAAGACATGTTTTATCTTATCTTTTTTAAATAATTCCTTCTCTAAATGACTTTTTCAGTTAACCAGACAACTACTGCTCTCAATCACCTAGAGAAGAGAGCATCTACTGAAATAAAAAGTCACAGTTGGGGGCCGGCCCCGTGGCTTAGCGGTTAAGTGCGCGCACTCCGCTACTGGCAGCCCGGGTTCGGATCCCAGGCGCGCACCGACGCACCGCTTGTCCGGCCATGCTGAGGCCGCGTCCCACATACAGCAACTAGAAGGATGTGCAACTATAACATACAACTATCTACTGGGGCTTTGGCGGGCGGCGGGGGAGGCTTGGCAATAGATGTTAGCTCACGGCCAGTCTTCCTCAGTAAAAAAAAAAAAGAGGAGGATTGGCATGGATGTTAGCTCAGGGCTGATGTTCCTCACAAAAAAAGAAAAAAGAAAGTCACAGTTAACTTAGCTCAGTCATCCCCAAAAGAGCACATAGTATCCTCTATTACAGGGAGGGATCCTCTATAAGACTAGGTGCTCTGTTTCTACCCCACCTGGGGCACACTGCAATACAATTCTTACCTGGAGTTAGCACAGTCTCCCAGGATAAAGATTAAATTCTCCACAAGACAGTGTCTACTTCAGCCCAGTCACCTGCACTTCTGACCAACTTGGCTACAAATTCAGGGGTTCCCACAAACCCCTCAGCTTTAATAATTCACTAGAACAACTCACAGACTCAAGGAAGCACTGTATTTGTGATAACATTTTTATTATAAAGGATACACATAGGGCAAGGTCTGGAAGGGTCCTAGATGCAGAGCTTCCATGCCCTCTCCCTTTGGATTCAGGGCGCATCACCCTCCTGGCACATCACTGTGTTCACCAACCAGGAAGCTCCACTAAATTTCAGTGTCCAGAGTTTTTATTGAGATTTCATTACATAGTCATGATTGATTAAATCAATGGCCATTAAATCAATGGCCACTAAACTTGATCTCCAGCTCCCCTCCTCTACCCAGAGGTCAGAAATCCGAAAGTTCCAACCTTCTAATCACTTGCTTGGTCTCTCTGGTGACCAGTCACCATTCTGAAGCTATCTAGGGGCCCACCATGAGTCACCTCATTAGCATAACAAAGCCCTATCACTCAGGAAATTCCAAGGGTTGCTGAAGCCCTGTGCCAGGAACCAGGAACAAAGATCAGATATATTCTTTATTATACCACAACAGTGCAGTAACTATAGAACCAGTGCTCTAATTTCCCATGCAAGGAAAGTGATGTTCAAGGTGCTGCAACAAACGCTTTTACCTTATATGGAGCAAGAAATGCCTGATGTCCAAGCTGGATTTTGAAAAGGGAGAAGCACACAAGATCTAAGCATGATTATTCATTGGCTGTTGGAGTGCTCCAAAGAATTTCAGAACATGGTTAGTCTATGTTTTACAGACTATGGTACAGCCTTTGACCGTGTAGATCATGAAAAGCTATGGGCTGCTCTGAAAGAAATGGGAGTGCCTCATCACTTGATTGTCCTGATGCACAACCTGTATTGTGGACAAGAAGCCACCGTCAGAACAGAATACAGAAAGACAATGGTTTCCTAGAGGCAAAGGTGTCAGACAAGGGTACATTTTATCTCCCTATCCATTTAATCTGTATCCAGAACCTATCATACAAAAAACAGGGCTAGCCTCAGATGAAGCAGGAGTGAAAACTGGTGGAAGAAATATCACAATCTAAGATATGCAGATGACACTCTCTTACTTGCAGAAAGCAGCAATGACTTGAAATGACTTCTGACGAAAGTGAAAGAAGAAAGTGCCAAAGCAAGATAGTATTTGAACATCAAGAAGACAAAAATCATGACTACAAAAGAGCTATACAACTTTAACGTAGACAAGGAGACATTGAAATTGTTAAAGATTTTGTCTACCTTGGTTCAGTCATCAATTTAAATGGAGACTGCAGCCAACAAATCAAGAGAAGACTGAGAATTGGAAGGATAGCAATAAAAGAATTAGGAAAGATCATCAAGTGTAAGGAAGTGTCATTATACACCAAGGCCTAGATTATCCACACCCTCCTGTTCCCAATTACTATTCACAGGTGCAAAAGCTGGACAGCGAAGAAGGCTGACAGAAAAAAATGTATTCCTCTGAAATATGGTGTTGGAGGAGAGCTCCACGGACACCCTGGACTTCCAGAAAGATGGACAGCTGGGTCTTGGAGCAAATTAAGCCTGAACCATCACTGGAGGCAAAAAAGACCAAAATGAGGCTGTCCTACTTTGGGCACATCACGAGAAGGAACGGTTCTTTGGAAAAGACAATAATGCTGGGAAAAGTAGACGGCAGCAGGAAAAGAGAAAGATCAAATATTAAATGGCTTGACTCCATACAGGAAGCCATAGGCGTGAGTCTACAGGAGCTGAGTAGGGCTGCTGAGGACAGGACACTGTGGACATCACTCATTCATAGGGTCGCCAGGAGTCAGAGCTGACTTGACGGCACGTAACAACAATACCACAACAGGCAAATTAAAATTGTGGAACAGATACAATTTCATTAAATTTTTAATGAAATTTTGGGTTGAGAGAAGATTAAGAGTATGGGAGCTTAAGAAAAGGGAATGAGGACAGGAAAGCAAGGAAGACTGAGAACAGTGATGAAAGAAAACAGAGCAAATGAGAGAACTGGATCAAGGAGTAAATGATGGCCTCAGATCAGAACAGTGTTGTCAACGTCTTTGCCAAAAGAATAGTTTTTATCCAGAAACAAAGCATCTGGGGGGAGATACCAAACAGAGATGGACCTTGCTTCTTCATCTAGGAGATGAACCAGAATGGTCATGCTAGGCCTAGCGGTAGACATTGGAAGGGCTAGCAGTAAAAACAGGGATCCCTTTGCCAAGCTCCAGTCCTAGGAGAGGTCGCAATACTTGGAAAGGAAGCCTCTGGAAGGAGGAGTTCACTCCTAGAAATACCTGCTAAGCTCAATCAGCAGCAAAACACTGGAACTCACAAACTATGCCAAACATTTACAGTTATTGTTAGTACTACAGAATTCTTTTGTTCTGTTGCAAGGATTAGGTAGGTGGTAATTACCACATACTTCATTAGGAGACTACACTTTACTGAGTATTTAATACACATTATCTCATTTGAAATAGCTCTTGAACTGGAAGGAAAGAAAGAGAAGACCACAAACACAGGGGCATTGCTTGGGGAGAGGAATACTTTCTCCATGCCATGCTCGGTACTCTCAAGCAACAACATCAGAAAGTATACCAAGACAATGTGATTAAAGGGAATCCAGTGAAGGTTAAGCATGCAACCTGAATCCTGCCTTCTACCCCTTAATAGCACATATGTGAGAAGCAGTAGAGCAAAGATGAAATAATCAACAAATGGTATTGGGTCAACCTGATAGCCACCTGGAAAGAAATAAAGCTGAATTAATATATAATGCTATACACCAATACACACTCCAGGTGGATGAAAATTTAAACATAAAATAATAAAATATAAATGCATTATGAGAAAATGAGAGTTTTTTTTTTTTTCATTTTGTAGTAGGGAAGCCCTTTCTAATCAAAACATAAAACTCAGAGGCATAAGGGAGAAAAATTACATATCCGACTGTGTGAAAAGGAAATCATGTGGCAAAAACATAAAAATAAACAGAGTTGGACACAGGAGGGGGCTCCACTTGTGCTTAGGATGTAGAAAACTACAAAAGAAACCCTCTCACCATAACAAACAAAAAGCCAGATCATCTACAGAATCATAACATTTTTTGAGCCTGTCAGAGAATCACAAAGGATTCCAGTGAACTGAATTCCAAAGGATGGCAAGTACCTTTGAGGATGTGAACTATTTGACTTTCGTCAGAAGATAGGGGGAAAGGTGCCTGTCATAAAAGCAGGTAACAAGAACACAACTGAAATTTTCCCCATTCCTTAAAGGCCGAATGTGAGCAGGGAGTCCCAGACACAAGAGAAATTTGCACTCACTCTTTCCAAAGTCCTCCACTGGGTGCTCAAGAGAAAGACTGGGGACAGGGTAGAACAGAGAGAGACTCCTTAGGTTGTACAGGTGTGAGATGGGTGATCAGCTGTCACTGGGAACAACACATGACTCATTATCCTAGAACATTCTCACATACTATGCAAAAGTTATCTGCAGTCTCAGACAAAGGCTGTTGATCACTGTCAAGGAGGTAGAAAACCTCAGTGCCCTTACCCACACTGCCACCAGACAAAAGCCATTGGCCACTGGAGGCAACATAGGGAAACTCACTCATTCCCAGGATCCTATAATGATGAAAAGCAGAGGTCTGCTGCCACTGGTGAGAGAGAGGGGAGAAGAAAAGCAGGAAACCTGCTCCCTCCCAAACTACCTCCCCTAACAGATACAAGGGCAAGTTCAGCTGCCCCTGGAGGGAGGGGCAGAGCAAGAGCATTGAGAAGGCCCCACCCCTGAGGCTCAGGCATACAGGGCCTGCCTAAGACTGATGCTGGAGCAGAAGAGCCATAAACATCCTTGCTCCCCACCAGACTTGCACTGAGTAATGAGAAACCTCAGTCTACCACTGGAGAGAGGACCAAGGCAGGGAGGGAGACCGTCTCCACACAGCTCCCACACTAAGCACAAGGTAGCATCAGTCCACTGCTCAAGGGATAGGAAGGCCATGAGGCACTGAGGGTAACAAGAACAATAACAACAAAAAAATCCAGCTCAACCACAGACTAGACTGACTCGTCTCATGGCCTGATAGAAGAAGAGATGAGTCTATTTCTGGTCGTAAATAACATTTATCTCAGCTTCCTGTTCTATACACACCGTCTCGTATCCAATAAAAAATTATGAAACACACATAAGAAGTCAAGAAAAAAATGACCCAGAAGACAAAGAAGCAACATCTTTAAAGTACTGAAAGAAAAAAACCTGTCAACCCAGAATTTTATGTACAAAAATGAAGGCAAAATACAACAGGAAAATTAAAGTAGAATTGCAAAAATTATTCAAAATGGCAGGAATTGGAGAAAGGAGGAACAGAAAAAGAGAAGCAGCAAGAAGAAAACAATAAATAAACTGGTAGTCTCAAACGCAAACATATCTATAATTAGAGTACACGGTAACAGACTATAGAATTCAGTTAGAAGGCAGAGACTGTCAGAATGGACAAAATAAAAACAAGGCCCAAATTTATGCTATCTATAAGAGACAAACATTAAGAAACAGAAAAGTGGAAAGTAAATGAATGGAAAAAAGATATACCACGCAAAATTAAGCATAAGATTGGAATCACTATGTTAATAGCAGATAGAATATATTTCAAAACAAAATGCATAACCATGGATAAACAGGAATATTTCATTATAATAAAAAGGTCGATTTAACAGAAAGATATAGAAATCATTAAAGTGTATACAACAGAGCTTAGAAATACATGAAGCAAAAGTGACGGAATTAAAAGGAAAAATAGATAATTCTCAATTTATACTTGGAGATTTTTACCCTCTTCTCTCTGCAACTAATAGAGTAAGACAAAATCAACAAAGACATAGAAAATCAGAACAACACTATCCGCCAACTTGACTTAATTAATATTGTATAACACTATATCCAACAACAGAATATACATTATTTTGGGCATGTATAGTAAGTTTATCAGAATAGACCATATTGTGTGCCATATAAGTCTCAATGAATTTAAAACTATTAAAATCATAAAAATCATGATACTGAACACAATTTAATTAAATTGGAAACCAATAACAAGAAGACAACCAGGAAACTGTTTAGAAAGTAAACTGAAGGAAGTAAATTATATTAAAAATTTAAAAGTTAATACCTTAGAGACAGGCACCTCCACACCCTAAGGATTCCTGGTATAGGAGGGAACGTTTATCGATCCTGACTGACTCTATTCATAGAAGACTCGCCCTAAACTGTTCGGGGAAAATTGAGAACAAGAGAGTGCTCCAGAGGGATAAGTTTGGGAGGGTCGGGGTGGAGGGGGTCCAGATGGGGACGCGTGTGTGTAACCTGATAATTGCTTCGCGCCATAGCAATTCGCGCCATAAAATGTAACTGTTTAAATGTTTTAAATTAGCCAATCATGTAAGACCGCGCCAACCTTTTCCCGCTTTATGCTTCCGAATCCTATAAAAGAGCTTGCCCCTTAAGGTTCGGGGTCGACCCCTCTCTGTCTCCTGCGAGAGATACGTGTCGACCCGGAGCTCCGCTTAATAAAACCTCGTGCATTTGCATCAAGCTCGGTCTCCTGTGTCTGTGGGTCCGCGCCTTCCCGAGACTGGAGTTGGATTTCCTTTTTGGAATCCTACATTTGGGGGCTCGTCCGGGATCTGCGCGGTCACCCCAGACTCCGAAGACCCCTTGGAGGTAAGCCTGAGTGACTGGGTGTGCGAGTGTGTGCGGCGCCGCGAAGCATTGCTTTGGTCTCGGTATCTGGGCAGCCGCCGCTTCGGGCCGAGAGGGCCCAGCGGCTGCAGTGGCAGACGTGCTGGGAACTGCAGGCTGCAACCCTGGGGNGGCCCCAAGGGGCAAGGAGTCAGGAAAGCCTGACTACCCCTTTCAGGTAGAAAAAGAAGCGGCACTCTTTTTCCCAGGGAGGACACGAAACCCCCTCCCGTCTGAAACCGCCTTCGGTTGGCTTGTACAGACACCAACCGGGCAAAGTTGTTTTTGTCTTGCTGTGTTTTTGATGTTCATTGTTCTGTTTTTGTTCGTTACGTGGACCTCATTTGACGGGATGGGACAGACTATGACGACCCCCCTCTCTTTGACCTTAGACCACTGGACTGAAGTGAGAGCGAGAGCGCACGATTTGTCGGTAGAAATAAAAAAAGGGCGTTGGCAGACTTTTTGCACCTCTGAGTGGCCCTCCCTCAATGTGGGTTGGCCCCCTGAGGGGACGTTTAATCTAACTGTTATCCTCGCGGTGAGGGCTATTGTTTTCCAGGAGAGACCGGGGTCCCATCCTGACCAACGACCATATATTACAGTGTGGCAGGATCTGGTGCAGAACCCACTCCCGTGGGTTAAGCCATGGGTAAAAGCAGAAAAACTAAGCCCCCGAGTCCTGGCGCTGCAGGATGCGGAGACACGGCAAAAATCGAAATCAACTCGAACAGCGGAGTCGGAGACCCCTTCAGCCCCCCCCGGGGTCTACCCTGAGATTGAGCCTCCTCCCGAATGGCCCCCTTTCTCGCCTCCCCCTTACCCCTCCCCCGCTCCAGGATCGCAATCAGGGCGGAGGGCGACTGGCTCGGGTCCCTCCGCTGGAACCCGAAGCCGCCGCGGAGCCACTCCGGACGGGCCTGATACCACGGTGGCGCTCCTGCTAAGAGAGTATGGAGCTCCTGCGGGGCCCAACCAGCTGTCACCCCTCCAGTACTGGCCTTTCTCTTCCTCAGACCTGTATAACTGGAAAAATAACCATCCCCCCTTTTCAGAAAACCCCGCCGGATTAACCGCCCTGATAGAGTCCCTAATGTTTTCCCATCAGCCCACTTGGGATGACTGTCAACAGCTCTTACAGGCACTCTTCACCACGGAGGAGAGAGAAAGAATCACACAGGAAGCAAGAAAGAATATCCGAGGCACCAACGGGCAGCCCGCAACGATAGCTGAGGCGGAAGAAGGGTTTCCGCACAACCGACCCAACTGGGACTATAACACGGCTGAAGGTAGGGGGTCGCTGTCCGCTTACCGCCGGGCTCTAGTGGCGGGTCTCCGGGGAGCCGCAAGGCGGCCCACCAATTTGGCTAAGGTAAGAGAGATTCAGCAAGGACCCACTGAACCCCCCTCCGTTTATTGATGGAGGCTTACCGCAGGTACACGCCCTTTGATCCGTCCTCGGAAGGGCAGAAGGCCTCTGTCATTATGGCCTTTATTGGACAGTCAGCCCCAGATATAAAGAGGAGATTACAAAGGCTAGAGGGGCTGCAAGACTACGACCTGCGGGACGTAATAAAGGAGGCTGAAAAGGTGTATCATAAAAGGGAGAGTGAAGAGGAAAAGCGAGAGAGAGAGAAGGGAGGCTGAGGAGAGGGAAGACAGGAGAGACAGGAGACGAGAAAAAAAACTAACTAAAATACTGGCCGCAGTGATAAAAGCGACAGGGCCAGATCACAGACAGTCAGGGAACCTGGGCAACGCCCCACGACCAGGCTCACGCAGACGGCAACCCTTGGACAAGGACCAATGTGCCTATTGTAAGGAGAGAGGACACTGGGCAAGGGAATGCCCCAAGAAAAGGGCCACACCCAAGGTGTTGTCTTTAGGAGAGGACGAAGAATAGCGGGGACGGGGCTCGGGCCCCCCCCCCGAGCCTAGGGTAACCCTAACTGTTGAGGGGACCCCTATGAGTTTTCTGATTGATACTGGGGCTGAATATTCAGTACTGAAGCAACCTTTGGGGAAATTAAAAACTAAAAAGACTCTGGTTGTTGGAGCCACTGGGCAGAAACAATACTCATGGACTACTTCCCGGACAGTGGACTTGGGGAAAGGAAGGGTGTCCCATTCCTTCCTAGTGATTCCTGAATGCCCGACCCCGTTGCTAGGTCGAGACCTTTTAACCAAACTGAAAGCTCAAATAGATTTTGCTCAACCTCGGCCTACAGTATCCTGGTCCGCACCTACCTACCACCATGATATTGGCCCTGGAGCTAGAGGAAGAATATCGGCTCCATCAGCAGCCTAAGCCTAGAGCTCGGCTCAATACCGATAAGTGGCTGATCGAATTTCCAACGGCATGGGCTGAAAGCGGGGGACTAGGGACGGCTACGAGAATTCCCCCAGTCGTGATAGATCTTAAGGCCGGAGCCCTCCCGATAAGGGTGCGTCAATACCCAATAAGCAAAGAGGCCAGAGAAGGAATCCGCCCCCATATCCAGAGGCTGCTCCAACAAGGAATCCTGGTTCCTTGCCAGTCTCCTTGGAACACCCCCCTCCTGCCTGTAAAAAAGCCTGGAACTAATGATTATAGGCCGGTCCAGGATTTGAGAGAAGTAAATAAGAGAGTGCAGGATTTACACCCTACCGTGCCAAACCCATATAACCTACTCAGCTCCCTCCCCCCATCACGAAAATGGTACACTGTCTTGGACCTGAAAGATGCATTCTTCTGTCTACGGCTTCACCCAAAAAGCCAATTACTTTTTGCTTTCGAGTGGCGCGACCCTGATATGGGGATCGTTGGACAACTGACTTGGACGAGACTACCTCAAGGTTTTAAAAACTCCCTACCCTGTTTGATGAAGCCCTCCACAGGGACTTGACTGATTATAGGGTTAAAAACCCTCAAGTGACTCTTTTACAGTATGTAGATGATCTACTGTTGGCGGCGGAAACCCCGAGACTGTGAAGAAGGGACCAAGCGCCTCCTGGCCGAGTTGGGTGAGTTGGGATACCGGGCGTTGAAAAAGGCACAGTTGTGCCAGGAAAAAGTAGTCTACTTAGGCTACACACTAAAGGACGGCCAAAGGTGGTTAACCGGCCTTACGGAAAAAGACTGTGACCCAGATTCCGGCCCCAACCTCCGCTCGCCAGGTAAGGGAATTCCTGGGGACAGCCGGCTTCTGCCGATTGTGGATCCCTGGGTTTGCTACCCTGGCTGCTCCACTGTACCCATTGACTAAGGAAAGTGGGAACTTTGTCTGGACTCTAGAGCACCAGAAGGCTTTTGAGACTCTAAAGCGGGCATTATTAGAGGCACCAGCGTTGGCCCTACCAGATTTGACCAAGCCCTTCACCTTGTATGTAGATGAAAGAAAGGGAATCGCCCGGGAGTCCTAACTCAAGCCCTTGGGCCCTGGAAGCGCCCAGTCGCATATCTATCAAAAACTGGATCCGTAGCCAGTGGATGGCCCTCCTGCTTAAGGGCAATCGCCGCCACTGCCCAGCTGGTAAAAGATGCAGATAAGTTAACTCTGGGCCAACAGATAACCGTAGTAGCCCCCCATGCCTTAGAAAGCATTATCAGACAGCCTCCAGATCGATGGATGACTAACGCCCGGATGACTCACTACCAAAGTCTGCTCCTAACTGAGAGAATTACCTTCGCCCCACCGGCCATCTTAAACCCGGCCACACTACTGCCCGAAGCAGATGATGAAATACCTGTTCACCAATGCGGCGACATCTTGGCATCAGAAAGCGGGGACCCGACCCGATCTGCCGGATGAGCCATGGGCTGGGGCCCCTAATTGGTACACCGGACGGCAGCAGCTTTATGGCAGAAGGTAAGAGGATGGCTGGGGCTGCTGTGGTAGACGGGAAAAAGACTCTGTGGGCAAGCAGCTTGCCGGAAGGGACTTCTGCACAAAGGCTGAGCTTATCGCCTGACACAGGCGTTAAGGTTAGCTGAAAATAAGACTGTGAATATATCCCCGGCCAGCAGGTATGCCTTTGCTCCTGCCCATGTTCATGGGGCTATTTATAAACAAAGAGGGCTGCTTACCTCGGCCGGAAAAGATATCAAAAATAAAAAGAGATTCTGGGCCTCCTAGAGGCTATACATTTGCCTAAAAGGTGGCAATCATCCATTGCCCAGGTCATCAGAAAGGCACCGACCCCATAGCTCAAGGGAACCGCTTAGCAGATTTGGAAGCCAAGCGGGCGGCACTAGGACCTATGGTCCTGACTCTCCAGGGAGCTAAGGTCAACAAAACTGTCTCCGGTGGGGAACTAACTAAAGAAGAGAAAGTCCTTTCCGTTGCAGAAGGGCGAGAATATCTATCACATCTACACCGGCTAACCCACTTGAGCCCTCAGAAACTAATTAAAATTATTGAGGCCTCCCGTACCAGGTACCAGATTTGAGAAAGGCGGCTGAGGAAATTTATAAGGATTGTAGAGCTTGCGCTCTCACAAATGCTGCAGTTACCAAATACCGCACTGGACATAGACTCCGGGGAGATAGGCCCGGAACCTTTTGGGAGATAGACTTTACTGAAATCAAACCGGCCCGGTATGGAAATAAATATCTTCTAGTATTTGTAGATACCTTCTCGGGATGGGTAGAGGCTTTCCCCACCCGAAAAGAGACTGCCTCTGTAGTAGCCAAGAAGATATTGGAAGAAATCCTCCCGAGATTCGGGATCCCAAAGGTAATTGGATCTGACAACGGTCCTGCATTCGTTGCCCAGGTAAGTCAGGGACTGGCCAGTCAACTGGGGATCAATTGGAAATTACATTGTGCTTATAGACCCCAGAGCTCAGGCCAGGTAGAAAGGATGAATAGAACAATTAAAGAGACCCTAACTAAATTGTCCATAGAGACCGGCGATAGTGACTGGACAGCCCTCCTGCCCTTTGCCCTGTTCCGCGCCCGGAACACCCCACAGGGACCCTTAAAACTTACACCCTTTGAAATCCTCTATGGAACCCCTCCCCCTTTGGCACAAATAGGGATACATGACCCTGACATTATACCTTCTATACCTTTGTCAGCCCGCTTGAAAGCACTCGAGGCCGTCAGGCGCGACATCTGGAACCAGCTAAAAGAGGCCTACCAGCCTGGTGATCTGCTCATCCCGCACCAATTCCAGGTTGGGGACTCTGTCCTTGTGAGACGACATCGGACGGGGTCATTAGAGCCACGTTGGAAGGGGCCCTACGTGGTGCTCCTCACTACGCCCACAGCAGTCAAGGTGGACGGTATAACCTCTTGGGTTCACGCCACACACGTAAAGAAGGCACCCCAGAATGCAGCAGATCTCTGGAAGGTGGAAAAGACTGATAACCCTCTTAAGCTGCGTTTGCGTCATGGGAACGGGCGAGCAGGTCGTCAATCCTAATCCCCACGCTCCTCAACTGCTCACGTGGCAAGTCGTCTCCCAGGTAGGAGATATAACCTGGTCAATCCAAAAACTGCTTCCCCTTGGACATGGTGGCCAGACTTACACCCTGACCTTTGTAAACTGGCTATAGGAACCCCGACTGGGATTTCATGGGTCGACGAAGGGGGCAAAACAAGCCGGAGGATGCCACTCCCCCATCGCAAGGGTAAACTAAAGGCATACCCCTTTACGTGTGCCCGGTCACCACAGACCTCGTTCAATTGACTCCTGGTGCGGGGGCAAAGAAGACTTCTACTGTAAAAACTGGGGATGTGAAACCAGTGGGACTACTTATTGGGAACCCTCCTCTTCTTGGGATTTAATCAGGGTTAGAGCAAATTATAGCCACCAGATGAGTCGGGGCTCAGAATGCAATACCTGGTGCCACCCCTTAACCATTCAGTTCACAGGGAAGGGAAAAACAATTAAAACCTGGATCGGAATGGTCATTCATGGGGAATAAGATTGTACAAAGAACGGTACGATGATGGCCTGACCTTCTCTATTAGATTAAAAATAGAACCCCCCGCCAGCAGACCAATAGGGCCAAACGGGATCCTAGCCGATCAGAGGCCCCCTCTGTCCCAAAAATCCCCCGCCAGCAGACCGATAGGGTTAAATAGCCCCAAACCCCCCCAGGTAAAATCCATAACCCTAAATGGGGCCGTAGATATGGTCACCAGATCTGCTCTGCGACCACCATCTACGCCACCTCCCGCAGTACCTACTGAGCAAAGATGGCACAGACTGTTTAACTTAGTATGGGGAGCTTACTACGCCTTGAATGATTCCAACCCTGAAATGACCGAATCATGCTGGCTATGCCTAGCGGTCAGCCCCCTTATTATGAAGGAATTGCCACCATGGGGGTCTATAATAACACCCCAGACCACACGACTTGTCTTTGGGGCAAAGAAGGGCGGCTAACCCTAACGGATGTGTCGGGGACCGGTTCAGGACTATGCTTAGGAAAAATTCCCCCAGGCTACCAGGCTCTATGTAATAAGATTGAAGTCAGCCTTCCGACTACTCCTGGTCATTTTTTGGTACCAGGACCCAATAGGTGGTGGGCCTGCACCACGGGCCTAACCCCCTGCATCTCAACTAGCGTATTCAATTCGTCACAAGATTTTTGCGTGCTTGTGCAGTTGGTGCCTAGAATTTCTTATCATACTGCCAATAGTTTCGAGGATGAATTTGACCAGAGATCCAGATTATGGAAAAGAGAACCAGTATCCCTCACCCTGGCTGTACTCCTGGGACTGGGAGTTGCCGCGGGCGTAGGGACTGGCACTACGGCCTTAGTCACAGGAGAAAGGGGATTAACTGCCTTGAGCAATGCTATAGATGAAGACCTCAGGACCTTAGAACAGTCCATCTCTAAACTAGAAGAGTCCCTCACTTCCCTGTCTGAAGTAGTGCTCCAGAATAGAAGAGGATTAGATCTGCTGTTTTTAAGAGAGGGAGGACTTTGTGCGGCCCTTAAAGAAGACTGCTGTTTCTATGCAGATCACACAGGGGTAGTCCGAGATTCAATGCAAAGATTAAAGAAAAGATTAGACATGAGGCAGCAAAGCAGGGAGGCGCAACAGGGCTGGTTTGAATCCTGGTTCACTAAGTCCCCCTGGATGACGACCTTACTATCCTCCCTAGCAGGACCCTTGCTGATTCTTTGTCTACTTTTGGTCTTCGGACCGTGTGTTTTCAATAGAATTACTGCTTTCATAAGAAAAAGGGTCAATGCAGTGCATGCTATGATGCTCCAACGCCATTACCAAGCTCTCCCACGCAATGAGCCACTGATAGTAGACACCGAAAACTAAGTTCTAAGATTAGAACTAGGGACAAAAGAAGAAGTGGGGAATGAAGGAAGTAAATTATATTAAAAATTTAAAAGTTAATACCTTAGAGACAGGCACCTCCACACCCTAAGGATTCCTGGTATAGGAGGGAACGTTTATCGATCCTGACTGACTCTATTCATAGAAGACTCGCCCTAAACTGTTCGGGGAAAATTGAGAACAAGAGAGTGCTCCAGAGGGATAAGTTTGGGAGGGTCGGGGTGGAGGGGGTCCAGATGGGGACGCGTGTGTGTAACCTGATAATTGCTTCGCGCCATAGCAATTCGCGCCATAAAATGTAACTGTTTAAATGTTTTAAATTAGCCAATCATGTAAGACCGCGCCAACCTTTTCCCGCTTTATGCTTCCGAATCCTATAAAAGAGCTTGCCCCTTAAGGTTCGGGGTCGACCCCTCTGTCTCCTGCGAGAGATACGTGTCGACCCGGAGCTCCGCTTAATAAAACCTCGTGCATTTGCATCAAGCTCGGTCTCCTGTGTCTGTGGGTCCGCGCCTTCCCGAGACTGGAGTTGGATTTCCTTTTTGGAATCCTACAAAACAACATACTACTAAATAATCAATGAGTCAAAGAAGAAATCACAAAAGAAATTTGAAAGATTTTGACATGAATGGTAACAAAAAAGAAGGCAAAACAAAAACTTTCTCAGACAAGCAAAAGCTAAGAGAAATTAATGCCAGCAGATCAACACAAGAAATAATAAAGGAATTTCTTCAGGCAGAAAGAATATGACACTAGATAGAAATGTGGATCTATACAAAGAAATAAAGTATGTTGGAAATGGTAGAAATGTACGCAAGTATGAAAGACATTTTCCTACTTTTAATCTCTTTAAGTTATAACTGACTGTCTAAAGCAAAAATGGTATGTATTAAAGGATTTAAAGTATAACACAAGGATAGAGAAATGAAATGGAAGCACGCTACTCTAAGGCTCTTACACTATACGTAAAGCGGTATATTATCTGAAGGTAGACTGTGAGAAGTTAAAATTACATATTTTAATAGAGCAGCACTCTCCAAGAAAACATTCTGTGATGATGGAAATGTTCCATATCTGCACCATCCAGCCTCTAGCCACATGTGAATACTGTGCACTTCAAAAGTGGTTAGTTCACCTAGGAATATGAAATTTTAATTGTACTTAACTAACTTTAATTAACTAAAAATTTAAATTTAAATAGCCATATATAGATAGTGTCTACCATATTGGACAGTGCAGACCAACAATAACCACTAAAAAGGTTTTTTTTTAAAAAAAAGGTAAAACAAAGAGGTCTAAATAATCAGTAATAACAGACGGAAAAACAGAATCATGAAAAATAATTAATTGAAAAGAAGGCAGGAAAAGAGAAAAAATAAAAACATATGAAAGAAGTAGAAAACAAATAGTAATATAATGGATTTAAACCCAACCATATCCATAATTATGTTAAATATAAATTATCTAAATACACCAATCAAAAGGCGAGACTGTTAGAACGGATAAACAACAAAACCCAACTATGTGCTTTCTACTAGAAACTCATTTTAAATATAAAGATATAGATTGGTCAAAAGCGAAGGATAAAAAAAATATACCATGTAAACACTAATGAAAGGAAAGCTGGAGTGGCTATATTAATACTAGATAAAGTAAATTTCAGAAAAAGGAATATTACTAGAGGTAGAAAGTGGAACTTTATGATCATAAAAGGGTCAGTATATATCAAGAGGACATAATAATCCTAAATGTGTATGTATCTAATATCAAAGTTTCAAAGTACACAAAGCAAAAATTCATGGAACTAAAGGAAGAAAGAGAAAAATACACAATTATAATTGGAGGCTTCAAAACTCTACTCTTAGTGATTAATAAATCAGTAAACAAATAATTAGCAACTGAATAACATTTATGAAACAACTCTATCCAACAAATACACAGTTTTTGTAGTGCACATGGAACATTCACCAGAGGGATTATATTCTAGGCCATAAAAAAAAAATCTCTAAAAACTTAAAAGGACAGAAATCATACAAAGTATGTTCTCCAGCCACAAAGGAATTAAACTAGAGATAAATAACAGGAAGATATTTGGAAAAATCCCAACTACTGGAATTAAACAACACATTTCTAAATAATCCATGGGTCAAATAAGAAATCACAAGAGTAATTTGAAAATGCTTTGAATGAAAAGAAAATGAAAACATAACGTCAAAAATTTGTGGGACACAGGTAACTCAGTGTTAAAGGGAAATTTATACAATTAGATACTTGCATTAAGAAAGAAGAGAGGTCTCAAGTCTAAAGTTTAAGATTTCACATTAAGAAACTATAAAAAGGAAAGCAAATTAAACCCAAAGCAAGCCAAAGGAAGAAAATTACAATAAGAGCACATATGAAAAAAGGTAAATTAAGATGTTAAATCTCCCCAGAATGATAGAGAACAAAAATTACATAATACAAATATCAATAACAAAAGAGGAAACATCACTACAGATCCTATTGACATTAAAAGGATAGGGGATATTATGAACAATAAATTTGATAACATATTGGAAGAATTCCCTGAAAAACAACAAACTACCAAAGATCAATCAAAAGATACAGATAACCAGAGTACCTAATACCTAATAAAGAGATCAAAATTTTACTTTAAAACCTACCCACAGAGAAAACTAGATGTCCAGATGATTTCACTGCTGATTTTTCTCCAAACATTTAAGGAAGAATACCAATATTCTACACACACCCTTCCAGGAAACTGAAGAGAAGGGCACATTTACTATCTCATTTTATGTGGTCAGCATTACCCTGATACCAAAACCAAACAAAAACATTATAGGCAAAGAAAATTACTGACCAATATCTCTCATAAACATAGATGTGAAAAATCCTTTTAAAAACAAGCAAATCAAAAGAGCGAAACTTATAAAACTTTTAGAGGCAAACAGAGGGGCAAATCTTCATGACCTCAGATTCTTAGATTATATATATGACACCAAAAGTACATGCAACAAAACAAAAATAGATGAATTGGACTTTATCAGAATTAAAAACTTCTCGTCAAAAGACACTGCTTAAAATGAAATTATAGGACACAGAGTGGGAAAAATAATTTGTAAAACATATCTAATAAAGGACTTTAATCCAGAATATATAAAGAGCTCTTTGAGGCAGCCCTGATGGCCTTGTGGTTAAGATTTGGTGCTTTTACCACTTCGGTGGCCCAGGTTCGCTTCCCAGTCGTGGAACCACACCACTCATCTGTCCGTTGCCGTGCTGTGGCAGCGGCTCACATAGAAGAACTAGAAGAACTTACAACTAGGATATACAACCATGCACTGGGGCTTTGGAGAGAAGGGGGAAAAAAAGGTAGATTGGCAACAGATGTTAGCTCACAGCGAATCTTTCCCTGCAAAAAAAGAACTCTTACAACTCAATAGCAAGACAAAAAAATAAACACCTGCTGCCTCCCCAAAATAGGCACAAGATTTGAAGAGACACTTCATTAAAGAAAATACATGAATGGCCAATAAGCACATGAAAGCCTGTGCAACATCAACAGTTATCAGAGGAATGCAGATTAAAACTATGATAAGATCCAGTAGGTACCTACTAGAATGGCTGAAAGCATAAAAATGACAAAGCAACTGCTGGTGAGAATGTGGTTATCATACAACCCAGCAATCTGATTCCTAGATATATACCCAAGAGAAAAGAAAACATGTTTCCACACAAAGACTTGCATGTGAATGGTTATAGCAGCTTTTTTCCTAATAGTAGAAAACTGGAAACACCCCAAATTTCCATCACCTGGTGAATGGATAAGCAAATTGTGGTATATCCATACAATGGAATTCCACTCAACAATAAAAAGGAACGACTCACACACACGACACAGACGATTCTTAAATGCATTATGCTAACTGAAAGAAGCCAGATGCAGAAGGCTACATGCTATGTGATTCTATTTACATGTCAGTCTAGAAACAGCAAAATTATAAGGACAGAAATCAGATCAGCGGTTGCCAGGAGGTGGGTATTGAGGGAGAGGGTAGGATGCAAACATGCCCAAGGAAACTTTTGAGGGTGATGGAAATTTTCTGTGTCTTCATTGTGATGATTACATTTACTGTATACATTTATCAAAACCATCAAACTGTACACTTAAAAAGGGTGATTCTATATATGTAAATTGTGTCTTAATAAACCCAACTTTGAAAAAAAATGCAGGCTGAGAGACACTCTGTAATTGAGCCTAAAATCCAGTAATTACATCCCAATAACAAACCAAAACAAGGGCAGGCAGTCTCAGAATCAGGTAAACAAACACAGACAAAGGAGCTCCACCCAGCTTGGGAGCTTCGGTGTTGTGACCAAAGTCTAAAAAAGGGGAGGCCCATTTACCACCTCCCAGGAGCGAACTCAGAGAAACAAGTAAAGGATCCTTGCAAGCACAGAGGATTTTCCTTCTTAAAGAAAATGGAAAGGGGGAGGTGATACAGACAAGTGGATGAGATCTGTCTGTTTCAGAGCTTCCCACCTTAAGATTTTTGACACCCTAGATGGGTCCAGAATTTGCAAGATAAAATAAAGTTTAAAAAAGAATTCTCTCTCTCCTCCCCACCCCCCCCACACACAGAAAAAATGGAAAGAACACATACCAAAATAACAAAAGTAGTTGTCACTAAATAACAGGATTATGGGGATTTTAATTTTCTTCTTTTTGCTTTTCAGATTTTTCCCAAGTTTAATCTTATAATGATCCTGTTTACTCTTACAATAAAAATTAATTTTTTTAAATGAAAAAAAGGTCAAAACACAAAGACAAATTAGGGAAAATATTTGCAATAGGACAGAAAGAGCTATGTTCTTCAATACGTAAAGAGTTCTTAAAATCAATAAGAAAAGATCATTGAGAATCCGAAGAATCATGAATAAACAGAGAACTGCAAATGAAATACAAATTACTTATAACCATATGAAAAGATGTTCAACCTCACTAATAATTTAAAAAATGCAAATTAAAACAACTCAGACTGGCAATAAAAACAGCTTTATGATTTAAAGTATTAGAGCAGTTGTGAGGGCAAGCACAATCTTTCGTGTAAATTGTTATACTGTGTAAATATTGTAATGAAGTATTAAGACACTTTTAGAAATATGCATCAAAATTTTAAACGCACATACTTGATAACTTAGCAATTCTACTTGTAGGAATTTGCATATTTCTCTATTGTCTAAGAACAGGCATATTTGCAGTGTATAGTACACAAAAATCATATACAAGTCTGTTTAGACCAGTATTCTTTCGTAATACGAAAAAAATGGAAACAACCTAAATGTCCATCAATAGGGGACTGGTTAAATAAACTACACTAAGTCCCCACAATGTAGGATGGAGATCTGCAGGACTTGATATCATATATGTTTCATTTCCACCTATACAATTAAATAAATAAAGCAAATTGCAGGACAGTATGTAGAGCATTCTCCTCTTGTGTTTAAAAAGAACAAGTAGATACAAGTTTGAATGTGTGTGGAAAACTACTGGCAGAAACGCAAGAAAATGGTTAACTATGGTTACCTCTAGGTAGGGAAACTTTTGTATATCTTTTGTACTGTTTTAAATTTTACCATGTACATGTATTAGCTTTTACAACCATTTAACCTTGACTAATAACATACTGTACCTTGGTTTTCTACTTTCTCAAATGCTAATAATACTTGTCCAGCTCATCTCAGAAGGCCATTGTGAAAACTAAATGAGAAAATACAGATGCATGAAAGTGATTTGTAAGCTTTATACAGTGATGCATAAACTGCATAAAAGTTAGGTATTATTGCTAATCATGATTTTTGTTTTAGCTATAGGAAATCATTTTATGACCCAGGATTTACAATGAATAGGTCTGAGGAAAATTTAATTTAGGGGGAAAAGATAAATGAGAAATAAAGGCTAAGAACATTGCTATAAAATGTATTAGTGGAAGAAGGCTTTTGTCTTGTTTTGCCTTTAAGGTCAGAATAGAAAAAAATAGAGAGTCAAGAAAAATACACAAAAGCTCATACAAAAGCTTTTTTTTTTACATTTGTGTGCTAAATTAAAATTTAATCCTATATAACATTTTTGAGGTCGTTAACAACGAAGATAAAAACCTCATGTGAAGTTCCACAGGAGCATCATAATTAAAAGAGAGCCAGTTGAGGCCAAGGTGATCCAAAGAGAAATATGTTCCCTCCATGCTAAGTGAATTTTAAACAGGTGTTTGCAGGTATCAATAAAGCTAATGTTAAGGGGAAACAGAAAAACAACAAGACCTCAGAGTATTCATTGGAGACTGAAATTGCAACAAACTAACCCCCTACATTCACTATTAAAAGCTCATTAACTCCCAGCTGTTCATCCATTAGGCTGAGAAGATGAAAAAGCCATGCCCTCGCTGTCACATATTTATACCAGAGGGTTTCATCTCATAAAAGGGAGAGAGAGGAAAGATAAGGAGAAGATAACAATCATAATTGTACCACCAGGCTGTGGAGAAAGCTGTGCTAAGTATAATAAACCTCTCAGGCAATAAAGTCAGATAAATGTCCAAAGTCCGCCACGTAAACAGGAAAGAAGGGCGGAGGGTAGATGCCCAGCTGCATCATGGGACTCGGCCTTGAGCCACTGGCAAACCAGAGCCCTAGGCCTCACACCACCAGGTCACATCTAATCTCCACTACAAGCAGCAACACCTGCAAATAAAATATTTTTCACCAAGTTATTCACTATGGTACACAGACCTCGACTACAACATTCAATTAAACAAAAGAGGATATAACGAACACAGATCAGATTTCAAGTAATCCATGCACATATTACTGCTTTCCTTCAAGAGTAATGGAAAGGAGCTGCTTGTATGATAAAACATCTAGGCCAGTGTTCAAAAACTGGCAACTTGTAGCCTGATTCCAGCCCACAGATGTTGTGTTTGTCTCAGGGCCCTTAAAAATTTTTAATTTTTTCATTTTGATCAAGAGATGTTAACTAGATGGTCTGTCTCCAGCTTGTCTGGTAAAATTGGAAGATTGCAACACTTGACCTACATTTACATATTTCAATAAGAGACAAGACTAGTCGTAAGCGTTTGAGTTCTTTGACCCCTGTGACAGTGCCAGAAGAGTCAAAAATCAAAAACAGCTTGCCCTACGTAATTCTCGTGCTGTGGTGTGTAACACATAGCTGCTCTTTCTCACCTCTTTTTCACAGTAGCATCTCTACGGCCCAGGCCTCGTGTATCTGGCCACATTGCTGCATTCCTTACCACCCTCCTTCCTCACTGCTCTGGCTACACTGGCCTCTTTGCTGCTCCTCAAACATCCCAGTCACCTTCCGCCTCAGGACACCTGTACTTGCTATTCCCTCAGCTGGAACACTTGTCCCCCAGATATCATCAGGGCTGGCTCCTTCACCTGATTCGAGTCTCGACTCCAACATTCTCTTCTCAGAGAGGTCATACTTGACCACCCAATTTAAAAGTCCATCTCTTACCCCTGGTTTATTTTTCCCCATAGAACTCATGACATCTGACCCATCATGCTTTATTTGCGTATTAATCATCTATCTCCCACACACACGAGATTAGCCTCAAGAGGGCAAAGATTTTCTTCTGTTGTGTTTACTGCTCTATCACCAATTGTCTGAGGAGTATCCGTGGGGAAGAAACACACACACTCCACACATATCAATGAAACTGTGGTAACCTCACACCTCTAAAATAAGAGTACAGTTTATCAGTAACGGACTTGCCCTAAGAGAAATGCTAAAGGATTTTCTTCAGGCTGAAGGGAAATCATCTCAGAGGGAAATGTGGAACTTCATCAATGAAGGAAGAACAACAGAAATGGTAAATATCTAGGTAAATTAGCCTATTTTTCTCCTCTTAAAATTTTAAAAATATGTATGACTATTAAAAGCAAAAATTATAACATCTGATTGCAGTTTCAATGTATGTAAATGTAATACATTTGACAAGTATAATGTAATGGAAGGAGAATAAAGGAATCTAATGCTGTACGGTTTCCACATTTTGCTCAATGTGTCAAAACACTAACTCTAAAGTACACTGTGAAAGGTTAGATATGTACATTTTAAGCCCTACAGCAACCACTAAAAAATAATACAAAGATATCTAAGCCAAAAACCAATGGATAAATTGCAAAAGAATATTAAAAATTATTCAAATAACCCAGGAAGAAGTCAAGAAAGGGAAACAAAGGAACAATAGAGGTAATGAACAGAAAACAACAAAACAGTAAACCTACGTCCAAATATATCAATAATTACATTAAATGTAAATTATCTAACCACCCTAATTAAAAGAAAGAGGCTATCAGATTGGATAAAATGAGAATACTGATAACAAAATAAGAAGAACCCTTCACATGTTGAGGAATAGAATCATGCTGAGTATAATCAAGTGACTTGCATCACACAGTAACTTCTCAGGTGGAATGTAAGTGTCAACATTCATATGGAGATGGGAATACCCTGACTTAATAGTGCAAATGAACTCAAATCAGACATGAGAGCAGACGCATCACAACCAGGGAACAAACTGTTACAATGCCAGTAATAAAGCAGAATGGCTGCAATCATTGGATCTGCAAACTTGGGGAAAGTGCGGAGAGCATGAATGAGAAGCAGTGAAAATCTTAAAGGAACTCTCTTACCTTTTGTACCACCCCAGCACTAATAAAGAAAGGAAGCAAGCCTCAGAAACCCTACTTTGGTAATTTTTGGCTCTTTGGCATCCATGCCCAATTCCTAACAGCATACTGACTTCCTTTTGAAGTATTTATGGCAACCCCCAATGTGTGCACTGGCTTAGTGGGAGGATAAGGCAGATGTGTATGGATGGAGACTCTATAAGACATGTGACCGAAATAGGAAGGAACATGGTAAAGAACTAAAACAAGGTCATTGTGCTGGAGTCACCTCCTTACTATGGATTGATTTCAGACCACATGGTCCAGAAAAGAGTTGCACCCTAGCCACCTGACTACACATGGCCCAGGGGCCATTGGACACTCTGGTTCTCCTCTGTTCATCGGAAGTGTTGTGGGTTGAACTGTGTCCCCCAAAAGTTAGGTTGAAGTCCTAACCCCCAACACATATGAATGTAACATTGTTTGGAAATAAGGTCTTTGCAGATGTAATCGAGTTAAGATAAAGTCTAATCTAATAAGAGAAAAATGCTATGTGAAGACAGAGACAGAGTGTACCGAAGGAGGCAGAGACTAAAGTGCAGCCCCAGGGAGCCAAAGAACACCTGGGGCTACCAGAAGCTGGAAGAGGCAAGGAAGGATCCTCCCCTAGAGGCTTCAGGGGGAGCATGGCCCTGTCAGCACCTTGATTTCGGACGTCAATCCTCCAGAAACACGAGAGAATAAATTTCTGTTGTTTTGAACCATCCAGTTTGTGGTACTTGTTATGGCAGTCGTAGGAAACTACTACAGTGGAAAACAATACCTCTCTTTGGAACATGCCATCATTTGAAGGAGGGCAGGGAGAAGAAAAGAGAAGAGAAGGCTTTTTTCCATCAGAAGGACCAGACACCCAAGAAATAAACCATACCCTGCCTCACTGCCTGGTATGAGCAAAGATCTCAAGCTTAGAAGATTATAAGGTAAATGAGAAAAGCAGCCATATAACCTAATCGGGCACAGAAACAAATGGGAGCCCTGTCTCCAATTAGACAGAGCAACAGCTTCTCAGCTCTAGATATGCTAATCTTTTGTTAGAAACTAGAAATTAGGATTCTGACATGATAATCCCAGACAGTGAAACACTGCACAGGCTGAAGGAAGCACACATTTGGGCCACACACGGCCACGAGCTTACAATCCCTCCTGTCAATCACACCCCTGCACCCAAAGGCAGAGATTCAAATTCTAACAAACTCCGAAAATGGCAGAAACGTCACAGTACTTTTAACATTTAATGGCCTACCAATGGATTTCACTAGTTGTCTGGGTTTTCTGAAGTTATTAAGCAATCTTAATTTTTCTTAGAAACATGCCATCAACATCCATCCTTGCAAGCTCATTTCACTCATAAAATGAAATGCTGGGCTAATAACACATTATTAAATAGTATTTATCAAGGATAAGAGGGTAATGGGCAAAAAACTCAACTCATCATCATTAGTAGAGGGAAATTATCAATCATTAATCTTATTTCTAATTTTTGGTTAAGAACATTAGCTATGATTACATATATGGACACACCCATTGATAATCATTTTCTCTCTCAATGAGTCAAGGAAATTTTTTAGAAGAAACAAAACTGAAATCTCAAATTTGGTGGCCCATATTCTGATTTCATAGTCCGGCGCATGGCTTGGGCATTGGGATTTTTAAAATCTCCCCTGGTGATTCTGGCTTGCAGCAAAGTTTGCAAACCTCTACAATAGACAACAGAATGAAGGACTTTTTCTAACACTAGGATAACATTCTCTATTTCAAATTCAAAACATGATATACTCCAAAAATAATCTCCTTGAAGCTTTCAAAGTTTCAGGAAAAAAAATCAGATTAATTTATGCTGTCTCTTGCCCTGATTTCGGTTGATGAAAATCTTCTAGGTTCCTAAATTGGTCTAAAGTTGCCCATGTCATTTTGTAATTATTGTTCTTTGCATGGCAATAATTTTCATCTAAGACGTTTTCAAATTAACTAGATTAAAAGAATGCCACTTATTACTAACAAAATGTGTTCTGGAGATAGATACAACTTTGTTTCCATTCCTAATGAAATTCAGGCCTTTCATCTTAAATTCAGGCAGAATCTCAAACACTAAAATGAAATGAGTTTGATACTTTCATATTTCTATTAAATTGATGGCCATCTACACACAGGTAAAAAGCCTCCTCATTCCCTTCATTATCCCTGTACAGCTGCACTATTGCTTCTGTGAGATCAAGGGGTTATATTGTCTCTTAATAGTGGGATTACATTTTTGCTATGTTTCTGCTTTTATTATTCTTGAGTTCGAGAAGTATCTCAACCTTGGCAGGCATATACAGGCAGTTAACAGCTCTCTGATTTCAGGGAAGTAGAAACTGACTTATCCAAATCCCACAGTGGGAGACAGATCTTTGAATGTGATCATCTGATTCAATTCAGAAAGAGATGGTCCACTTGCATAACCCCAACATTTACTAAGTAGAAAAGGAAATTGGCCTATTGTTTTTAAATTCCACTAAGCAGACTGCATAATTAAGAGAATGTAGGGCCAATAACTGTACTCAGATGATCATTGCTCTACTGAAAAACGCCCTCTGTTTTAATTGCTTACTTGTAATTCGTTTCAGGGTTTGGTTTTGCAGCAAACTGTTTCAGATAAGCAACCTCATTTGGTGGTTCATAGCTAGGCAGCCCAATTTGGAAATCCAACTGCCACTTATGCAATGATTAGTCATAAAGCTAAATGGCAAAAATGGCATTTTAATTTTGAGCTTATATTTGAGCAAGAGAACATTAAAAACATTTAGCATGAACCAGTGCTCTCTCCTGTAACAGTTAGCTGAACTTCATGGAGAGTAACAATTACAATCTTTCGTAACAGGAATGAGGCGTTGAGCCAGTTCTTTAAAAAAGGGAGCTGCCATTTTTATTGCTGTGTGTGAGTCAGGGATTTAAAAAACTCATCACGACGCAAGTTTAATTCACTCTGTAACAATGAATCAAACGTAGGCACATAAAGAGGGATTCCAAATCAGATACAGTGAAATTCAGAAAACGCCATCTCTACCTGCCGATCTATATAGTAACGCAAGATGGAGCCTTACTACGTTTAATGGTGTAATCAAAAAATGTGTCAAGACACTGGAATTGAGAAGCTGCTCCAGATATAGCCCATCCCTGATGACTCATTTAAAAGTGGGCAGGTTGTCAGAATCAATGAGACATAAATACCTTTTATTCCCTGGGGGGCTGCTAGGATCCTGACCTATGTAACCCCTTATTTTTTCAAATTCCTCTCTTTGGACTAAAAGGTGTTCTTGAAAATTCTAGTATGTTTTACCAAGCTTTGGTAGGCATATGACAATTTACTTTGCCATCAATGAGAACATTGAATTCATGTGATAAGAAGTGACTGTCCATGAACACAAGCTAAGCAAAGATGACACCAATTAATTTGTGTTATTTTTTTTTTCCCCTCTACTTACCCCTTCCTGGAGAACTAGTCATTAACACGGAGAGGTCTGTTTTCTACCCTGGCTGTTTTCATTTCTTCCCTTGTAATTTTAAAAGCCATAGGGTATGTAAAGATCACTGTATTTTACTCATGTTAAATAATGCTGCACTATAACAAGGTAACCCAAGACGACTTTCAAGACCCTCACTCCAAATTAAATAAAAATAACAGAGACAGCTCTGGCCTTCAGATGACTCTCTTCTTCCCACCACCCCACTGACCACTGGTCTCCTCTCCTACCTCCTTAACACTTCCATGTCACTTCTTCCCGATTTCCATGGCTCCCTCCTTTCTTCACATTTCTTGTGTGGGAGATCAAGATTTGGCCACCCTGAAATATATCTCTTTACCTTGATTGTTTTCTCTAAGGGACATTTGACCTCCCCCACTAACTGCCTAAAGAATTTGACATGGTGGCTTCTTCCTGGAACAGATCTTCTATCATGATGGCTGTAAAGATAATGTAGGATAGAGGTTACAACAGGAAAGGCACCAAGCCCCTTTTATCAAAAACTCTGTCTCTCCCTGACCACATTACCTATAGATGACCCTGAAAAGAATTGTCTTCCTGCCCTCTGAAGTCCCAGACCACTACCCACCCCCAACACATTCCTCGCCTTTAGCTGCAATACTTAAGCAAGCAGCTTAGACAGAGGGACGAGTTGCTCATTTCTGAGTTTCTCCCATGTATACGTTATTAAACTTGGTAATATTTTCTCCTGCTAACCTGTCTTGTTAATTATTTGGCCAGCCATAAGAACCTTAAGGAAAAGGGCAGAGGGAGATTCTCCCTCTCTCCCAACACTTGCAAAATTCTGCACTATGTATTGATCTCACTTGTGAACAGCTTAGGCCTACGTGCAGATAATCAGCGCAGGCAACTGACAGCCGAGAAGATATCTTTGTCAATCATTTGGAGTGGGAGGGGTTATATACACTCCACACCTCACAAAGCATGACATAACCCGATTATTGAATATGACCCAACGATTCTGATTCTCTTCATTATTATTTTTAATAATCATCCACTTAACACCACTAGGGCAAAGAGTAGAAGGAACCGACCCCTTCAAAAAGACAAAGAGAATTTAAAAATACAGCCAATGACGAACCAAGTGTAGATACAGATGAAAAAACATACTCTACCAAGAGTTATAAAGCATAAACTAAGCCTTTGCTTTTGAATCATTTTTATGCTTCAATAGCAAAATCACAATTAATTTTGAAAAATTAAATTCATAGTGCTATAATTGCTTTACTAGCACTTAAAAACCTACATGGGTTTGTATAGCGATTTGCACAAGAATTGCAGGTAACAGAAAGAATAAGCATAAAATACACTTTTCTGGCAGAAGTGTTTCTTCAGATGTGGAGTTTACGGAGGAATTAGAGCAAGGAACTGAAGGAAGCAGACTTAGACTGGAGGCTCATTTTCTAAAGTACTTTCGCATCTCTTGTTTAGAGAATCAAGTCAGATATCTGAGTGCATGAACTACAAAATAAATTCCAAGGGCTCCCTCTTTCAATAAGTAGGTATTTGAAGGCTCCTATGCATCAGACACTGGGGGTCAGATGCTGTACAAGCACAAGGGATATAGCTCTGAGCAGCAAAGACCTGGTCCCCGTCCCCACAGAGCAAACAGTCTTCTCTACTCCATTCCCTGGATGAATCTGAGAGTAACAATGGACATCACAACACTGTATATCATTAGAATTACAAACCATTTTGACCTATACAAATACACACACAAAGGACTGAGGCCAAAGAGTAAGGTCTCAACAGAAGATTAGCAAATGCATCATGGCGGAAAGAACCAGGGTGTACAGATTTTATTTTTCAGGTACGACTTTCTGAAACAGGGAAGACTTTGAGCAAGGATTATTTGGAAAGAAACGAAGAACATGGAATAATACTCCACGTGTGGCAACATTGGTGCTGCGACTTGGTCAAACCCAGGCAGGTGGCAAAATTGAGAAGAGAATGATTTTACTTAATTGGACAACAAATACGTTGTCCAAGGTGTTGGGTAACAGTTCTTTGTACTTCATTATGCTCCCTATCCTACATTTATATTCTGGTTGGAAGCAGATTAGATGCACTCACCAGCTAATTAATTATGCTTCACTCTTACCTCTCCCTCAACTCCCACATTCAGTCAGTCACCAATAGTCCTGACAATATTACCTCCTTAACTATCTCATACATCCATCATGGGGGATTGCAAAATTGGCCACAAATTCCTCCCCTCCTTTTATCTGCGTCCCTGCAAGATAACTTTGTAGGTTCTCCCATCAAGAGGTGGAGTCTTTTCTACCCCTGAATCAAAGCTGGACTTGTGACTTGCTTTGGCTAATGGGATACTAGCAAACATTTGAAAAGTGCTTGCACACTGGGGTTTGCCTTCTTGCTGCTCTTTTAACCGGGTCACCACGTGAACAACCCCAGTCACCCCATCACTCAGGGAACAGCCAGCCAACTTCAGACATGTAAGTGGAACCATCCTGATCATTCAGCCCCTAGCTGACCCATTACGTGACCACAGACACATAAGCAAGTCCAGTCAAACTCAGCTGAGCCTGGCACAAACCAAGAGGACTGCCCAGAAGAATTGTGAGCTAAGCAAATGGCCATTGTTTTAAGCCACATGTTTTGAAGTTACATCTTATATATCCACTTATTCATCTCCTTCCTCTGCCACCATAATTTCTCACCTAGACTATTACAATAATCCCCCCTCCATCTGAGGTTTTACTTTCTGAGGTTTCAGTTACCCATGGTCAACCGTGGTCCAAAAATATAAAATGGAAAATTCCAGAAATATACAATTCATAAGTTTTAAATGGCTCACTGTTCTAAGTAGCATTATGAAACCTCGCACCACCCTCTCCATCCAGCCCAGGACATGAATCATCCCTTTGTCCAGCGTATCCACGCTGTATACACTACCCACCC
This sequence comes from Ceratotherium simum simum, assembly GCF_057802395.1. Classification (NCBI taxonomy): domain Eukaryota; kingdom Metazoa; phylum Chordata; class Mammalia; order Perissodactyla; family Rhinocerotidae; genus Ceratotherium; species Ceratotherium simum. The sequence continues at coordinate 67,729,224 of NC_141904.1, forward strand.
ATTAGCCACTTAGTAGCCCTCTCGGTTGTCAGATCAACTGTCACAGCATCACAGTGCTTGTTTTCAAGCAACCCTTATTTTACTTAATAATGGCCCCAAAGTGCAAGAACGGTGTTGCTGGCAATTCAGATCTGCCAAAGAGAAGCCATAAAGTGCTTCCTTTAAGTGAAAAAGTAAAAGTTTTGAACTTAATAAGGAAAGAAAAAAATTGTATGCTGAGGTTGCTAAGATCTACAGTAACTTTTAATACACTGTATTATTATAATTATTCTATTTTATTATTAGTTACTGTTAATCTCTTAACTGTGCCTAATTTACAAATTAAACTTTATCATAGGTATCTATGTATAGGAAAATACACAGTATATACAGGGTTCAGTACTATTTGCGGTTTCAGGTATCCACTGGGGGTCTTAGAACACATCCCCCACAGATAAGGGAGGGCTGTGGGGGATCGTCCGTCTTGCCCTCTCCAATCCACTCTTCACAATGCATCCAGAATGATCTTTGAAATTTTACATGTGTGTGAATATTAATATATATTATATGTACATATAAATATATATTTACATTTTTATTTATATACATACACACACATACATATATATATTTGATGAATACTCATTGGTGTGTGGTAAGTGTTTAACAACCATCTCAAGGGCATTTGCCCATTTCCATGGTGTAAACAGTCCCACCATGGCAGATTTCAAGCTACCAATGGTTTAACAACTTGCTTGCAAAAGTTCTGAAAAAGGAACAATCAGCTTTCACAAGCCAGTATATAGCCCACTCTAGCACAACACTCATTTCTCCCTCCTCAAATCCTTTAATGGTTTCCCATTCAGCTCAGGACAAAATCCAAAGTACTCGCCATATCCTACCAGGCCTGTAGGACCAGACTCTGCTGCTCTTTTCTTCTCAAGCTCTACAATCTAAAATCATTTCCTTTAATGGTGTTTTTTCAAAGCATGAGCTTGAAAACACTGGCATAAGAATCACACGGAACACTGGTTAAAAACTCGGATAAATAAAGCCCCATCCCAGAGATCACAAGTCAGAATTTCTTGGGAGTGGAGTCCATAAATTACAATTCTTAGCTACCTGAACAGATTCATGTTCGTGTAGTGGAAGTCACAAACCAGACATAGGAGCACTTTAGACAGCAGAATTTTATTTTGCCAATGCAGTGTTTTTAAATTTTTGATCAATTGCCAAAATTTTTAAATTGGCAAATATGGAATGACAAACTCTTAAAAAATCAGAAGATCTAGTGTCCTGGAGTGGAGCTGAGAGGACAAAGCCACTTGAAATGGGCTTTAGCCTTTCGATTCACAACCCCTGCCACCACATGTCCTAATTCTGGCCTGATTCTTTAGATTCTCTGTCCTCCCAGACAGAGGAGTTTGGGACGCCTGGTGTATACAAGTTTCTGGGCCTTCCTACTTCCTTCAATCTGTAATATTCCATTCCCCTTATCCTAAACTATCCTCACCTGTGTCTAGGTAATTCCAGGATTTTAGATAACACCTCCTCGTGGGAGCCCTCTTGGAACCCCCAGACTAAATGTTCCTGTTAAACTCTCTCATCACACCTCTATTTGTAACACTCGTCACACCCACAATTACCAGGGAAATGCCAGTCTCCCCCTCTACATTGTAAGTCCCTCAGAGGAAATGATCAATCTTTCTGGGCTCAGCACACAAGGTCTGATGAGATGAATATACTTTAGATGTTTGTTAAATGAAAGGGTAGATTCCACAGATAATCAGATAAATTAGAGATCATTTTGAGCATGGATTACTGAAGGAAGGACTCAGAGAAGAGGTGAAAATTTTAGCTTGACATTAAAGAACAGATGCAGATACTAATGACAGAGGGCAGAAAGTATTCTAGATGGGGATGGCTTCAACAGTCGTTAGTTTGGGGGCCACCCAGCATCCAATACCCTCAACACTAGTAACAGCCTGATTTTCCTCTAGTAAAAGGTCCTTCCTCATTCCCAATCTTGTGGTTCAGGTACGGTCCTACCTTCCAGCTCCAGTTACAAATCCTATGACCCAGACCTACATATCAATGCCTTGCATTTGCCCCCAGTCACAATTATTGGTTTAGTGATGAGTTCATGACTCAAGCCCACCCAAGCAGGCCCAGTCAGAGCTAACCTGGTCTTGTACCCAACTGACGAGTTTATTGCTCTGTCTCATGCCACTGAAACTCAAACGGCAGCTTTAGCTGCTGCCGCCATCTTGCCACCACATGGAACCTAAAAATAAAATCCAGAGGAAATCAGAGGCAAAAAAGAGAGAAAAACTGAATCCTGGAGCTATTGTTTGAAGCTCAATCAGGCTATAACCAGAGCAAGGTCAGCCTTCACAAGAGCCACCATATTCTCCTTTTGCTTGAGACAAACTGGGTGAGTTTCTGTCTCGTGGAAAGAGACCTAAGCAAAATAAGGACCTATATGAGCAAATTTATAAAAAGCCCAGGCTAAGTTCTGCAGATCCTAAATAAACCACATGGTTGTAGTGGAGTGTAGGTCACTGATTAGGGAATGAAGCTGAAAAAGAAAAACTGGCCAAACTGTAGAGAAACAATGCCCGAGTATAGGGTTCAGATACCTTACTACTTCCAAAAAGAATACAGGGGTGCTACCCAATATTCAAAAAATCCATATACAGAATAAAATCTTAAACTGTCTTTTTCAGAGAGGCGAAACTAGTAAAATTAAGTTATACAAAATAAAATAGGACTAAGGAAAATAATAAAATATGCACATTTAAATTTCAACATGGTTATTGTAATTAAGTTTAAATATGTCACTGGGCTTTCTGGTAATCCGGGTAAAAAATGAACTGCCATCTGTGTTACTGCAGTCCTTGTTTGTTTTATTTTAAAAGAAAGACACATGTTGAAAATACCTGACTTTCTAGGCAACAGGGAACCTAGGGTTTGGGAACAGAGAAATGCTAGGAATACATGGTATACAGAATAAAGCCACCTCCTCCCCTGCCCCCAAAAAATGTCCACATCCTAATTCCCAGAACCTGTGACTATGTTACCTTACATGCTAAAAGGGACTTTGTAGGTATAATTAAAGTTCTTGAAATAGGGAGATTATTCTGGATTATCTGGGTGAGCCCAATGTAATCATAAGGGTCCTTATAAGAAGGAGGCAAGAAGCTCAGAGTCAGAGAGAAGGCAACGTGACAAGTAAAGCAGAGAGAGAAAAGGCAAAGTGATGAGAGACCACATGCCAAGGAATGAGAGCAGCCTCTAGAAGCTGGAAAGGGCAAAGAAATGGATTCTCCCCTGGAGCATTCAGAAAGAACCAGCCCCGCTGACATCTTGATTTTAGGACCTCCAGAACTGTAAAATGATAAATGTGTGTTGTTTGCAGCAATTAGGTTTGTGGTATAAGGCCAATTTTCATATAGACACTCTATTCTAGTGTCACGGAATCAAATCTTTCAAAACAGATGGAAATAAGGAGTGGATCTTGTCCAGCCCCCAATTTTGCTTATATGAAAAAATTGAGCCACAGAGTGGCTAAGTGACCGGCCCCAAATCAGAAAGTGTGAGTTCTCTACCTCCCAGTTCACACTCACCTCTAACAGGTTTGCTCCACACTTGCTTCTCAGCTCTCCCGAGCCTGGCACCAGGATGAAGAGGCTGCTTTTGAAGAATTTCATTAAGGTGTGTTTGAAAGCCTGTCACAACTTAAAGGGAAAAAGAGACGCAAGTTCTTCTGCCAGGTGCGTATTCCACAACTTTAATGAGAACTGAAGCGCGTAAAGAAATGAATCATCATTAACGAGATGTGGAGAGGGCAAAGCTATAAGATCAAAATGATAGGACATTAGCTTTGTGACCAAAGCCATGGGCGTATGGCAAACCTCCAAGGGTAAGAGAGCAGATGCCACCCCTTCGACAGTTGCAAAGCTAATTGGGCTTTCAAGTGTCGAATGGCCACAGCTGCCTGGTATGGCAGAGTCCACCATTAACTTGCATGATCATTCACTCCCTCAAGACCCCAGACCAGCCAGACCTGTTCTGAATTTAAGTTCCAGGAAAGGTCACCCACCAAGCCAGGGTCGTTAGCTTTATTTTTATGAAGATAGGAGATTTAATAAATATTGTTTTCTTTTACTGTCATCTGCATGTAGATTTCCAAGTGAAATTCACACCCATGTCTTCCTTGGCCAAATTATTAGGAAGAATTACCGTTTTGCTGGTGCAACCCTATTTTACTCTGTCTTTGCCTAAATGACCATCACCTTGTAGCTATGAATGAGCGCTGGAATATCTGAGAATTTTGCTGCAACCTTTGCGGGGAATATACAGGTCCAGGTTGGGAACCACTCATACTTGTTTACCACTGATGGCCATTCAGTGGCTCCTGTGAAAAACTGAGATTAAGAAGCTTCTTAGTTCTTAAAGCTTCTCCACTCAGGGCACAAACCGTGGTGGTGGCTTGCTTACTACAAAATATCTGCTGACCACAATATGAATGTGGCCCAGAAAGGCATTTTTTTACCTGCCACCTATCTATCATGGCAATTCAATTAGGCAAAGTCTCATCACCATAATCTAGATCAGAGGTTGGCAAACTTTTTCTTAAAAGACTAAATAGCAAATATTTTAGGGTTTGAGGGCCAGGTGGCAGAATCAAGACTATTACATCAATGCCTAAATAATAATTTAAAATGTGACCATTTAAAAATGTAAAGATTCCTCTTAGTTCATGGGCCCTATAAAAAGATGCAATGGGCCAGATTTAGCCCAAGGGCCATATGTTGCCAACCTCTGATCTAGATAATTACGAAAGTCTATTCACAGGTAGAAAGAAAAATCTATAATTTGAATTGTGAACTAGTCCCTTAATCATTCAAATTCTTTACACAAAATTCCATGTAGTATTGTCCCCCAAATCCAGAAATCTATAGTATAATAGGTACAACATGCAAACAAGCCACTGATATCTTCAGGGGATTTTGCAGGTAAATGCTACTAAGGAATATTGATACACACCTATGTTCATTAGGTTTTTCAAAATAACAGAATGGAAATTACATTATATTTTTACTCTGGTGCAAAATGATAATAGTGGTTTTAAGCAATAGAGAAAACTATTCTAATTAATATCACCAGTTAGCTAACTTTTATATGCAGTTTTGCCATATCTAATTGACATTTTATAAATGGTATCTGCTTCTAAGCGTTCCATTTTGATTCATACCAATCTGTTAGCATTACATATGAACTAGAAGAAAATATGGAGCCTTCTGCTTCAAGTATCCTAATTTACATGCTAAATCTGAAGGTCATAATGAATCTTTGTCATGTTTAGAGCCCTGTACATTGGCCCAGAAATAAAAGGCAGCATGTTAATTTTTCTTTGGGGGGGTGGCAGGAAGGATAATACTAAAAAAAAAGGAGCAAGTAATAATTCAACGTGAGTTTAGAACAACAAAATCTAGTGCATTGGAAGATAAATACTGTGAAAAGTGCTTTGGTGTGATGAGTACGGCTTTGTTTAAGTTGAAAATTGTTCTTCATTCTGATAGCAGTCAAGCAGCAGATGGCCTGAAGTTATCATAAATATGTAAGCCCTAGAAGTACTCTGCATTGAACAGCAGCCAAGATATAACAGTGTTGAACAACACAGGGCACAGAGAGAACCGTCTGACACGTACAGAAGAATGAGAATCCCTCCCCCATACAGTAAGATTTCTAAACATAGTAGAACATCTGAGACATCACCTAGCTTTTCCATGCAGCTGTAACACATATAGCAACCCCATTTTTTAAAAGTTACAAGGCAAGGAAGTTAGCCTTTCTTTCAATTAAATTACCACATTTTCACAATATAGAGCTTGAAATAGAAATTCAAGTGCTTTCTTCTTTGGAAACTTGCTGTCAAAAGCCAAGCTTACTATTAAGATGAAGAGCTGTACAATGCAAGGGAGAAGTCTAATGGGATGGTTTGCTTTAGTTTAAGTATAACTTTCCACCCTTCTCTAGGCACTGTGACTTTCTTCCTTGTTCCCTTCTACGTGAGTACCTGAAATGCCACGCAAAGAGATCTTTATTGAAAATTCCTTTCATTGTTGAATTACAAAGGTAGCTCATTTTATATCTACAGCTGCCACAGTCATAATAGTTTGTAGTTACCAAGCTTCAATAAATAAATACATGTGAGATCCATCCATCTATTTATAAATGGCTATTACGTTCTGTGCTAGATAACCAGAAATACAGAGATGAATAATTTAGAGAGGGGCCAGCCCTGTGGCGTAGCAGTTAAGTGCTCGTGCTCTGGTGCTGGCAGCCTGGGGTTCGGGTCCCGGGTGCGCACCGATGCACCGCTTGTCAGGCCGTGCTGTGGCGGGGTCCCACATAAAGTGGAGGAAGATCAGCCAGATGTTAGCTCAGGGCCAGTCTTCCTCAGGAAAAAGAGGAGGATTGGCATGGATGTTAGCTCAGGGCTGATCTTCCTCACAAAAAATAATAATAATTTAGAGAGAACAATACTCCTCTCCCTGTGTTTCCACAGAATTGGTTTGAAACTATTGCCTTCTCACACTTAGTCTTCCAAATGGGAGAAGGAGGAATTGATTTGATTGATGAAATGATGAGCATCCAACATCCACTGGTCCATAATTCTGTCCTGCGCAAGGTTCATTTATTCACAATTACCTTGTTGATGTGGACTTCCTGTGCTCAAGGGGTATGACAAAAGCCATGATCCGCCATGATGTTTCATGTAGGTTGCTGGGTAACTGTTCCACCACGTGTGAGTCCCAAGGAAGAAACTCAGGGTGGGGAGAGAAGTATCAAGAAGTCCATCTGGGCTGGAGGTCTGAGTCTCATGCTCTAATCCAGTTTTACCAGAGGTAAAGCTGATGTGTTGATTTTTCTCTGCCTCCTGTGTTTGTTTTCCAATAGATTTAGTAAGTGGGAAGAAAGAGGGATGTGATTCATTGTACCTCTCAAGCCCCAACAAATAAGATTCCTGCCCTCAAGAAGCTCAGAGCCTTCCAGGATCTTTACTTCTGATTGTTTTTTTTCACATTATATATAATTAAACCATGAGTTGAAAACAGGTCCGCTTTTCCAAGAAACATCATGAATTCAATTCAACCCTTTACGGAAACTACTAATCTATACTTCAAAGGCACCTAAAAACATGGTCTCTGGATAAATCATTACATAAAAGGCATTAGTTACACAAAAAAATATTACATGATTATTAGAAAATAACTCAAATTGAATACAGTGTCTTGAATGTGGATGACCTTAAGCACCTCAAAACATTCTGAACACTGTAGAAAAACAATATGCCAGGGACCTAGGCAGTATTTGATTTTATAGTTTATGCCCTGGTGATCAGGGGGCAGAGAAAACACTTTCTCTGAAGTCTATGACATGGTATTTTCTTTCTAAGTAAGGAGAAAAATAGTTTTCTTCAAATTCACTAGTGGGTAGAAGATACTTCTACTGGTTTCCACACATTGTAATTGTCTGCTTTAAAAATTGTCAAAAGCAACAAACAAGAAAAATGTTTTAATTCAAGTGACATTTCTAAGGAAGAACAAATAAGCCCCATCCATTTAATATATCATTCTATATTATATAACTATACCACGTATTATATACCCTGTTGTTAAGCTTTTTATAATAGAAGCTTAACATCCAGTACTTGGCCAAAAGTATATAAGATATTGGTTTTTACAAATGTCACCAATATTCATTCAGTACTTGTTTGCTGAGTGCTAACATGGACCAGAAACTATTCTAGGAGCTGGGAATAGGAGAGTGAACAAAATGAAGTCCCTGCACTCAATGAGCTTCCACTTTAGTGACAGACAAGAAGAGCTGAGCACATCAGACATGTCAATCATGAGGCCTGCTCACTTACTCCCTCTGCTCGTGTTCAATTGATCATGAGCCCCTCGTTTGCTGCAGCTGATGGGTCTAAGGCAGCTAATCTATAGGCTGCCTAGTGACTAAGACCTTTGGCCTGACATTAAAAACAACACTAAGTTAGGTTTATCTTCTTCTATCTCTTCGACTTGAACTAGGTACTACCAAGAGACAAAGGCAGTTAGAAATGGCGGCTGAAGCTGACAGTTGATGATGTCTGTCTCTCTCTCTCTGGAGAGGATACTGAGGCCTTGTGAAGGCAAATGCAAGTTGATGTTATGATGCAGCAGAAACAGTGAGCAAGCAGAAGCAATGATGAAGAGCTATAATTCCCAACTGTGGGCCACAGGTAGACATTTTGGAAACATATGGGGCATTTCAGGTTGTCACAAGAATTGAGTGGACAATGACACCTGATATCTTGCAGTGCTCCTGAAGTTCTGCATAATGAGGAATTGTCCTGAGGTCTGCATGAGTTCTAGTGCCCTGCAGGACAATCATGTAGATGTAAACCTGTTTGTAATTATCAGGGCTTAGAGTCTGACTCAACTTTGCATATAAAGGTGGAACACACTACTATGTAAATCTAACGAGGATTGTTTCGTTTTGTTCAGAGCTTTACAAGAAATGCTCGCCATTTCAGGTAGACCTATCACCTACAGAAGACTGCTTTGTATTAAGTTCTCCAACCTAATATGCCTCTGCCAATTTGCATCTGATGTTTCTGCATTCTCAGAGATTCTACACAGCGTTGCAAGTGTCTGATAACGTCATCGTGTCCCCTAGTGTTGTCATGCGCCTGAGCATTTACATACTGAAATACAAACTGTCTTATTCTTTTTTGTTTCTCCTTTATAATAGAGTAAGGCGTTATATTGGAAGGGTTTTTTTTAATTATATGTACAAGTAGATAATATTATTTGTGAATTTTGCTTAGAACGATAAAGGAAGTGCTGCAAAATATTCATTTGGAAAAAGAGGGTTGTGTCTACTGGGGTTGAAAACCACTGGCATAGAACAGAAAGGGGTTAGGAAACCAGAACAGAGAAGAAGGTGTTACACCAGGTCTGTTTTTGCGCGCCGCCCAGAAAGCCAATTACCGAGACGACGAGATTGCAGAGAGAGAGGGTTTAATCACAAGGCAACCAAGTAAGGAAAACGGGAGAACAAGTCTCAAATCCGCCTCCCCGAAAATAGGGACTCAGGGGTATTTATGGGGAAGGGGGCAAGGTGGTCTGAAATGATTGGAGGTGAGGAGAGATGAGGTAATTGATGATCTGAGCAAGCGTCAGCCTTCATGCCTCTTCGCAGGACACATCTTCACAGAATGGCAGCATTAGCATGCCGAGGGTGGAGTTCCAACCTCTTGCTGTCAAAAGGGCCCAGTTGATGGGTTGGTGGTCTCAGTCTAGCCTGAAGTGGACAAGGGGCTCAGTTCCTAAAAAGAATAGCTCAAACACCCACTACCATGGTAACCCAGGCTCCAGGGAGATGTCATCTATAGGAACCTAACAGCACAGTTAACAATGAGTAAGTTTATCATGCAGATTTAAGTCCTTGCCTTTGATTCTGATAAGTTTCTAGGTAAGGCCATCCCCCTTCTTTCCGGTACAGGGAAGAAGATACCTTTACAAATGGAAATTTTCTTTACAAATGTAAATGTCTCTCATAAAGGGTAACTAGAACCAAGAATGGGTTTAGCACGAACCACCCAGGTACCCGGAGATGTCTATAGTAATGGCCTTTTCTGCAGGCAGGTCTCCCATCCCAAACTCCTTTGGTCAGTTAGTGGGGGTGGGGGTCAAAATGTCATTCAGGCAGAGACATTTTGAGTTCGCAAATTCCCATATCCCATAGTTACTAGCTGTTTAACCATCAATGGCTGTTTGCCGGTTTCAAAGGAACATAAAGGAGAAGCGGGGTATCACGAGACAGAACCATTCACATCCATGAGCAAGCCCCTAAAAATGGCCCTTCCACCCGCCCGGTGGCGAAAGCAGTTAAGTGCGTGCGCTCCACTGCGGCGGCCCGGGGTTCGCGGGGTCAGATCCCGGGCGCGCACCAACGCACCGCTTGGCAAGCCATGCTGTGGCGGCGTCCCATATAAAGTGGAGGAAGATGGGCACGGATGCTAGCCCACGGCCAGTCTTCCTCAGCAAAAAGAGGAGGATTGGCAGATGTTAGCTCAGGGCCGATCTTCCTCACAAAAAAAATAAATAAGTAAAACCAAAAATAATAATAATAAAAATAAAAATGGCCCTTCCACTCACAGCTTCCAGCAGGTCCTGGGCCCTCAACCCTCCCACGTAGGTCAGGCCATCAGAAACACCTCTTGCCCCTTGTCTCATGACTCCTCTCTCCATCCTGTTGCCATAACAATTGTCCTAAAATGCAGCATTACTAACGTCTTCATCTTATTCAAAGCTTTCCAGAGTTCCAAGTTGCCTTAAACTGTTCACAATCTAGACCCAATCTACCTTCCCCACATAATTTATTGCCTACCCAGGCCCTCAAATGAGCCACCCTAATCTACTTTTTTCCCTAAATAGGTCACAAGCAGTCTCAAATCCCACCTTCACACCTTTGGCCTCTGATTTCCCTATGACAAAGCCCATTCTCACCTCTAATTCTAACCTCTGCATTTTCCCTTATGGTTCAATTCAAATCCCATATGCACAGCCCTAAGTGATGATTTCTTCCTCTAAAAACCCAGAGGGAGCAATTAAGTGTGGCACAGCAGTCAGAATAAGGTAAAGCACACTACTAGAACAAACAGCCCCAAAATCTCAGTGGCTTACAACAAGTTTACTTCTCACTTATGTCAAATGTCCAGTGCAGATCAACAATGCTTCTGGCTCCATACTGTCTTCATTCTAGGACACAAATTAAGGGAGCAGCCTTTATCTGAAACATTGATGCTCATCATCGGCAGAAGGAAAAGATAACATGGGAACCTCAACTAACTCTTAAACTTTTGCTCAGGAGGTACATACCTCACTTCCACTCAGATTTCATTGGCCAAAGTAAACCATATGACCAAACATGATGTCAATGAGACAGGAGGTGGGGGGGGCAACAAATATTTTGAAATACTATTAAAATCTACAATAGTTGAATCAACTTGCATAGTCAGTGATCACTTCCTAGGTATACCCTCACAAGTTTCATGGTCAGCAACAAGCCATTTGTAGGTATTCTATGCTAATATCAAGGTCACAGTGGATTTAAACATTTTAAAGTACAAGTCAAAACCCTGAAACCACAGTAGATCAGTATGAATCAAACCAATAAAGCCTCTTTTGAATTGGCTTTATTTTCAAATTTAGTTAACCAATGCAATGAAATTTCAGTACAACAAAATAATGTGCACATGAATTTAAAGTTCCCTATAACAGTATGGGGCATAGAGTTATTTGTCTAGAAATATAATTTGTTGCCAGTATAATTTGGTTGCACTTTTTTTTTTGCAGTTTTGAAATATAAAATTTGAAACAGAAAATTATGAAATGTTATTAAAGTCTGACTTTATGTACAAAATTAGAAACAACTTAAACCCTCTACAATTAAACAAAATGTGAAGAATTTCCTTTTAAAGTTGGTGAGCCCTGGGAATTATATAATTTTATTTATTTATTTTTTTCCCCCAAAGCCCCAGAGGATAGTTGTATGTCATAGCTGCACGTCCTTCTAGTTGCTGTATGTGGGACGCGGCCTCAGCATGGCCGGAGAAGCAGTGCCTCGGTGCGCGCCCGGGATCTGAACCCGGGCCGCCAGCAGCGGAGCGCGCGCACTTAACCGCTAAGCCACGGGGCCGGCCAGCCCTGGGAATTATAAAGTGTTTATGCTACACCACATGATGGTGCCAATTTAGCTGGTATGCAGATACCTACAGACTTTGATAGTACTGTGGACACCGATTCTGCAAATTATTTTACTCACTATTGTGCTGTTGTTGTAACAATTAATATTTATAAATTAAAATCTTTTTTAAAATTTTGTAATAAATTCATCCACACATTCACTGATGCTGAAAAACGTGGTCAAAATCAATAACTTTTGAAACCACCAAAATATACTATGCTGTTAATTTAGGTGCAAACTCAGAGCTATAAGAGATAACACTGAAGAAATAAACAAATCAAAGCAACAATAAGATATGATGGTTGTAGATTTACGAGCCATGAAGACAACCCCGTTTGATTTTTTTTCCAGGAGAAAACAAGTCCTGGATGATGTGCATTATGAACTATGTGAGTTCCTCAGGTACCGCCCCCCGCAGTCCATACCACTGCCACCCTGAATTTTGAACCTTGCCACAAAGAGTGGAGCCATGAGGGCACAATCCTAATAACTATACTTCATTCAGGTGTTTTACCCGTATGTAACTTCTTACCCTAAAGAAAAATGAGAACATATTGACATGTTTAAACCATGTAAGTATCTAACAGCTCTCTGTCTCCTATTTAAAGACCTGGCTGTCAAATCTATCACTTACAAAGATGTTTGCGAGTGCTTCTCCAGTGAATCTGCAACGGAAACCGCCTGTAGAAAAGCTCTACTGGTATTAATTTTGCAATCCTATTGAGCCACATGTTAACAAAATTAAAATGTTATGCTTGCTTTTTTTTATATGGCAGGTGTGGACAGCTTTGAAAAGCTACTCATTTACTTGTGGCTGCCATAGCTGTCTTTCTAAATTACCCAGTGAAAACAAATATTGACTTTTCTAAAAAATGTAATCCAAACAGTGAATAGGATGTAAAATGTTATTGAGTCAAACCAATTTAACAAATATTTGCATGCCTACTATGTGCAAAGCAATGCACCTGATTTAAGCCTAAAAACACTCACCAAATACTTTATTGATATGCTATCTAATAAGCTACTCTCTTATGAACTCTGATTGAAACTCAGTTGTGTATACGGCTCATTGACAATAGTCAGCACAATTTACTGGAACTTCTTACTCATTCTTGGTCAAGAAAATTTTTCTAACCACTATTATTTATGCAAAATTACCTCTAAGAGGCAAGTTCACTGAAATTCTTATAACACTATTCAATCTTTTCATTGTCTTTTAATGCTTTGCTAATATGAAATTAATTTCACTCTCACCAGCCTACCCTACTCTCAAATTGTTTATTTGCTAGCTCCTCGTTTATTTGCTAGCTCTTCTCTCCTGGTAGGTTGGCTTTACAAATAATGTTCCATACCATGAGGCCTAAATAAACTCAGTCAGGTTTACAGGAATACTGTTGGCCTTTTCCAAATGAAGCCAAGTAGTCACTTCCTTGTCCTAACAGACCTATCGCAGCATCAACCCCCAAGGATTTACAGAATACATATAGTGACTCTTAATATAAATATTAAGGTCTTCACCACACTTCCTTGCGGTTTTTTCACAATGCCCCTCCCAGGGATTCATACCTTTGGTCCTTGGGCCCCAAAAGGTCCACGGTCAGAAGTAGGGGGCGGGGGGGCCATGGGGGGAGGATGTGAGTTTGGATAGGTCTTTATTCCACTAAACTAGAACTGAAATCCAGCAGTTCCTTCAATGACGAATATAGGCAATGAAAAGCAATAGTATCAGCATTACCTGCGATTTTGTCACCAAAAGAAATCAGAGGTATTTTCATAGTTGTTATAGACGTGTTGAAATATCATTTATGCTCATTACTACTTCAAAATTACAGGAGTTATTAGGCCTGCCCACAAGATCTTTTTTAAGGCATTACTAAAGTTCAAATATCACTTTAATGCACACTTTTTAAATATCTGATAACTGTTATTTCAATATAATAGATTTCCTTCATTGTAGAACTGATTTTATTTTATGAATTGAAAATATAATCATAAGAATGGTACACAGGCTATACATAATGCCAAAGGGGTCCATGGCTCAGCAAAAGAACCCCAGTGGTGTGGTGCAGGGTCATGCCTAGTACCAGTGAGGAAGCTAAGCCTAGAGAGGATTAGTGGCTGCTCTAAGTTATTCAAAACATAACCACAACAACAAGAAGACAGATCATTCTGGAATACTTACAGTATTTGTTTCCTACTACTGCTGTAACGAATTACCACAAGTTTGCTGGCTTAACAACACAAACATTATCTTACCATTATGGATGTCAGAAGTCCAAAATGGCTCTAACTGGGTTAAGGGCCATGTTCCTTCTGGAGGCGATAGGGGAAAAGCCATTTCTTTGCCTTTTCCAGCTTCTAGGAGCTGCCCACATTGCTTGGCTCACAGCCCCTTTCTCCATCTTCAAAGGCAACAATCACATCACTCCAACCTCTGCTTCTGTCATCACATCTCCTTCTCTGATTCTGACCCTCCCGTCTCCCTCTTTCACGCATAAGACACTTGTGATTTCTCTGGGCCCACCCAGATCATCCAGGACAATCTCCCCATCTCAAGTCCTTAATTTAATCACATCTGCAAAGTCCCTTTTGCCTCATAAGGATGACACACATACAGGTTCCAGAGATTACGATATGGATGTCTTTGGGGAACCATTATTCTGTCTACCATACAAACATATTTCCAACCATGCTTTACATAGCAAAACAATCGAATGAGTTTGAAAATATCGTCTTCAGTGTAACAGATGAGAATTTTGAGGTTTTGGGTTCGGAGTTCAAGATCACACAGCCAGGGAGGGGCAGAAACAGGATTCAGTCTTCTCAGCCACCAGACTCTAACACCAGCTATCTACTACGGATCAGATGCTTTACAGAGGATAAAGGATAAGTGAAGACTTGCTGTCTTACATTCTTTAGATCCATTCTCATTTGCTCTTGGATGCAAAGTTCAGTGCTGTCTTTCATGGCCTTTGGGGGCCTGGTACCTTCACTGGCATGTCCCCAGTCAGTCCCTGAATTTTATTCTTATTTATCCAATATCAACTTTATCTTAATGAATACACTTCAGAGTAGAGAGGAAGCAAAAAGGAGAGGCTCACCTAGCATGTTCTTTATCCTTCAATAAACCTGGTTCCTATAACTCACAAAAACGAAAATGCAACCTTTGAAGGGAATGCCCTTTGATATCTGTGAAGCCTCCTACGAGTTATCTCAGATCAATTCAATGACCATTTCTGCTCTTCTGTGCAAGACTTTTATCTTGGATTCTACTGGGGACACAGAGAGGTGTGCATCCTTGCTCTCAAACAGCTTACAACCTAAGGGGTGCGAGAGGAAATAAGTAGAAATCAACCAGTGTAAACCCAACTATTAGACAGGTAGGGACACTGTCAGAGACCCAAGCTAGGGGTCAACATCGCTAAGCGTCTTTTAACCAGGAGGACCTTCAGAACAGGCAGGGAGCTCTGCAGAATGAAGAGGGTTTTCAAGGGTGAGGGAGGGCTGTCAAGCAGGAACAGAACACAGAGGCTGGAAATCATGGCATAGCGCAGGGAAGAGCTTGATTTGGGCTGACAAGAAGAGGTGAGATAAGAAGAACAGAACACTGGACGTGGAATCGGAAGGCTAAGATTGAGGAGCCAGTTCTGCCACTACCTGTGTCATCACGAATACTTGATTATGCCAAGTTTTCTTCTCCATAAAAAGGGATAAGAGGGCGGCTAATTCAGAGGGATGTCGTGCAAAATAAATACAGTCATGCATCGTTTAATAATGGGGATATGTTCTGAGAAAGGCGTCGTTAGGCGATTTCATTGTTGTGCAAACATCATAAAGTATACTTACACAAACCTAGATGGTAGAGCTTACTACGCACCTACGCTATACAGTACTAATCTTAAGGGACCACCGTCATATATGCGGTCCGTCCTTGACTGAAATGTTGTTATGTGCTGTGTGACTGTAAAATAATGTTAAGTGAGCCCGCATAAGCGTTCATCTGAATTTGAGGGAAGGATCACAGAGGGGGAGCATTACCTGGAAAGGAAGGGGAAGAGGAGGCATAGAATATTATTCTCAATAGTCTGAGGAGGCTCAAGAAGAATGAAAACCCACATTCCTTCTGAAGACTCATTACTTTTCTACTTCAACCTCCTTCTTACTCAGTAATATTATGAGAGCAACCAGATATGAAAAAAAAAATAACAAGTTCTATATTATTTCCAAAGATTTCCATTTTAAAGGAAGTTACCTATTCCTCAAAAGACCATAGAATAATCACAGATTCAGCAAAGGTACAGAGAGTCTAGAATTTTCTATGATTCAAACTTGACTTTCTACGATATATAGCACCCAAATCTATAGCAGCATGTCTACGTAAGGAGCCCCAATAAAACCACCAAGGTAAAGATTATTTTGAATATCTAAAGCATTCAGGCACTCGGGAACAAAAGTGAAAATCAGAAATTTTCCTAAAAATAAGTCCAATAAAAGGACGTCAGCATCATGGCGGAGTGAGCTTTCCCGTGAACTCTTCCCCCGACAAGATACAACAAAAGCAACAGTCACAGACCAACAACGGAATCCCAGACAGTGAAAAGCTAGAGCGGAGGGATCCACACTGCCACACATCTGAGAGCGGAACGTGCTGGGCCCCCAGAGGAAGTGGGGAGAGGTAAGGAGAACTCCGCTCCCTCCCCATCAGATCAGCGATCCCGTCTGCAGGGCTCCCAGAGAGGGAGGAGGGGCGGCCCTCGGCGGGGAAACCGTGGCTCTTCGGACTCTCTCAGCCAGTGGGAAACTCCCACACAGAGGACTCAGAGGAGCCACAGGGCTACCATCAACATCTGAGCACCCCAGAGAGCGGATAAAGAGGGGCAAACGAGAAGCCTCCCACGTCAGGGACCCAGAGGGCAAAAGAGAGAGCTCCCCCCTCCCCACAAACCGGACTCCGCAGCTCAACCGACCAGACCAGATCTAGCGATTCGCGGCAGACCAGACCAAGTGATCCGCGACAGACCAGACCAAGCGATCCGTGGCAGACCTGATCAAACGACTGGACCCGTGGATCACAGCGGGGAAAAAAAAAAACAAAACTGCGGATCGCAGCAGAATAACCGGGGCAGAGGGCAGGGGGCTTAGACTACACAGCCCTTTACCACCAGACAGTGGCGGCAGGTGGAAATTGCAACCAGAGATTTCCAGGATGAGGAAAAACAAAACCAACACAGGAACCACAATGCAAAAATATATGAAATCACCAGACCAGAAACAAAATGACAAGCACCCAGAAATCAACCCCGAAGACACAGAAATCCATAAACTAAATGACAGAGATTTCAAAATAGCTATCATAAAAACACTCAACGAAATACGAGACAACACAGACAAACAATTCAATGAGATTAGGAGTTTCTTCACAAAAGAGATTGAAATCATAAAGAAAAACCAATCAGTGCTGATGGAGATGAAGAACACAATGGAGGAGATAAAGGAGAATCTGGAATCTTTAAAGAACAGAGCTGACAATATGGAGGAAAGAATTAGTACTTTAGAGGATAGGAATACAGATATACTCCAGATGGAAGAGGAGAGAGAACTAAGACTAAAAAGAAATGAAGAAAGACTCCGAGAAATATCTGACTCTATTAGAAAATGTAAAATAAGAATTATAGGTATTCCTGAGGGAGAGGAGAGGGAAAGAGGAACAGAGAGCCTATTCAAGGATATAATAGCTGAGAATTTCCCAAATCTGGGGAAGGAGCAGGAAATACCAGTAAGCGAAGCCAACAGGACACCTATATATATTAACAAACAAAGGCCTTCACCACGACACCTAGTGGTAAGGCTAGCCAGGGTCAACGACAAAGAAACAATATTAAGGGCAGCTAGACAAAAACAAAAAATAACGTACAAAGGAACTCCCATCAGGCTCTCAGCGGATTTCTCAACAGAAACTTTACAGGCTAGAAGAGACTGGAATGATATATTCAAAACACTGAAAGACAAAAACTTTCAGCCAAGAATACTCTATCCAGCAAAAATATCCTTCAAATATGATGGAGAAATAGTAACTCTCCCAGATAAACAAAAGCTAAGGGAGTTCATGGCCACGAGACCCCCACTACAAGAAATACTCAAGAAGGCCCTCAGGCCTGAAAAAAAGAAGAGAAAGGGAACACAAAGCTTGGAGGAAGGAGAAAAGTAGGTAGACAAACTCAGAAAAATAGTAGATCTTTACCGGAATAGGTTAGCAACCACTTAAATACTAAATTCAAAGATCAAAGGAAGAAATTCACCAAAAATAAATTTAACCTCATCACTGTAAACACACAGCCACAACACAAGATAGAATAAGGTATAACAAGAACAACTTAGAAGGGGAAGAGGAAAGTGACTGAATTGACTTAGTATAAGGAAATAGGAGGCCATCAGATAATGGACTATCTCATACACAAGATTTTTTGCCCAAACCTCAAGGTAACCACTAAACAAATAATCAAAGCAAAACCACATATGATAAACAAAGAGAAAACTAGAAGAGTCATAAGACAGAACAACCAAACTGAATTGGCAGTCCAAAACAAATGGGACAAGAAACAAAGGAAATGCAAAAGAACCAGAAAATAAGTGACAAAACAGCAACATTCAGCCCTCATATTTCAATAATTACCCTAAATGTAAATGGATTGAACTCTCCAATCAAAAGATACAGAGTGGCAGGATGGATTAAAAAGCAAGACCCAACAATATGCTGCCTTCAGGAAACACATCTTAGCACTAAAGACAAGCACAGGCTCAGAGTGAAAGGATAGAAGACAATACTCCAAGCCAATGGCAAACAAAAGAAAGCAGGTGTTGCCATACTCATATCAGACAAAGTAGACTTCAAGATAAAACAGGTTAAGAAAGACAAAGAAGGGAAATATATAATGATAAAAGGGACACTCCATCAAGAAGACATATCACTTATAAATATATATGCACCCAACATAGGAGCACCAATGTACATAAAGCAACTATTAACAAACCTAAAAGGAGAAATCAACAACAACACAATAATAGTAGGGGACCTTAACACCCCACTTACAGCAATGGATAGATCATCCAGACAAAAAGTTAATAAAGAAATAGTAGACTTAAATGAAAAACTGGACGAGATGGACCTAGTAGACATATACAGAGCACTCCATCCAAAAACAGCTGACTACACATTCTTCTCAAGCGCGCATGGAACATTCTCTAGGATAGACCATATGTTGGGAAACAAAGCAAGCCTCAATAAATTAAAGAAGATTGAAATCATAACAAGCATCTTTTCAGACCATAAGGCTATGAAACTGGAAATGAACCATGAAAAAAAAACTGGGAAAGTGACAAAAATGTGGAGATTAAACAACATGCTACTGAACAACCAATGGATCATTGATGAAATTAAAGGAGAAATCAAAAACTATCTGGAAACAAACGAAAATGATAACATGCCATATCAAACCATATGGGATGCAGCAAAAGCAGTCCTGAGAGGGAAACTCATAGCGATACAAGCCCACCTTAACAAACAAGAAAAAGCCCTAATAGGCAACCTTAAATTACACCTAACAGAACTAGAAAAAGAAGAACAAACAAAGCCCAAAGCCAGCAGAAGGAGAGAAATAATAAAAATCAGAGCAGAAATAAATGAAATTGAGACCAAAAAAACAGTAGAAAGGATTAATGAAACAAAGAGTTGGTTCTTCGAGAAGATAAACAAAATCGACAAACCCTTAACCAGGCTTACTAAGAAAAAAAGAGAAAAGGCTCAAGTAAATAAAATTAGAAATGAAAGAGGAGAAATTACAACGGATACCATGGAAATACAGAGGATTATAAGAGAATACTATGAGAAATTATATGCCAACAAATTGGACAATCTAGAAGAAATGGATAAATTCTCAGACTTATACAACCTCCCAAAATTGAACCAAGAAGAAATGGAGAATCTGAATAGACCAATAACAAGTAAAGAGCTTGAAATAGTAATCAAAAACCTCCCAAAAAATAAAACTCCAGGACCAGATGGCTTCTCCAGTGAATTTTACCAAACATTCAAAGAAGATTTAATACCCATCCTTCTCAAACTATTCCAAAAAATAGAGGAAGATGGAACACTTCCTAAATCATTCTACGAGGCCAACATCACCCTGATACCAAAACCAGACAAAGACAATACAAAGAAAGAAAATTACAGGCCAATATCGCTGATGAACATTGATGCAAAAATCCTCAACAAAATATTGGCAAACCGAATACAACAATACATTAAAAAGATCATACACCATGATCAAGTGGGATTCATACCAGGGGCGCTTGAGGATGGTTCAACATCCGCAAATCAATCAACATGATACATCACATCAACAAAACAAAGAATAAAAACCACATGATCATCTCAATAGACACAGAGAAGGCATTTGACAAGATACAACATCCATTTATGATAAAAACTCTCAATAAAATGGGAATAGAAGGAAAGTACCTCAACATAATAAAGGCCATATATGACAAACCCACAGCCAACATCATACTCAACGGGGAAAGACTGAAAGCCATTCCTCTGAGAACAGGAACGAGGCAGGGCTGCCCACTCTCACCACTCCTGTTCAACATAGTACTGGAGGTTTTGGCCAGAGCAATTAGGCAAGAAAAAGGAATAAAAGGAATCCAAATAGGTAACAAAGAAGTGAAACTCTCACTATTTGCAGATGACATGATTGTATATATAGAAAACCCTAAAGAATCTGTTGGAAAACTATTAGAAACAATCAACAACTACAGCAAAGTTGCAGGGTACAAAATCAATCTACAAAAATCAGTTGCATTTCTATATGCTAATAATGAACTAACAGAAAGAGAGCTCAAAAGATAATACCATTTACAATTGCATCAAAAAGAATAAAATACCTAGGAATAAATCTTACCAAGGAGGTGAAGGACCTATACAATGAGAACTACAGGACATTATTGAAAGAAATCCATGATGACATAAAGAAATGGAAAGATATCCCATGCACGTGGATTGGAAGAATAAACATAGTTAAAATGTCTATATTACCTAAAGCAATCTACAGATTCAATGCAATCCCAATCAGAATCCCAATGACATTCTTCACAGAAATAGAAAAAAGAATACTAAAATTTATATGGGGCAACAAAAGACCCCGAATAGCTAAAGAAATCCTAAGAAAAAAGAACAAAGCAGGAGGCATCACAATTCCTGACTTCAAAACATACTACAAAGCAATAGTAATCAAAACAGCATGGTACTGGTACAAAAACAGACACACAGATCAATGGAACAGAATTGAAAGCCCAGAAATAAAACCACACATATACGGACAGCTAATTTTCGACAAAGGTGCTAAGAACATGCAATGGAGAAAGGAAAGTCTCTTCAATAAATGGTGTTGGGAAAACTGGACAGCCACATGCAAAAGAATGAAAGTGGACCACGTGCTATCGCCATTCACAAAAATTAACTCAAAATGGATCAAAGACCTGAAGGTGAGACCTGAAACTATAAAACTCGTGGAAGAAAATATAGGCAACACACTATTTGACATTGGTTTTAAAGGAATCTTTTCGGATGACATGCCTACCCAGACTAGGGAAACTAAAGAAAAAATAAACAAGTGGGACTTTATCAGATTAAAGAGCTTTTATACGACAAATGAAACCAGAATAAAGATGAACAGACAACCAACCAGCTGGGAGAGAATATTTGCAAAACATACATCTGACAAGGGGTTGATCTCCATAATATATAAAGAACTCACACAACTGAACAACAAAAAAACAAACAACCCGATCAAAAAATGGGCAGAGGAAATGAACAGACACTTCTCCAAGGAAGATATACAGATGGCCAATAGGCACATGAAAAGATGCTCAACATCACTAATCATCAGGGAAATGCAAATCAAAACAACACTAAGATACCACCTCACGCCTGTTAGAATGGCTATAATCACCAAGACAAAAAACAACAAATGTTGGAGAGGATGTGGAGAAACAGGAACCCTCATACACAGCTGGTGGGAATGCAAACTGGTGCAGCCTCTATGGAAAACGGTATGGAGATTCCTCAAAGAATTAAAAATAGAGATGCCCTATGATCCAGCCATCCCACTACTGGGAATCTATCCAACGCACCTGAAATCAACAATCCAAAGAGGCTTATGCACCCCTATGTTCATTGCAGCATTATTCACCATAGCCAAGAAGTGGAAGCAACCTAAGTGTCCCTCGACTGACAACTGGATTAAGAAAATGTGGTATATATATACAATGGAATACTACTCAGCCATAAAAAAAGACAAAATCGTCCCATTTGCAACAACATGGATGGGCCTGGAGCATATTATGTTAAGTGAAATAAGCCAGAAAGAGAAAGACAAACACTGTATGATCTCACTCATATGTGGAATATGAACCAACACATGGACAGAGAAAACTGGACTGTGGTTACCAGGGGCAGTGGGGGTGGGGGGTGGGCACAAGGGGTGAAGGGAGTCATATATATGGTGATGGACAAACAAAAATGTACAACCCAAAATTTCACAATGTTAGAAACCATTAAAACATCAATAAAAAAAAAAAGTCCAATAAAAATAGTCCAATCTTTTTTGTTCATTTAAATTGCATATAAATATTTAATTTGGTTAAAAACTATTTTTCTTAATTCTTTTGTGACTTTGAATCAAGGTTTCCCTTAACTGACATCCACTCTTAGCACCCCATCAATGATAACAAAAAACAAACACTTTCATGTCTATAGTTTAAAAAAATAAAATAAACGATCACCCCCTTCACAGTTCATTTCTTTACAAATATAACAGAGGAATAAAAGACTAGCTTCAAATGCACACCAAGGTCTTCCGGTTCTGAGCTATAAGATCTTAGGTAAGGCGGCATCCTTAAGCTTGAGTTGCCTTATCTATACAATGGTGAGAACAGTGTGAAGATTACATGAAACAATTAGCGTAAAGCATCTACACTCAGTTAGATGGGTGGGGGAGACATATTCCCAACTCCTTATACTCCATTAGCCAGAGTTAATGCTCACCCTGGCTTCTCTCCCCAAACATCAGGAACCCCTCTCTAAAGGAGGAGGAATGACTTATGTAATTGGCTGATTGGCTGATTGGCAAGTTTAGGGAGAAGGAAGCAAGCATTCGAAGGTCTGTCTGTGGTAGGCTCTCTTTTAGGATCTGCTTACCTGAACAGAGGCTGACATTCTGATCTGCTCAGTTCCGTGCAGTGAGGGACCACTCCTGAAAAATCCCACTTCAACTATGCCTAGTAGATAAGCCCATTTGATTCAAGAGTAAAGTATGGGCAAGTCCACTTTGCCACAGACCCAAAGCCACCCTCTCGAATCCTGCCATTATTGGCAATAAAGTTGACATTTCAATTCTCTACCTGTATAACTTTGTTTTAATTTATCACTTGGTTCTGAATTCAAACACATAGAAGAGAATGTTTTTTATTGTCCTCATACAACCCAAATAATAGACACCCGACGCCAACTGCTACTGCTACCATCGTCATCATCTTCCGAATCCTCCTACCTGATCTTCACCACTGTAGGTGCCTTCTTGACATCATTTGAGTAGCTAATAAGCATTTCAACTCAACATACCCCAAATCAAACTCCTAATTTCCACTTCCACCCCACATACACCTGTTCCTCCCATACACTTCCTCATCTCAGAAACAGCAACTCCTTCCTTCTGGTTGCTCAAGCCTAAATATTTGCATCATCCTTGCACCCTCCCTTTCTCTTACAATCTACATTCCATCTGTCAGCAAAATTATGTTGGCTCCATTTCACAACCTTTTCAGAATCTACTCAGCTCTTGCCACCTCTGTTGCTACCACCCTCATCCAAGCCACCCTCACTTCTTGCCAGGAAGTATTTCAACAGCCTTCTAACTGGTTTCCCTGCTTCTGCTCTTACCCTCCTACAAATCAACACACCAACCAGAGTGATTCTTCTAAAGTCTAAGTCAGATAATGTCTCCCCCTGCTCAAAACCCTCCAAGATCTTGCATCTCACTCAGGGTAGAAACTAAAGCCTTCACAAAGGCCTATGAGGCCCAATACTATCCACACCCCCACCCAGGGCCCAGGGGCAGGAAATGCACCACTCACTCTACTTACCTCTCTGGACTTACACCTACTCCTTTCCCTCCTCCCTCACAGCCTTTGCATTTGCTGTGCCCTCCACCTGGAACACTTGCTCCCAGTTATCCTCAGGTCTTTATCTAAATGGCACCACCCAGCAAAGCCTTCCCTGATGTCCCTATATGAAATAGCTACCTGCCCCACACCCCCTGCTCCCCCAATCCCTCGAGTCAGTTATTTTTCTCCTTAGAACTCATTAGCATCTGACGTTACTTTGTTCTGTTTGTTCATTGTCTATCTCCACTCACTGGCATTAAAAGCTCCTTGGGGGTAAAGACTTTGTTTCCCCAGCATGAGAACACCTGATACACAGTCAGTACTCAAATATTTGTTGAATGAATGAATGAGGCAGAGGTACATGACAGAAACAAATGTATTTCTTCCTTGCCAGCTGGCTTCTAGAAGGCAGGATAATCATAAATATTACGAATAAATAAATCCCAAAATTGTAAAGTCGTGATTTCTCCATCTAAGGTAAACTAGTCAAGTCAGCTGCTCGAGGGCAGCACGGAGAGGAAATTTTTGTGAGAAATTTCACTACAGAGCCTAGCTGTCGTGCGGCAGTCTTGCACAGGTACAAAGGTGGCTTGCGGGTGACATAATTAGGTCACTGGGGACAAGAATGCTTAGAAATGATAAAGAAATCTATATGACTTCTCCAATCTGTCTCCTTGTAGCTCAGCAGCTGTGCCTTCCCTCTTGCCTCCTCAGGATCAAGAGCCAGCCTCTCAGCCACTCAGCAGCACTATGACTTCAGTCAATTCCTTTTCAGGACAGCCATTTTATTTTGCCTTCTTCAGAGACCCCTCTCTAAAATTATCTGTGATGCTTTAAACACACCTACCAAATTGCCCTTCACTTTGTGTCAGAAGAACCACATGCAAATCACAGTGTGTTTTCTAATAATATGCAATATTGTTACCAAGAAACCCATTCCAGCAAGGTCTGCAGCTTTCATTTTTTAAATCTTATTAAGTGTCCTAAAATGACATACTACAGAGGAAAAAGAAGAAAAGGATGTATTACCCCCACGTCGGGGCCCTTATTTCTTCTGACTGGTGGCATGAGATACTGATTTGGTCTTGGAGGAACTCCCCACCACAAGACGACAGGGGTTTTGTCTGGGATCTCTTACCTCGGGAATAATCCTTTATTCCTCCATTCACCAGGATAGTTTGTCCAAACACAACTTTATTCCCGATGCTGAGAAGGGAGTGAAGGCTCAAAATTAAGAGGGGGTGATGTCTGTTTGAAGCCACAAGGTAACGTTTTAGGTCCCTGCAAATGGTACTTATCAAACTGAAGTGAATCACTGAGTCTGAAGGAGCCTCCGTGTAAAAGATCCGGTTCCTAGGACTTACGCTGAGGTTCATTCACTGTATCATTTGTTGTGTTACTTTAC
Source organism: Ceratotherium simum simum (assembly GCF_057802395.1). Taxonomy (NCBI): domain Eukaryota; kingdom Metazoa; phylum Chordata; class Mammalia; order Perissodactyla; family Rhinocerotidae; genus Ceratotherium; species Ceratotherium simum. The sequence goes on from NC_141904.1 coordinate 67,754,635, forward strand.
CTCTGAAATCTCTTCCTATAAGCACACTAATATTAGAGGTGGGAAATCATGAAATAGCCATCCAGGCAGTAAACGTTTATTGAGCACCTACTGTGTTCTAGGCACTCTTCTAGGCAGGGAGGATACAGAGAGAACAAAACATACAAATTTCTGTCCTCATGGAGGTTACATTCTGGTAGTCTTTCAAAAGAGAAGTTATTTCCAAAGCAAGATTTATTGCTAATGTGGAACCCACTTTGTATAGGAAAAAGAACACTCAGACTGGAGTCCAGAGGTCAGGGTTCAAGTCTTGACTGTGCCATTTGGTATCTGTGCATCCTTGAGAAAGTTTCTTAACCTTCCAGATTTTTAGTTTTGTGCATTACAACAAGATGCAAATGAATGAAAGAAAGCACCTCGCAAATCACCTGTCATATGGAAGGTGCTGGATAATTCTGCAGAACAGTGATAATAATAGGTATGATTCTCTAATCCAGGGTTGGCAACACAGGACAAATCTGATTGGCCACCTATCTTGGCAAATAAAGTTTTACTGGGACAGAGCCACACCCGTTCACTTATGTATAATCTATGGCTGCTTGCACAAGACAACGGCAAAGCCGAGTAGTTGCAACAGAGGCTGTATGGCCCACAAAGCCTAGTACTTTTACTATCTGACTCTCCAGAGAAAAAATTTGCCAACTCCTACTCTAATCCCGTGTTATGCTAAATGAGGTCCAAGAATAGGCATCATCAGCATCACCCAGTAGACTGTTTGAAACGCAGAATCTAAAGCCCCACTCCAGACCTGAATTAGAATCTACATTTTAACAGGATCCCCAACTGTGATCTGTATGACATGGAAGCCTGGGAAACACTGCTCCGGCGTGCGCCCATGATCACATACGCATTCTTACTTTATACTGATATGGTAAATTTCAACTTTCCCCTTCCTACCACTCTAGCCAATAGCTCAATTCAGAACAAAGATTTTCCAACTTAGTGAACATCAGAATCATATACGGAGCTTGTCAGAAACATAAACTCCTGGGGCCTCCTCCCGTGATTCTGATGCAGTGAGTCTGAGGTAGGGCCAAAGAATCCACATTTTTTAAACAAGTACTCACTCTCGAGCAGATTCAGACCCAAGTGACTCTGGGACATCACTTTGGAAACATCACTTTCAAAGAGTATACTTGTATATCCAATAGAGTTGGGGCAAAAGATGTATCATTTGTGTCCATCGCTATCTTTTGGATACTTAAAATACCACCAGCAGATTTGTCGGCAGTAGTTTATCATAAAGTAATGACTCACGGTGTCTCCGTGGCTATATATGGGTTAAATGCTATAACTCTGAGCTCCAAAAATATTTTACCACAATCACTGTTTTCAGTGACAAGAATTCATTTTTATGTCTTCATGGCCCTATTCAAGAAATTTCATTGAACATCAGATGTTGAGGAGGCATCATTCTAGGTAGAGCAAGAGTCTAAAACTGAGCAACCCCAGTAACATTCACTCGTTGCACAAACATCTGTTGAGGACCTGCTCACCAGCCAGCCACTGTCCTAGGTCAGGAGTTGGGCCAATGTTTTGGTGGGCCACATATAGTCTCTGTCACATATTATTCCTTTAGTTTTTTACCCTTTTTTTACCCCTTTAAAAATGTAAAAATTATTCTTGGTTCTCAGACAGTACAGAGACAAGTGATGGGCCAGATTTGGCCTGTGGGTTGGAGTTTACTGGTCCCTATTCTAGATGATGGGGCTACAGCAGTAAACAAAACAGACAAATGTCCCTGTTCTCATGGAGATTATACTATAGCAGAGGGACACATATAATAAACAAATAAATCCAGTAAAATGTAGATAGCAATTAAGTTCTATGAAGAAAAATAATAAGGGGATAAAGAGCGAAAGCAGAAGGCGGCTTTTCATAAACAGTCGCGAAGGAAGGTACATTTAAGCAGAGACCTGAATAAGTGAGGAAATGAGCATTCCTCTTTCAAATATTACAAGACTTGCTCAAGTTAAATTATCAGCATGGGAAATAACAATAACACCATTTGAGAACATTGGAAACAATGTCCAAAACACACAAACAAAAGTAATTCATAACGAAATGGGCTTCAGGCCACAAATATTAATAGTTAAAGCAGGCAGTGAAAGTTCTACGACATGATGCAAATGTGAATGCTTCAAACAGGTCCTGGAAAAGTCAGCACCAGCTCAAGCTTCATTAACACCCAGATGCGATTCACAACCTTTTCATATTGAGAAATGGTCCTCTGCCTCGTAAAAAATCACTCTAATTCCTCCTTTCCCTGACATATGGCCTGCCGCTCTGCTTTCCAACCTCACGTTCATCCATTAGAGGTGTTAACTTTGAGATCAGTTGATCCTCACTACAGAAGTTCGTAGCAAAGGAGGTGCCTGGTCTTTGGGGGTACAGTTAAGGGGGAAAATCGAAAGAGAGCAACTCCGTAAACTAGCTAGAAGTTTCAGAGGTTAGTACAGACCATCGGCTACAGTAGTCACAGAGCCACTGGCCTGGGATGGGAAGACAATGGGAGAGACCACTGATGGGTCACCATGAAAATGAAGCACTGGCCACAGATTTAATACACAACAGAAAGCTTGAGAAAAAAACGTAGCTTTCTTAGACTCTCTTCTTCACCTCCCTTGGATTCCGGGTAGAAGCTACGATATGATATTGTCTCTTCTCCTAAGTTTCCTTAGGCTAAAGTCTCAAGAAAAGATGGAGACTGTGAAACAGAAGGATCTTGTGGCCAGTGTGGGCCACATCAGTAAACGTCCCCTGGCCAGAAATCAAGGTTTTGTCACTTACTGGTTTTAGAAAATCCATTTTTAAGGCTAGGTAAGTATTCTCTCCAAGAAATTCTCAAGAGATACAACATATATAGCTTTAAAAAATAAATTAAAACTCTTAAATTCTGTTTTCTTCAACACCCAAAGACAGAAGCTGAGAAGCTGGCTGATGACATTGATACACACCCAATACGGCAATGGAGAAGGGAAAATAGAGCCCTGGCCCTTCCCGGTGTGGAAAAATTATAGTTGGTTTAGCAGCAAACACCCTTCCTGCATGAGGAACCTTTCATGGTTTGCCCCTGGGCGCCACCATGCTTGCCAAACACCACGCTTCTTGCCCCAACAATGGCTAGACTGACCAACGACTACTCTTGCTTCAGTTACCATTACTTCCTAAAGTACTGAACTAAGTGTGGTTTCTTTCTAATCCTGGACTTGCCCTGACTCACGTTTCCCAGCTGTGCTGTCAAGACAATAACAGTGTAATCAGTGCAAAAATCTAACACCATTCAAAGGCTTCCATCCTTCCTTTACAAGTCTAAATAGAAGACGGTCTTAAAGAACAAAACACACACACACACAAACACAAAACTTTTAATTTGCATTTAGTCTCTGTGGTTCCACAATTGTCTGGCATTGTTCTTGCCTTTCTTCCCTGACAGCAGAAGGCCACCAGCCCCCAAGTGAAATCACAAGGCGTGACTGTCACCCTACACAATTCATGCACTGTCACCTCCAATTGATTTACTACAAGGGTCTAAAAGGACCTGAGCTTCTCAAAGGCCACCAGCTCCAAATTAGTGGATCTGAGCAAAGTAAGGTATGAGATCACTTGGTCATAAAATCCACATTAATTTCCCAGGTGTACAGCATGTTTCGGAAACATGTGCCACCTTTGTATGCAGTTCCTTCTTTGAACTTGTCCTCCAAAGGTTAAGTGAAACACATGCAGAATTCACTCATCAAATACTTTTAAGTCCCTACTTTGTGCCAAGAATTAACGTTAGGAATTGCTCTAGAAAAGATAAATACTGCTGCTAATAGTTATCACTTTTATAGCACTATGTCCACTTTATATGCAATAATGTGTTTAATCTTCACAATTCTACTAAAAGGTAAATGCTATTATTAGCCCCATTTTATAATTGGGGAAACTGAGGCACGGAAAGATTAAGTAACTAACCTTAGTTTCCACAGCTATTAAATGACAGAACCAAGATTTGAACAGAAGAAGTTGGGCTCCAGTGCCTGTGTCATTAACTGCTATACTATATCACTTTGTGACACCTGTGGAAATGCATCTTCTCCATATTTAAGTGGAACACACGCAAAGTTAACCTGTCCAGCATTTTCTGAGGCCCTACCCTGCATATGGCTCTAATGCTAGACATGAGATGACAGAAAATGAATCAGACAGTGTCCTCTCTCTGCTCTCAGTTATGTATCAGCAAAAGAAATAATGGTCTGCCTCATATTTTTTAGTCCTTTAAGTACAAGATGTAACTGGAGTTTCCTGTGACCTATATTCCTTTTCCCTAGGAAACAGGTATCTTAAATCAATAAGGTAGAAACTTCCAGCAGCCTTTACATCCTACTGTTCAGCCTTTGCATGGACCATGGTTGGTCATCTCCCCCTGGTGGCAATGGTACCATGAACTTGGATTAAAGATAAAAATGGACAGGCATATTGAATTGCATTACTTCCGCATCCCTTCAACAGTCCCCATGCCCTTTTAACATCTCCCACATCCAGTGGCAATGGCTCAGGCAACAATTTCTATTGCTGGCTCCACAGGAAATGAAGCCTGCACTACACCACTCCCTACCCAAGACCGAGATCCCTAGCCCCTCTGCCACTTTCTCAAGCATGACTGTCTTAGGATGGGAATATGCACAGCTCATAGTACATGGAATGTGGCAGACTGTCTCCTTTCCACCTCATTAGCTCACCCAACAAAAATCAACTCGATTCATTAGAACAGTTTGCCAAGGAGAATGCCAACTTAAAAAAAAAAAAAAAAAAAAACCTAAGGAGGAAAGTAAAGACACTTCTCTAAAAGTTCTCCCTTAAATAGATTTCCTACCTCTTAACACAAGCTATCCTTCCAGGGAAATGGAGCAATGAAAACTCCTGCTGACAAATATAATGCATACATAGTTTTTCTATTATGTATCTTTCTTTAATATTCTAGTAGGATTCTTGCTCAAAAACCCAGATTTCCTTCTTCTCAGATCTCTTAAACTCTTTTTGGCCAATAGATTGATCTAAAAGGTGGTGTTAACTCATTGTGGCAAATTAAAGATGGCCAGAAATGCTTTGACACTCCTCTGAGGGAGAGATGGGGTCTATGTCCCCACCCTTTGAAGATGAATGTGCTCCCTGACGGCTTTGAAAAACAGAATATGGCAGAAATGACACTGTGCCGGTTTCTGGGCGCAGGCCTCAAGAGGCTGACAGCTTCCTCTCCTTGGCTTTTGGAAAGCTTGTCCTTGAGCCCTGAGCCACCATTAAGAAGTACAATAACCTGGCTGGGGAGACCACGTGGAGAGGTCCTGAGACTACATGCAAAGGAATCCAGCTGAGCTCAGCCTTCCAGTTGTCTGCCAAAGTGGCATAAACGTGAGTGAAGCCACTTGAATCCTTCAGACTAGCCCAGATGTCAACTAAATAGCACCAAGCTACCCAGTCCATATGGAGAACCAACCCGTACCAACTATGCCTGAGCTTCTGACCTGCAATCATGACATATAATAAAAGGCTGTTTTAAGTCACTAAGTTTTTGAGTTGTTTGTTACATAACATTAAATAATTAGAACACCAGTCCTTCCACAAAAACCCAAGTTTCATTCACATTGTCCCACCCGGCCTCTTCTCTCCCAAAGGATCCGCTATGGAACAGCTCATTCATCAGCCCTCAACAGGTTCATCTAATTGCATGCCATCTCCACTCTTCAGTCTTTCCAGAGGGTCTTTGGCTTGCTGGCTGCCATTTACCATTGGACTGCAAAATTGCCTCTTTCACTGTGAAACAACCATAATCTATGCCCTCCTCTTCAAATTCCATCTGATCTTCTAAGGGCTCTTATACTTTCAAATAAATGCAACTCATTTAGACTAAACACTGAGGGGTATGCTAGAAATGGGGTTATCTGACTTCAAATTCACTGATATGGTCATAGTAGATGTGGAAGATCGAAGGAAGGCAAGACTAGAGGTGAAACAACCTGGAGGAGAGATAGATGGGACTGGACCGTGGGATGGAGGCAGCAGAAATAGGGGGAAACAGTTTCAGGAGATAGTATCAAGGTCATATCTACAGGATAGGGGTGAGCAACCTTCAGCACGCCTCAGAATGACCAGGAGACCATCTTAAAAATTCAGACTCCTAGGCTCAGACCAACAGACTCTGATTCATTATATCTGAGCAGGAGACCAAGAATGTGTGTTTTAACAGCTTCCCAGTGATTCTGATGCGAGTGGCCACAGACCACTCTTTGAGAATCCTTAACTGAGATCCTATAATCTGAGTGAGAAAGATGAAAAGAAATGATGAGTCAGCACTGACACTTGAGTCCCAAGACAGAGTAAGGCTGAGACAGAAATAGGGAGATCAAGAGGAGCTGTTTTAGAAGGAAGTGACCTTGGGCCGGCCCGGTGGCTTAGTGGTTAAGTGCACGCGCTCCGCTGCTGGCGACCCGGGTTCGGATCCCGGGCGCGCACCAATGCACTGCTTCTCCAGCCATGCTGAGGTCGCGTCCCACATACAGCAACTAGAAGGATGTGCAACTATGACATACAACTATCTACTGGGGCTTTGGGGAAAAAATAAATAAAATAAAATAAAATAAAAAATTAGAAGGAAGTGACCATTTCATGCCAGATAAGATTAGGAGGGACCAGACATCTGAAGAGGAGTGACTAAATGAATTAGTGAGTTTGGGAGGATAAACTAAGCCCAGCCCCTTCCTTCTGCCTTCGTTGGGGCTTGAATTCCCATACGATACCTGTATTTGGTCAGTTCTGAGCCATGTGAGGGCTACTCTTGTGCGATGGGCCTGTGGTTGTCCAACTCTGCCAGCGACAGGGTACAGAAGCCCTTCTAACTCCAGGGAGAAGCATTAGCAAGCCCCGTTGGCTACAGACCTGAAGGCACATTCTCCAGCCAGCTGTAACAGTGCACAACACAATGTGCTCATCTCTGCTTGCCTGACTCTGTGGCTCTCTCTCCACCAGTTCAGACCTAGAGCAGGGGATGCAGTTTACCAGGCCTCCCAAAACTCCAATTAAAAGTTCTGAATTGAATTGGCCAAGCTTCAGCATAAAAGACAACACACACTGTGATCAATTTCTTTTCAGGTTTAATAATCTTGAATCCTTAGTCACTGAAATTCATTAACAAAATTCCCAAACATTTTTCTACCACCCTCAATTTAGCATTGTCATCTACTAAAAAAGAAAGCAAACCAGCAAGGCTGAGCCCCTCAGTTCCTGTGAGCCTGGGGAAAAAAAAAAGAAAAACTCTCTCATCTCATATTCATGATCAGACTAGATAATCCTTTTGTATCTTAAAACCCTACCTGTTTCCCAATAGTGTTCTGAAATAATTCCTCCTTAATAAACTCTTCTCCTTTCAAAGGAAAACTGAGGGTTCTTAAATAAGAAATGTGAAGGTTCAATTGTAATTCACTTGAATCTTTTGCAAGAACATGTAATAACGTACCAAGCAATGTGCTTTCTGAAAAAGTAAATTATACTTTAATTTACGATGTCAAATAAAGTTGGAATGTCACAATGTTTATATATCTATTAGCCTTAATTATTATTATCAACTACTACTGAGTTAAGGAAAAAAACATTTTTTCCCCTGCTAGTGTTCTAAAAATAGATATGAGTCAGTTGTGTTTTTAATACAGGAAAGTGTGACTCCATAATATCCATCTTTCTTCTATTACCTTCAGGTCTATTTTAAGTAATATTTTAAATGCACAATTTATCATTTATTATTAATTTTTCCTGGAATGCTCACCTTTCCTCCTCTCTGCCTACTAGAAGAGACTTGCTCTTAAAATCCAGGTGAGACCCATCCCCCCCCTGAGGAGGAGCTGGGCTAAGGGAGGGGTTGGGCCATGACCTCTGCTTGCCAGATCACTCCGTTTGCTAATTCCTGTCCTACGTCTAATTTATACAACACAATTAGCACCCCTCTATATTCTCCTCTAGTCTCTGACCATCGTTTTCCATGATACGGCCCTTCATTAGTTATTCATTTCAATGCAATAAATATTTATTGAATGCCCACTATTAGGCAAAGGCAGTACAGCGAGGTGATTAATGGATGGAAGATGTCTAAGTCTGGGGCATTCTGAATTTTCTACTTACTACCTGCATGACTGTGGGCTAGGTGCCCAAACACCGCGCCTCAGTTTCCACATCTGTACAAATAAAGCTAGTAGTATGACCTACCTCAATGGCTTTTTAAATAAATTAATACTTGCAAAGCACTTGGAACAGGGCCTGGAGAGTAGCAAGCCTCAATAAATGTTGGCTGTTACTGTTATGACTATTGCTAAGCATATTCCAGGGCTCAGGGAATACAGAAATAAATAGGGCACAGTGACTTTCCTAGCTGAGAATCCATTCACCGATTTAATGAATATCTACTAAGCACCTTCTATGTTCTAGGCACCATTCAGGGGGTACAACTGTGAGAACTCTCTCTTTTCAATGAGAGAGAAAAACAATAAACAGTAGAAAAACAAATGAAAATATAATAGGACATCAGACAATTATGAGTTCCACACATTATAAAGCAGGGTAAGGGGAGAGAGAATGATGTGGCAGGAGAGGGGACACCCGAAGAGAGGGCATTTAAGAAAAGTCCTCAGTGAAATGGGAGAGTGAACATGAACGAGGGTTCAAGGCTGAGGGAACACAAGCCTGAGATGAGAATGTTCTCCGAGGAATGGCAGGGAGGCCAGCAAGGCTGGAAGAAAGCAACCAAGGAGGAGAACGGCAGGAGATGACGTCAGGGGTGTGGCCAGGGCCTTGGAGGTCCCAGGAAGGACTAGGGGCTTTATTCTAAGGATCACGGAGAGCCACTAAAGGGTTACAAGCAAGGGAGTGACATGATATGCTCCATGGAGAATATACTAGAATCATATACATTTTCATTGATTGTCAAAATGTTGTGTGTTCACTAGTTGCTCTTGTGAGTTCTCTGAGCTCCTTATGGGCATGCACCACGTCTTACAATACTTGGAATCTCATACAGCTTACGTGGAGTAAGGAACAGATACATGATTAAAGCCTTGCTGATTGAATGAATGATCTTTGCCTCTCATTTGACTCAGTTTAAAAAAAATCACCAAGTATCCTCCAATATGTTATCTATGGTTTTTGTGTGTGTGTGTGTGTGGTTTTGGTTTGTTTCTTTTCCTAACCAACTTTCAAAGAAAGCTGAACAACAATTTCACCTTCACAAAAGTCCACCTTCCATCAACCTCAAGCTTCTGGAACACAGCCTTGAAAAACAGAACAAGAAACATTCTACTGAGCTCTCCAGGAATCAATCATAACTTCCCAACACAAAATCTCTATATTTTACTTGTAACTATCTGGATACACACCAGTTCACTCTTGGTTAACATACAATCCTAACACCCTTGGTCCTAAACCCACAGTGGAATAAAAATCATAATAGGGATAGTGGAGTTCTTAGAGGCCAGAACACTGACAATGATAAGTAACAGAGGACTATATGAAACCTAAGTAAGAAAAAAATATGTCACAACAGAACTGTGCTGAGTGCTACTACAAAACTCAAAATTACATGTTTCCAAAGTAGCTGACACCAAAGAGTTTGATTATGTTCTGTATCTTTTAATTTACAAAAAAAGGAAACAGTAAAATACAGTATAGATGGATTTCTACGCAAAATGGTTAAAATCAGCCAAGTTTTGGTATATGATAGGAACAGCTTGATTTACTCTTGTACTTTATAGATAAGAAGAAATTTTGATTTCTATAATGAAGCCCAATAAATTACTAACATAACAAACTGACAAGCAGAGAAAAATAAGTTGAAAAACAATATCTAGAGTAGAAGTCTTTTATGTTCAAAAGAGAGATTTTACATGTACATATACATGTACATAAATTCCTTGAAAAAGACTGAGCGGATAAGCAGACACTGGTACATGCCAACCCAACATCCCTTCACCCCATCTTCCTTACTATCAGAAACATGACTTTTTTCCACAGTGGTCATGTGACAATGTTCTGACCAATGAATGGGAGCAGATTTCACTGGGCATGGCTACCAGAAAAGCTACCGTTTTCCTGACAAAAGGGACCAGAATTAGCTGCCATGCACCTGTCTTTCTTTGCCCTTTCCTGTTTTTCCTGCCTGGAATGCAGACACGATATCTAGAACTACAGCAGCCATCTTGCCACCATGAGAATAAAAGTCACAAATTAAGGATGGTGAGGCAGAAAGGAAGAAGGAGGCTGAGTCTTTGCACAGTTGTACCAGCTCTGGCCAACCCCTCTCTTCCCCTGCCTCACTGCTTGTTAGGAGGAAAAGCATAAGCTGCTTTGGTTAAATTTAGTTGATTACATGTGGATGAGCACAATCCTAAGTGATTAATACACTAAACTGAAAGCAGTGATTACCCCGAGGAGAAAAGTGGGTAGGGGCACAATGGGAGAAGAGGATGGCAGGTCTAAGGCTGCTTCATCTTTTTAAATGATTCAAGATATTTGCTATATTTTAATTAAAAAATAGAGGATCATTCTGAGAGTCCATGTCTAATATGGGACAGAGGCATAAGACAGCCTCCAGGGTTGCCTTACACAACATTGTCTCCAAAGATTAGATGCTCCCCAACACGCCTAGCTTGTCTGACTATTCCCTCTCGGAACATTCTCCCAGAGTCTTATGGAAACTTCTCTTGACCTATATTTTCAACCCATTAAGCAGCCTCCTTGAGGTAACAGATTTTGCAGGCTCCACATGCAGCAGTAACCTTCACACGATTTTTAAATTAACTCATAAGAGAAGGACTCAGGCAGGAACCCTGAGCTGGAAAATAGATATTATGGTTCCACTTTCACTCCCAGCACCAATCGGTCCTGGGAAAGTCATTCAACCCAAGATATAGTTTTCAGCATTCATATGGATGGAATAAATAATAATTATCCCTCACTCATTCTCAGGGAGGTGCAGGTGAGAACCACAACACAGGAACGAAACGTATCACTGCTGAAGCACTGCGGTGCGGAGGGGAAGGAGATGGGCTCTGGAGGGGAAGGAGATGGGCTCTGGAGGGAAACCGGCACCACTCCAGCCCGAGCTCCACCTCCTGCTGGCTGTGTGACCCTGGGCAAGTCACTAAACAGGTCTGAGCCTCGGTGCAAATATGAGAGGATAACAGCACAGACCTCCAGGATCAGGGAGGAAGTCAAAGGGGATACTCACAGGGTGAAGGATTTGGCCCACTGCCTATTAATGCCATAATTATTACTATTAATTAAATTCATCATTATGTAAATAACACTCTTCTTGAATTAAACTTAATCTCCCTGAGCATTCTTGTTATCAGCTTTCATGCACCTGTTATATGTTCCAAGTGTGGCAACCAGATTCCCTTTCACAATGGCATTCAATGATTTCTTCCAATTCGTGCACTGTCAAAGGTTGCCACGGAACCATTTCTGAAAACTCACATATATTGGTGGCACAATTGTTAAATAATACAGCACATCTAAAGGACAAAGTCTCCCTTAATAATGGAACATCACGGCCTGTTGACTGGCTAAGCACATTAAGCATACATCAAGCATCGCAAGGATGGAAAAACAATGCCTGTACCGTAAGGTATGGAACCAATTTGAAAAGAGGATAAACAAGAAATAATGTTGGACGTTAGCTAATGAGAACCCATGAATGGCAACCTTTAATTACTCAGATAATGCTCTTAATTGACATCAAAATTCTTTCAAATCATTGAAATTAAAAATGGCTTTTACATACCATGATTGCTTTACTAATTGTTACCTAAAAATAAACTATATAGAAGTACATTGTAAAATGTAAATACATATACATCTACTTATAATATATAACTATAGTTATATATACAAACTATAGTATATATATTTTTATATATACATATATACACACATACTATAGTTAAATGTTATTCATTTTCATTCGGAGACAAAAACTCCTCAGAAATAGCACTTAGTTTTAACGCTAAATAGCTTTGGAAGGCAATAACATTTTTTTAAAAAGGGAGGGGATGGGGAAAAGCCGTATTAGCTGAAGAAATACAATATATTAAGCTCTGATTCTAGTCAAGAGAGGGTGTAATGACTGGAGCAGGCCAATTTATCTCCATCTCGTTCCATCATCCAGCGATTTAAATCTGATTTCTGGTTCTCCATCTGCTTATCAAACACCAAACAGCACCACAAGACGCCATCTCCACTGAGAGCGATCCGCTTCTCCTCCGCTCTGTGGACTGTCAGATCCCGCTCGCTTCAATCAGGGCGGCACCATCTCCATCTCCTCAGGTGGAGCGCGGAGGCCAGAGCTTGAAGCCATCTGATTCACAAGTAAGGAACAAGGCTCGCCCGTATGAACAGAATGCTTTGTAGAAATGCTTGGCATCCTGTATATACGTACCATCCCCTCAAGTCTCACCGCTTGGAAGGGTATCAAGGACAGGACAACGTCCATCAGCTTTCACAGTTTTCCTTTTTATAGTTATGAATGTTAGAATGGAGTTAATAATACTATCAACCTAGCGTACCTGCCATTTTAAGGAACACCTGTGTGAAGCAAAAATACTACTTCTTGCCTTTCTCAGCTGACAGGAAAAGGAAGAGAAATTATCCTTTTATTTACCAATTAAATTTTCTTTTCCAACCAAATTGTATATAAAAATATTTGATGGATTAGTACGAACTGGACAGTATTCTAAGTGGTCTGGATGTCTTTGTATTTAATAGATACACATCCACACAGATGCAAATGGACTCCTCACAGCAACCTTATCAGACAGATATAACTGCTGTCCGTCAGATTTAACTGAGGAAACTAGTGTTCAGAGAGGTTAAGTAACCTACTTAAAATCACACAGCTAGCCTGGGAGAAATCAGCACTTGTTTCCAGGCAATTTTGATTCCGGGGTCCAAACTCGTAACCATTGTGCTATAAAGTGACAAAGACGCCTGAAACTTGAAATAATATCTTCTAGTTATTTTTATCTTCATTCTGGAACATGTGAATCAAGGCTCTCAAACTCCAATGCTTATACTGCAGAGCCAAGGGAGTCAACATAAATGATGGAAGCAGGTGACAGAGAATGAAAAATGCCCCATCTGCCAGGGGCAGCCTGCAGTCAGCTACAGCAAACTGCTGCAGTGCAAAAATAAAACCTAGTTGCCCCAAATCTGGATTTTATGTGAAATCTTGTGGTTTTCAAACAATGCAACCAATTTTAAAATCACTTTTTAAACATAACCTGGGCTCAACAAAACACATCTGTGGGCCTCAATTACATGTGGGCACCACTTTAAGACCTGTGCTTCAAACCATACTTTAACTGAATTTCTGGTGGGAAAGAATATATCAAATCACTGGCAAGAAATAATCGGTACTATTCACATTTCATTGCCAATATCTTTTTGAGCAGCTCTGAAAACCTGAATTCCTTGAATCCCTTGAGACACTTAACTCAACCTGTTGCTTAATTCCTGTCTTCTTGCTGCAAAGTTTTCCTTTGGTCAGGTAGAAAATGACCTTGCTGGTTCCATTTATTATTTAACAGAACTCAGTCTCAAAATCCCTGTCATAATCCATAATAAAATAGAGAGAGCAAAACTTAATCGGCTGTAAACGTACAGTAGTTAGCATTCACTGCAAAATGCTAATAATATTTCAAGAATGCCATTTCTCTTCCTGGCCTTTTGACCAAGTTGGTTAATGGACTGAGACTCAGGAAATAATGGAAATAATTTAGGCAGAACTTCCCAACCATGCATCAACCTTGAATTGCACTGCGTCCGAGGAGTGAAAGTAGCACCAAGACGGTGGCCCATAAACAAGCCTGGCAAGGAGAGCTCACCAACCAGTGTGGAGACTTGTGACTCTAATGAAAGGAGAATCTACTATTCCAATCACAGGGGCAAATACCCACCATGTAGGCAAGCCTAGCTTCAGGTTTTCTTATAATACTACAGAATTAAAACTGTATGTTTAACATGTACATAGAATGCTTGAACCCCGTAGTTGTAAAGAATTTTCTAAAAGATAGTTCAAGTCCACAAGTACTTATTTAGCACGTGGGTCCCTAAGCCAATATGCTAATTGCATATGCTAATCACCAGGCGGTGACCCTGAAACTGATCAAGCGAAGCACAGAAATTATTTTCCAAAATTTTTGCCTTCAAATGCCTTCCTTTCGAAGAAGACATCTCACATACAGCTTCTGGGACTGTAAAGGAGGATGGCCACAGTGGCTAGCCATCTGCTAGTATTCTGTAATGTTAAGTATGAACTCCCTTCCCCTACAACCCAACAATCCCTTCTGTCAGTACATACATCCCACCCTGACCAGATCCATACAGGGACATTTATAGGGATCATCGCCAATGCCTTTTTGTTGTTGCTGTTTGTTTTTGTTTCGGGATAGTGGAGAGCTAGAGCAACCTAAGTGTCCACTACTAAGAAAATGAAGAAGTCCCCTGTGGTGGGGGTTCACTATGGAATATTCCGCAGCCATTGGAATCTTAGCGCATTCATTGTTCTCTATCAGGAACTAACTCAGCAAAATCTTTCCCAGTTGTATCCTGAAAAGCTGAGATGACAGGCCCTGGGAAATTTTACTTTAGGAAAGAAAATATCCTATTATATTCAATATTCACTCATTCAGTTAGATTTTTTTTTAAAAAATCATATTGAGCCAGGTACCTCGTGAAACAAAAATAAGATACCTGTGTCTATCCTTGAGGAACTCTTGCCTTGGAAAGAAACAGACACAAATCACTTTCATACCCAGTGACAAAGGCCGCAGAAGATGTGCATACCCGTGCAATGAAAGCACCAAAGGCACTGGCTCCCCCACAGGACGCCGGGAGAAGGAAGGACACGCGGCTCAAACTTGGCCTGCAGGGGAGTGAGCCTGCCTCCCTGTGGCCCAGCGCTGCACCCTCAGTGAAAATACCATGGCCCTGGAGGTTTTCAGGTATTCACTTACTCCTCTCTCCACAAATGGGGAGAAAGGGACATTAGGATTCACCAGAAAATCAAGCCATCTGTGACCCGTCAACTGATGCCCACCTGCTGGAAACGCAGATTGAGAAGACAAAGGTGAGTAAAGGAGATTCAATATACTGGACACATGATGGCGGGATGCTGCAACAAAAACTTCCCTAATGTGCCCCAAATTGGTCACACAGAAGCTCCCTGTCCCAACGCTGCAAGCTGACGCAAGTGATTCCACTTCTGCCTCTTGCTGGCCTATTTTTCCTCTATTCCCTTTCCCAGCTGGCCCCAGGACAAGCTTATCTTTGTAGACACCTGAGGTCACAGCACAGCGGCTTCCCACGTGACCATAAAATCACATCCCTGTGGGGAAACAGTCTCTGATGATGCCACTGGATGCCTGTGCTGCCAGCAACCCTCACCAAGTTAGGGGGCTTGTTAATAACGGCAGGTAGGCCGAGATGTAGTTGCAAACACTCACAGCAATTCTTCATCTTCTTTATGCCTTGTTGAAACCTATGAACTTCCTCTCAGAACAAATATTACGAATGCATAAAATAAAATTCATAGGATTACAAAGGAAATCAGCTATATTAAAATACTCTAAGTTAAGAAGCCAAGCAGTCTGTAAATATCGCTTATGGCATGTGCGTGTGTGTGTGTGTGTGTGTGTGTGTAGACATGTAGCTGATGGTAAAAATAGGTATATAGCAGCATATGGACCAGATGACAGTCCTTACAAGGATGTTTCTTGTTACCCTAATTAACCTGTTTATTAACACGTTCCTGAGGGTTTCCAAGTTAGCACATATAATAGGACACTTAGAGAGAATCTGACTCTACCCTTCAGGAAGGCCCGGACTACAAATACATTCTAATAGTGACATGCATCCCTCTATCTACCACCCACGCCGCCTTCTGAGCCATCAGTGGCACGGATAGAGCAGGGTGAGGAACGCTGTCAGGGCCAGGTAGCAGAGTTGAGTCATTTAGTCACCTTGGGCTGGAACCATCTGAACGCACAGCATCTCAGCAATGCTGAAACCCACTAGCCACAACTGCTGACCCATTTGTTACATCATGGCCTCATTACACCTCAAAGCTTGAAAGAACCTCAGGCGATCATTTAGCTGGAGGTTCACCAGCTAAAATGACTAAAACTACATTTTACTAGTAAGAATAACGTTCACAGTATATCCCCAACCAGAGAGTGGTTGCACTGTTGTACCCTTTGATTACGAAAATGCATACATGACACAGCATTAATAGGAAGTCAAAGCCCTTTTAAATCAGTCTCTATTTTCTCCATCAAAATGCCATCAATACATGCTTGAAAAATGAGGTATATACAGATAAGGGACATCCATCCAATCTAGTCAATTATTGGTACCAAGATGGATATAAGGACCCGTAAGACTCTACCTCACCCTTAGTATGCAAATCTACACATGGTGAACTTAAAAACTCATCTATCTTCCGGGCTTTACAGCTGTAGAAACTGAGGCCAAGAGATTAAACAACTTGTCGTAGTAATTTGTCATGGTCTACACAACTGGTTATTGCCCAAGTCTGAAAGAAAAGCTGGTCTCCTGGCTTCTGGGTTGGCGTTCTTCTCATTTTTCAGAGCTGCATAGATGTGATCTGTTGGAAATATTCCTATCTGAAAAGCTATTTTGTTTAAATTATTGCACACCCTTTATTTTAACTCACTAATTCAGACTAGTATGGGATTATCAATCTGGCTCATTAAAATGCCTAAGTCATTTAAAAATAAATCTATGATTTTATTATTTTCAAGTACTCTCAGCAACTTCACCTAGGTAACAAAAGGAGAATTTATAATGAGCAATATTTTTTTACCTACTAAAAATGCATTAAGTGCATTATATACAGAAATTAACTCAAAATGGACCACAGGCTAAATGTAAAGCCTAAAATTAAAACATTTCAGAGAAAACAACCTCTGTGACCTTGGGTTAGGTGAACACATTTCTAAGACATCAAAAGCACAATACATAAAAGAGCAAATTGGTAAACTGAACTTCATCAAAACCAAAAACTTCTGTTCTTCAAAAGACACTGTTATAAGAATGAACAGACTGGAAGAAAATATTTGCAATTCATATATCTGATGAAGGAATTGTATCAACAATATATAAAGAGCTCTCAAAACTCAATATTAAGAAAACAACCCAACTTTTAAAAAACGGGCAAATGATCTAAACAGACACTTCCCACAGATACACAGAAAAGCAAATGAAAAGACGTGCAATGTCATCAGTCATTAGGAAAATGTGAATTAAAACCACCATATGATATCACTACATACCTAGTGAAATGGTTAAAATTAAAAATACAGATCACACCAAGTGCTGACAAGAATGTGAAGGAACTGGGACTCTTATACACGGCTGGTGGGAGTGTGAGCTGGTACAACCACTTTGGAAAACAGTTTGACAGTTTCTTAAAAATCAAAAATACATCTACCATATGAACAGCCACTCTGCTCCTGGTATTTACTTAAGAGAAATGAAAGCCTATGTCACGTAAGGACTGGTACCAAATGTTCACAACACCTCTATTTGTAACAGCCCAAACTGGAAACACCTTAAATGTCTGTCAACAGGTGAATGGATGAACGGTGTATGGCATATGTTGGAATACTATTCAGCATTTAAAAGAAATGTGCTATCAATACACTCAACACCACGCATGAGTCATAAAACAATTATGCAGGAAGAAATCAGACAAAAAAAGAGTACATAGTGTATAATTCCACTTAAACACAATTCTAAAAAATGCAAACTCATCTATAATGACAAAAAGATCAGTAGTTGCCTTAGGATGATGGGGTGAGGGGCAAGAGGGATGGATCACAAAGGGCAGAGGGAACTTCCAGGGGTGATGGGTATATTCATTATTTTGATCATGGTGATGGTTTCACAGGTGTGTATATATGTTAAAACTTATCAAATTATACACTTTTAAATATTTGCAGTTTACTGTATGTCAATCACACCTCATCAAAGCTGTTAAAAAAATTAAAATAAATGCATTAAGTTCCAAACATAATACCAAACTCTTTATATGAGCTATTTCACTTAAACCTCACGAAAACACTTTGAGATAGGGGATGTTCTTACATCCGTTTCCAGGAAAAAGAAACTGAGGCTCAGAGAGATTGAATAACTAATAACTCACATAGCTAGGACTTTACAGAGCAAAGACACAGGCGTTTTTATTTTATGTTGAATAAATGTTTCCGAAGCACTCGACAATTTTTTAAGTTAACTTAAACAGCAGCCAGGCAAATATATTTACACTATTTGTTTGCTTAGCAAATCTCTTTTCACAGACAACACATGGGTAAATGTCAGCCCTATCACTTCAGGATCATCACCAATTCTAAAATTAATAGGGTTCAAATTAGGGTTTCAGCGATTTAGAAAAACAATCCAGGTTCTGACGTGTCACACACCCAAGAGTCGCAAGTCAGGCTCATGGGAAAACAAATTCAAGATCAGCACAACACAGGGGACAAGAGACAGGCTGATAGCCTTGCTCCCACCTGGAGAGAGCAAACACCTTAAATTTTCTTCAGGAGAAGACAGACACACACTCACATACACACTCACACACATACCTGGCAACCAAAATGCAGATCTAGCTATTCTGCAGACGTTTCATATTTCTAGATGGTGCCCTAAAAAGACGCTAACTAGAGAAATACTAGATGTTGATTGCTGCTTTCTCACTTTACATATGGTCATTATTTCCTATCAAATATGGCTGACCAGTGACAGCTCAAACACATGTAATATCCCCAGTTAGAAGTCACTGTCCTCCACTGGTCGACACGTCTTTGGAAGTCTGTAAACGACTGCAGGACATTTGGGGAAGGCGTGAGCAGAGCAAACGGCAATACGTTCACTTCTCAGACTCAAATCGAACCAGGCTTTCAAAAGTCCTCGTGAAAGAAGTGCCTTCCACCATCCCTTGCAAATGCTTTCCAGACACCAAAGTCTCTACCTCTGTTTGTTTTCCGGGAAGACAACACACACCTTGACTTTGTACTCCTTCATTCACGACCAAGTTCAAGCTGTTCAAGTCCCCCACACTCCTGGATTGCTGGTATGTCTTTCCAGCCCATTAGCAGGTAGCTAAGCAGCATCAGGGACCAACCACAGGAAAACGACCTGCTTCTAACAATACTGTGGATTTATTCATTTATTTCATTTCATGCCCATATTATTTTTTTCCTAAAACAAAGTTCTCTATTGTTTCCTTTTGTGCCTCCAGGATCCCATTACTCTCTCCACAACAGCTAAGAAGCAGGAAAAGAGAGCCCAGCTGGAGATGCCCACCGCCTTCAGGCCCTCCTAGTCCTATCTAAATTGGTTACAGTTCTTATCTGCTTTCAGATATTCCCTAAAACATAAGCATTGACGGCACACGGCATTAGCAGTGGAACGGTTTTTAACTATTACACACACAGTCTTCTCACAATCAATTAATCCTTTATAATGGGTTTTTGAATGTCCCTTCAATACTGTTATTTACAGAATGCTATTCTGAGACCACCATACGGGCCAAAATATTGCGAGCACCCATGCTACGCCTAGGAAAATATAAAACCTCATTTTTCCTCCTGCCCCGTCTCTACCCCTCCTGATGCATTTTACCAATGATTTTATTTTCTTTACATGGGACAAAAGATTCTGATTTCCTCGTAGAGCACTGACATACAGATGAGATATTGACCTGTGGCTTTTTAAAACCCAAATTGTAGGTTTGTTTAGACGAATTTAATGGCATGGCTTGAAAGAAGAAAGAGGAACTTTCTTCTCAAGGGAAAGGAGAATCTTTTTCCTTACTACCCAGAGGACTCTTCAAAGGCCTGACCTGCCTTCAAGACTCTAAAAGGGGCGAGAGAAGAAGCCTGCTGCCAAGCAGGATGGCTCACAAGCTCATTTAAGGAACTGAGATTCTTTGCTCCCCTGTCAGTGAAACAACTCTCCCTTCCCACGAAAAAGGATGTGAAGCAGGCTCATTTGTCAGATATTTCGCAAAGCTGACCTTGCCGATGGCACTAGGACTTGAACTTGCAGCCGAGGAGATGAGAAGAAGCCGAATATTAACACCTCATAGAACCTGTTCCTTCCCCTTCTTATTAAACGCCGAGATTGTGATGAGCCCATCAAGATGGCACTGGAGAAAAATAATGTAGGGTACAAAGGAGGTCAATGGAATCCCTCACGCTAGAGGCTTTTAGCATCCAGGAAGGGCCATGCCAGGGCAAAATGAATATTTCCACAATCCTTCCAAAGAGCTGGAGATGGAGGTCACTTTCATAGGGAGAAAATGTACCTCTCCTGAGCCTCGTCTGGCATAGTGAGACTGAAATGGAGACTCGCCACCGGTCGGATCAAACTGTAGCTTGACAAGAGCTTGAGGCAAACTTCTGATATTTTTCCTTCTGAATCAGTGGTTCTCATCTTTGGCTGCAGGTCTGAATAACCACCAGTGCAGCTGTTACACAACACAGCTGCCTGGGCTCCACACCACAAGATCCAGATGCAACATAGCTATGGTGGGGCCTCTGTCTTTTAGTGTAAAAGCTCCTTGGAGAGAGAATCAAGTATCCTCACACAGATGCCCTTTTCAATCATTACCAAAACACAGGCTTTATGACCATTCCACATCCTTTTTAATAAAGGGGAAGACAGGGACAATTATAAAGGAAACCATATTAAAATTGTATCATAGGGGCCAGCCCTGGTCGCCTAGTGGTTAAGTTCGGCGCACTCCACGTCAGCGGCCCAGGGTCGGTTACCGGGCACAGACCTACACCACTTTTCAACAACCATGCTGTGACAGCAGCTCACATACAAAATAGAGGGAGACTGGCCACAGATGTTAGCTCGGGGTGAATGTTCCTCAGCAGAAAAAAAAAAAAAAAAAAGAGGAAGATTAGCAACAGGTGTTAGCTCAGGGTGAGTCTTCCTCAGCAAAAAAAAAAAAATTGTATCATCAGCTTTTACTCCAGTGAGTAAATACTGTTATCAGTCAAAATAAGCTTCACAGGGAGTAACTTTAAGACTTAATGGCTAAAGCCATCACACACACACACTCTATTTCAAATTATTTTGCCACTTCTCTCTCCCCAAAAATATGCTCTTGTAAAAAATGATCACATAGACAGTTCAGTAGGAAACAGAACGATCTTCCCCATTCCTTATGACCTGAGGTTACAAACCCCACTTACACGGCACTTTCCCTAAATTTAGAAGTAGTCATTTAGGGGGGAAAAAAAGAAAAAAGAAAACATAAAAAGAAGTTAAGTGAAATAGAGATAAAACATCGTGCCCTATGACTGACCCATGAATACGAATAACTCATAATTCTAATCTTTCAGAAAGTAATGCAAAGACCAAATTCGTTAGCTTGTGCTGTTTATCACAGCAGCCTCTCGCCACAGGTGGATACTGAGCACTTGAAATGCAGCCGTGGCCACATGTTGAAATGATAATATTTTGGATACATTAAGTTAAATAAAATATATTAGTCAAACTAACTTCACCTGTTTCTTTCTTTTTTTTTTTTTTGTGAGGAAGATCGGCCTTGAGCTAACATCTGCCAATCCTCCTCTTTTTGCTGAGGAAGACTGGCCCTGGGCTAACATCCATGCCCATCTTCCTCCACTTTATATGGGACGCTGCCACAGCATGGCTTGACAAGCGGTGCGCGCCTGGGATCTGAACCGGCGAACCCGGGGCCGCCGCAGCGGAGTGGGCACACTTAACCGCCTGCGCCACCGGGCCGGCCCCTCTTTTTACTTTTTTAATGTAGTTATAGAACATTTAAAATTACATATGTGGCTCTTATATTTCTACTGGAAGGCGATGCATCGGACTATCAAGTCCTGCCTCTTGCTATTTAACTCTTCTAAGCCTTGCCTGCCCCCTCGTGTTGGAACTCAGGCAATGCAAGCAAATCATTTTTCATCTGTATAAGTACAATTCATTTTAGGCTGCAAAGTAAAAATAGCAGCTTACATATGCAGCTTTATTATTTGCAGTTTTCACAAATAACACATCACATTTAAGCCTCACAAAAACCTCCTGTAGTGGAAGTTATATTCCCCGCCCTACTGTTATCTCTGAAAGAAATAGAGGTTTCTTATGGAAAATTAGGCTGAAAGTAGTCATTCCAATCAAAAGTTATCTGCAGGATTCCTACAAAATTTCAGCTACTAGAGGGGACAGAGACATGGGCCCAAACTTGGAAGCAACAACTACACTTCAAACAATGTATCCTAAGTTAAAAATAACACACAGCACCAAAACACACAATCACAACACTCATATTTTGCATTATCATTTATAAGAGAAAACGGAAAACCTAAATTTCCATAAATTTAAACAGTACAGAACCTCTATAAGATAGAATACATTCAAAAGGAGAAGGCACATCTCAACAAAGGTGACTAACATTTATGGGCGCTTACTGTGCAAATGCAATTCTTAGCACTTTCTAGCTATTAACTGATTCCTCTACAATTCTATGAAGATATTTTTATCTTTTATTATCCCCACTACACAGAAGGGACCGAGTCCCAAAGAGGTCTGGTAAGTAACCCAACTGTGAAAGGAGAACTGAAGCAAACCTGAAGCTCATGCCTTTCTGTGCCCTGAGGAATAAGATCCTTTGTCTCTGACCCAGGGGTCTCGTGTCTTCTCCCAGGATCCGGGAAACTGTGACCAGCTAACCTGTTGCTTGCAAGTAGGCAGAAATCTCAGGTTCTGAGAGATCTCAGACTCACACTGCTTGACACCTACCCAGCTCCTGACCAGTGAGGTGCCCCCTCTCCAGAAGATCGAGCTGCAGGCCAGGGTGTAAAACAGCTCTCCGCACCCCTGGGTGGCTCTGTCCCCAGCTTGTTGAAGCCTTGTTTGTTAGCAACTGCTCCTCTCCTCTTTCTTA
Organism: Ceratotherium simum simum; assembly: GCF_057802395.1. Classification (NCBI taxonomy): domain Eukaryota; kingdom Metazoa; phylum Chordata; class Mammalia; order Perissodactyla; family Rhinocerotidae; genus Ceratotherium; species Ceratotherium simum. The sequence goes on from NC_141904.1 coordinate 67,777,700, forward strand.
AGGTTGAGCTGAAACCTGTCTTCATAAAGCAACTCTCTTCATCACAGTCAGCTTTCTAGAACAATGAAAAATGAATCTTTGGCTCTTGTACATGATAAAATTTCAACCCCTTAAGGCATCGATCATATCTCCCTACATATACCCATAGTCCTCAACCATTCCTTGAATGTGGAAGTTTCCACACTCCTCATTCTAGATGCCTCTGAATATGAAAATAGCTACCATTTTTGGGGTGTTTACTATGTGCTAACCCTTCACTTACTTTTTCTTATTTAGTCATCCCAATAACCCCATAAGGTAGGCATATATATCATTCCATTTCTACAGATGATGAAGCAGGTTCAGAGAGGTTAAGTGGCCTGGACGAGGTCACACAGCCAGGATGTGCAGAACCAGGATGATGTTTGACTCCAGAGCCCCAACTCCTGATTCTCTTTACTGCCTCGTGCCCAAGTGTGTTCCAGATTTTCAGGGCCTTTACATCTGGCCAGAATTCATTAAATAGGAAGCTGTACACTGAAAGAGATTATATTAAATAGTAGCTGGGCATCACAGCATTTGGTGGAATTGAAACACCCCAAACCAGGTCATACTTAAAGCTCTCTGGGGAAATAGACCTAGTAAAATGAACTTGTAAACCACCAGCACCCAGGCTCCCAAGTCTCTCAGCCACATCAGAAAAATAACTATGATTCTGTCTTCAAAAAGGAAAATTTATATTTTTTTGAAGTGTCCAAATATTCCCAGAGATAAATCTCAAGGATGTAGGGTGCTTTGTGTCCCAGACTCATCATGTCGACATCGGATGAAACTTTCACAAAGATCCCTAAACAATTAATTCCACATGACTCAAATGTCTGACACTGCCAGCATCTTTCCACTTGGTTACATTTGCTGACCTCTTGTGGGGAAACGATGCTGCTTACAGGAAAAGAAAAAAAGGAACAAAAGGACAAATTGCTAGTTGAAGAAATAATAGAGTTAATTCTGCCTTCCTTTTAAAAGAAACTGACCTACCAAACGGCCCCTTCAACTTATCGATGGCTTGAGGCTACAGAAGTCCATGTGGTCTCCTACTCAATCATTATGTCAAGGAGAATTTTAAAAACAACAAAAGTGGTCTTAGTGTTTTCTAATTCCTTAAAAAATACTACCTCTGGACTCTGGGGGAAGTTTATCAATGCCATTTGCCTTAAAGAAAGATTCCCACCACCCACCCTGTGAAATAGGTGTTTTTATTTTGTTTTGTTTTTTAATGCTTGAACAAAAATGAAACTTCAATCCACACCATACACTCCAACTCCCCAAAGTAGGGGTGAATCCCACCTTCTTCCCCTCTGTCTCTATGTTAGAGGGGTGGGTGGAGACGGGGCTGTAAAAATGTCCTTGTTTATACACACCATCAACAAGCCACTCTCCTAACACAAACCATTAAAGCATCCAATAAACGTCTAACTAGGGTTTCCTAGGGCCACACTTCCTTTAATTGGCCAGCATAACCACAAAGCCCTTGGGACGGTGTCAGGAGCCCTTCTGGACACTCACACACAGGCTTCTGCAGTTAACTCTCTGCAGCCTGCTCCCGCTGTCAGGCGCCCTTAGATACACCCACAGCGGAGTAAAAGCCTGACTCGAATTTCTCAGCATCTCAGTGCACAGCCTCCAACTGGCTCTGATCCTTGAGTTTCCCATCAGCTGAGCACTATTCTGGGAAGACAACTGCACACGGCCATGGCAAAGATCAGGGACTTTCTTCTCCTGAAGGTCATTAGAGAAGCTTCACAGCACTCCTCATCCCACTGACACACACACACACACACTAGGCCTGGAATACACAGCCTTACTGGAATGGGAGTGGTAGGAGGACAAGCAGGAAGGAAGAAGGAAAATGATGGTCAGAGTGTTCTCTGTTTACAAAGAGCTTTTGCAAATCAACAAGTAAAGAATCAATGGAGCCAAGAGAAAATTGGATGCAAGATAAAACAGCTCAAAGAAAAACAAAATACTCCACTAGCTCATGAAGAGAGTCGTTAGTCAAAAAGAAATGCAAGTCAAAACAATCGGACAACAGTTTTCATGACTATATTGGCAAAAAATTATAACTTGATGGCACCCAGAGTTGATGAAGCTATAGGGAAAATGGGCATTATCATACTATTATCATTGGTGGAAGTATAAATAAGTGCAAACGTGTTGGAGGGCGCTGTGGCACTCTTACAACATTAATGTGCTGTGTCAGAGGCTGCAGGATACTCACCAAAATTCACGTTCTCCGTTTCTACCTGCACCCCCCCACCACCTCGGCCCACTAGAATGTTCCAGCCACCCAGCAGCAGGTGTGGCCAAGGCCTAAGCTCTAGCCAGTGGCAGGACAGCGCAAGTGAGGCAGCCCACATCCTAGTCCCGCTCATAAGCACCTCCCTGTGCTTATGGACCCTCCATGCTCACTCCTCCTCCAGCTGGCTGGAATGGAGACCTTACAAGAACAACCTTGGAAGCCACAGGCTGAAAACGATAGAGCTTCCTTCCACTCAGGGTCCCAAAAGACTGCAGTAGCGGAGGATCAGCCGGCCAACATAGTTACTCACCCAGGACTCACGAGCAAGAAATAAAACTTTTGTTGGAGCCATTGTGCATATGTGGTCTATCTGCTACAGCAATTAGCCATCTCACACTTCACATGCACTTTGAGGATTTCACTGCTAGGAATTCACCTGAAGTCAGGACACTCATATTCGTATAAATAAGACAACAAGCTAAATCCACCAAAACTGGGAGTGAGCACATAATTTACGGCACATCCATACAATAGATGACTGTGCAGTGTTACAGAGAGTGATACAGATCTGTTTAAGTACTCAGATGAAGAGATCTCAAACTCTACTGTTAAATGGGGAAAATATCAAAACGGCATGCATAGTGATACATATGTACATACACACACATACTGGTATATACATTCAGTTTTTCTAGAAGAATAGTTGTGATGTGTCACCTTGACTGGGCCATGGGCTGCCCAGATATCTGATTGAACATTATTTCTCGTTGTGTCTGTGAAGGTGTTTCGGGAAGAGATTAGCATTTGAATTGGTGGACTAAGTAAAAAGCAGATGGCCCCCCTCAGTGTGGCTGGGCCTCACCCGATCCCTGGAGGACTTGAATACAACAAAAAGGCAGAAGAAGGTTGAATTTGTTCTTTGTCTGGCTGTTGAGCTGGGATGGGACATCCATCTTCTGCTGTCTGTGTCCTGGTTCTCAGGCCTTCAGACTCGGACTGGAATCTACACTATCGGCTCTCAGGCCTTTGAACTACCCCACTGGCTTTCCTGGGTCTCCAGCTTGCAGACTGCAGATCATGAGACTTAGCCTCTAGTGTGTGAGCCAATACCTTATAATAAATAAATAAATACATATCTCTCCTATGGGTTCTGTTTCTCTGGAAAACCCTAATACAAAGTCAACAAAAAGTTAAAAGGATATCTTTCACACTTGCCTATATTGTTTGGGATTTTCACCAGCAGCCTAAAACTACCTAATTGATCACATAGTGACAAATGGATAAAATTAATCAGCCTATTAATAAATATCCATTTAGCATCCACTATATTCCAGGCATCAGGGACAGCTTAAGCAACCTGTAGGTAAGACTTCACAGTAGGATTCAGGAGCCCTCACTCTCAGCAGGTACACTGTCAGCAGAAGGCCAGAAGGTCCCCTATGAAGGTCCTCGCTGTTAGGAAAAGGGTCGTTTTGTGAAGATGCTCCAGGCAGCATGCAGGCCCAGTCAGAGAACAGAGCCCCCTGCAGGCAGGAACCAGTTCTGATTCCTTTGATGGTTGCTAAGATGAAGGGTGAGAGGGACTTAAATTCCAAAGGTGAAAGCAGGAGGAATCCCCCAAAAGCCAAAGAGAGACCAAAAGCTGAAGGACATGTGCTGAGAATCCAAATAAAATCATCTGGAAATTCTAAGGTGAAAATTTCTCTTTGTGTGTGTGTGTGTGAGGTAGATCAGCGCTGTGCTAACATCTGCCAATCCTCCTCTTTTGTTTTGCTGAGGAAGACTGGCCCTTGGCTAACATCCGTGCCCACCTTCCTCCACTTTATATGGGACGCCGCCACAGCATGGCTTGCTAAGTGGTGCATCGGTGCATGCCTGGGATCCGAACCGGCGAATCCCAGGCCGCCACAGCGGAGTGTGTGCACCTGCTTGCGCCACCAGGCCAGCCCCGAAAATTTCATTTTTTTAGCAGGATTTGCCACAGCTTTGGTCACCATCCCTGTTGCTGTCAAGTCTTTGCCTATATGAAAGATACTGTCCGCACTTCTTGTGTATACAATTCCAACCTTAATTTAGATTTATCCCTAGAGTTTTATCTTTTCCAAATTCAAAGGGTTATGGTCTGACTTGAGGACTGCCCCACAGATAAAGATGGAAGGTTCCATCATGTTCTCTATTTCCTTCAAGTTCTAATCACTTTTCAACACAATCCCTCAAACCTAGTTCCCAGAAATCTAGAAATCTGCTGTTGATAACCCACCCCACTGAAATGCTTCACTTGATTGCTACCCTGACTCAACCTGCACCCAAGAAAAGAGATGTGTATTCAACAGATAAGATGAATGACTTCGAACACTCCATCCTCGACAACAAGCTCATCAAAAGATGCACAGCACAATAACCAGCTAGCTGTGGGCACTTCACAGCAGCCAAATAGTATTGATTTTATGCTGATTCATTCAAATTTCAATCATTATTTTTCTCGTCTGCTTGAACCTATCGCTTGAGGAAGGAAAATTGAGTCATGAGAGATTTGAAAAATGATGTTAAGCCTAAAATTATGTCTTAACCTTAAAATATGAGAATAACTGAATAGAAAGCATGACTTGCTATAGGACTGAGGGGAAGGATACCTAATCAACTTCTCCATACACAAGACCTCTGGGAGAAAGACTTTACAATTCCGACATACACACGGTTTAGGGTTCAAGCTTCACTCTTTCACTAAAAAGTTGAAGCATGCCTGGCACTGCCACGCCTCGAATTACCCAAGCAGAGACAGTAAATTAATTGTTTGGCAATGAGTCTGCTGACAAATATGAATTATTAAGGAAAATACAATTCAAATTATTAAGGAAAGTACAATTCATTGAGGAGTTTCCAAGTCTGTGTCACTTTAAATGTAGATGTAGGGCCGGCTCCGTGGCTTAGCGGTTAAGTGCGTGCGCTCCACTCCTGGCGGCCCAGGTTCGGATCCCGGGCGCGCACCGACGCACCGCTTCTCCGGCCATGCTGAGGCCACGTCCCACATACAGCAACTAGAAGGATGTGCAGCTATGACATACAACTATCTACTGGGGCTTTGGGGAAAAAAATAAAAAAGGAGGAGGATTGGCAATAGATGTTAGCTCAGAGACGGTCTTTCTCAGCAAAAAGAGGAGGATTAGCATGGATGTTAGCTCAGGGCTGATCTTCCTCACAAAAAAAAAAAAAAAGTAGATGTAACAGGGAAAGGGGGAAAGAAACATACACACACACAGAGATGCTTAACTATTTTAATCTTTCTTTAGAAATAGGCAAAGCATAAAAATGGGTCTCATTAGAAATGATCAGAATGATTCTCTAAAACTTTAGACACATTCCATTTTAGGTCCCATGCCAAAATTACCACTGCTTTTCTTTCCTTTCTTTTTTTTTTTAATCATTCATCATCTTTTCTCACATATCTTAAAAGGGTCTTGAATTATCTGAAAGCTCCCTTCGCTATAGCCCTATAAATGTTAATTTAAGTTTATCAATAAAGATGCTCTGCCTTCAAAGGCAGCTGCAGAAGTTATACACACAAAGTGCTGCTGGTTTTCCGGGATTCCTTGAAAACATCACTGCAAAAATGGAAGCGCATTCAGGGAAAGAAAAACCTGGAGAACAACTTAAAAAGATGTGCAGAACCACACTCTTTAAGCATCAAACCGTTCACCTGCTTTACTCTGCTGTATTCCACGCTTCTTCTGGTTATTTATACATCATCAAAAGCTCTTGTCAATTACCTGTGTCTCAAACGTGGACTCTGACGTTTGAAAGGGTTTTATTAATTGATCTCAGCGGCGCATAATGAGCTTGAAAGGGCTTACCTGCCTGTCCCCGGAGGTGCTGGCTCGAGGCGGACATCAGCTTACAGCACACCATTAACACGTAGGCCAGAAAGAGCCAGTGTGACAGCAACACTGACTTAGCACAGACTTTCATCCTGGAGAGAGAGCAGGATGGAGTCAGCAAGGGCTGAATGAGGCGAAGCTCTTTGGCAAATACAATCCTGGGAAGGTGGGAGAAAGCAGCCGGAGATGCTTGGTGCTGGACTTCTTTTCCCCCAAGGAAACTGAAGGCTGATCAAACCTTATCCGCACTGTGCATCAACCCAATTTTCAATAAACACCTTTTATAATTAAGACTTTTCCAAGTTGACAACATGCCTCGGTGAGAAGTCTGCTTATGAATCCCCAGGGTGTAGTTTGAGTTGCCCTGATAGAACATGAGGGTTATATACTATTGTATATTACGAAATTAACAAGCTACACACTTAGAGCTGGATTCTGAAAGAAACCACAGAAATATTCACACCCAGCCCAAGACCTTTCTCCTGGTCTCTCTGACTGTATATTAAGGTCCTCTGGCCTGGAAGACTGGCCTCACGGTTTATTAAAGCAAGCTCAAACTTTGGTGGGAATATAGGCAAGTACAGGTGGATACAAAATAAACAACGTCATATGGATGTCAGCAGAGGAATGGATAACAACAACAATGGAATATTACTCAGCCATGAGAAAGAAGGAAAGCTTGCTGTTTGTAACAATTTGGATGGAACTTGAGGGCATTAGGCTAAGTGAAATAGGTCAGACAGAGAAAGACAAATAAGTATATGATATCAGTTAAATGTGGAATCTAAGAAATACAAACTCAAGAGAAAGAGTAGAGTGGTGATTACCAGGGGTTGGGGGAAATGGGGAGATACTGGTCAAAGGGTATAAACTTCCAGTTATAAGATGAACAAGTTTGGGGATCTAATGTACAGCATGGTGATTATAGTTAATAATACTGTATCATACACTTGAATGTTGTTAAGATCTTAAATATTCTGACCACAAAAAAGAAATGTAATTATATGATGGGATGGAGGTTGAAGCTAATACTACGATGATAATCATTTTGCAAATTATAAATGTATCAAATCAATACATTGTACACCTTAAACTTATACAACATTACATGTCAATTATATCTCAATAAAGCCAGAAAATAAATCAATAAACTTAACTTCATATGGATGGACAGTATCAAAATAGTTGCTCAAAGACAGTTCAGTTCACAAATGTGGTTATGTGGTCTATTCTAAAACAAACAAAAAAGAATAAATAAAAGGAAAATATCAAAAACGCATTGCCCCCTAAGTTTTCTGACCTTTTTGATATTATAGGGAAATTAGATAGAACCTGATTAACTTTTTCATCTGCTTTTTTTTTTTAATTAATTTTTTCAAGCAAAAGTCAGAGCACTTGGCATTTGAAACTCCAGGGACATTAGGGTCTGCCTGGCACATGTCTCATGGTGTCTATGATAAAAGGACCCACCACAGTGAATGAAAGGAACCCCCTTTTTATATACACAAGATGTATAAACACTCTTGGGCAGATGATACAGACACGGCCCACAGGGTCAGATTCCTGCTCTGGAGAGACTAGAGGCAAAGCTTCTGAGGAAGTCGTGGAAGGCAGGGTCTAGCGGCCCATGGCTGCCAACCCAGCAGCGTCTCAAAAAAGAACCCTGAATCCATGCTTGAGGAGCAGCACAGCCTCAGGGACCTAGTGCCCACATCACACTCTGGGGAGCAGGCTCTGCCGCCAGCCCCCTCTCTCGGCTTCTCACCATTCAGTCAAATAGATCTTGTTGAAAAGGTATCATATTGCTCACTGATTTAAGACTCAGTCTGCCTTTGAAGAAGCCAGGCCAAGACAAGGTTCTAAGATCGTCTTGGAAGAACTCGGTGTTAAAACGGACACAAAGCATTGGCTACATTTTGCCCTTCGCCTTGGAAACTCCAAGCACTCTCAACTGACAGGGAAGCACCAGAAACACCGGGTCTCTCCTCCACCTCCCCCGCCTCAGCGCACACACAGGAGACAGAAACCCTAGGAGCAGTTCAAAAGGTGGCAAAGAAAATATGTGGGCCTACGTGAACTTGAGGGGCTATTATTTAATTATATTGTCATTTTAGGGAAGTGATTATTAATTTATCACTTATTAGGGAAAGCATGAAGTTTCAAAATTCCATATTTGCTGAATTTTTGAATGAGGTGCTCTGTCCCACCCGTAATGTTTCAAAATTCCAGTTGTTAACTCCAATTTCAGTTATTGATCTAATTGTTACAAAGGCTTATCTCTCTTACCCAAGGGTCAAAAATTCAAATGCCTACAAGAGAATGAGCAGGCTGGCTGGGCCTAAGGCACTGGTGAGCGGTAAGAATGTTGAAGACTTGTCTAGGGGCAGCTGCTACCACCCGAGCCTGCTACTGCGGTGCAGAAATGCGAGCCCAGGGGCACCAGGACTAACTTTTCAAGAGAAACTGGATTCTGATACGCAATCTGCACATTTTATATGTTGGCAACTAAATCCATTTGTTTTGTTTTACAAACACAATGCAGGGGCCAGCCCGGTGGCGTAGTGGTTAAGTTCACGCACTCTGCTTCAGTGGCCCGGTTCGCAGGTTCGGATCCCAGGCACGGACCTACATACCACTCATCAAGCCACACTGTGGTGGCGTCCCATATACAAAGCAGCGGAAGATGGGCACGGATGTTAGCTCAGGGACAATCTGCCTCAGCAAAAAGAGGAGAATTGGCAACGGATGTTAGTGTAGGGCCAATCTTCCTCACCAAACAACAACAACAAAAAACCCACAATGCAGACCAAACAAAACACATTTGCAGGCTGGGTCAGGCACCCTGGCTTCCAGTTTGTAGCAATTAGTGGCCCCAAAAGGGAAAATTTTAATGAATCAGATAAACTAATCAGAGTATTAGTTTTCTACTGCTGTACAACAAACGGCCAGACTTAACAGTTTTAAACAACATAAACATATTATCTCACAGTTTCCGTAAGTCAGAAGTCTGGCACATTCTAGATGGGTCCTCTGCTCAGGGACTCACAGAGCTGAAATCACAGTGTCATCTGGGTGTGTCCTCATGTGGAGGCTCCACCGGGGAAAGACTGCTTCTAAGCACCCTCAGGTGGTTGACAAAAGCCATTTCCTTAGGTCTGTACCATCGAGATCCCTATGTTCTTGCTATCAGCCAGGAACTGCTCTCAGCTCTGAGAGGCGGCATGCAGATCTTGGCCACGTGGCCCCTCCAGAGGCCCCTTCAGTCTGAATCTCTTCTTCCAGAAAAGGCCAATCCCTTGCTAGGGTTCACCTAATTAGGTCACTCATACCCAAGATAATCACTCTTTTGATTAACTCAACATCAATTTATTTGGGACCTTAATTACATCTACAAAATCCCTTCATCTTTGCCATATAACCATAACCTTATGTATCACAAACCTCCCCACACTCAAGGGGAGGAGCTAACACAGGCCGTGTATAGATAGGAGAGGGTGCAAATCTTAGGAGCCATCTTAGAATTCTGTCTACCAAAAATGGGCAAACAACCCATTCACAAAAGTTTATCCATGTATTTGGTTTACAAAGTTCCAACTTGGTATTCAATCCATATATTTGGCATAAGTGTTTATAGACACAGGTTAATGGCAAGATTTACATTGAAAATGGACTCTGAGGAAAACGTTATCCAAAGCCAAAGCACTCTCCCTTGCTGTCCTTTCCTTCAGCCAGCATCCTCTGGTGGACCCAGACAGATCTTCAGATCAGCAACCCCCTGCCCAGTCCATGTACCCACCATCTGCTCTCTGAGACATGAGCAACCTGAGAACCTTGAGTTTAAGCTGATCTCTCTCCTTGTTAAAACCATCTCATTCAACCAGGTTCTGAAATCCACCTTCTTGTTCTTAATCAATTTCCAGCTGCCCAGGCCTCCCATTGGCTTCTTAACTCTTCTATCCTCCACAGACCATCATTAAACACTTTTTCCTGCTTAGTGGGTTGGCTCCCCTGGCCTCTAACCACAATGTCCCATCCAATTTAGAGTCTCCAAATTCAGACTAGGTCTTTCAGGTGAGCTACAATCTCACCCACCTAACCTACAAGTGAAATCAAGTTTCCATCTGTTCATCAGTCCCTGCATCACCTAAAGTTCTCTGGATGGATTTTACCAAATTTGGACAGTAAATCTGAGATCATCTGAGTCCCAGAGCTTGGGTTCCCTAGGAAGCCAACTCTGAGATGGAAATCAGTGAGCAGGAGGTTAATTAAGGGGTACTCTTAGGACATCACCTGTGGAAAGGGAGGGGAGGGAATGGGAGGGAAGAAGGCAGGACAGAGGAGGAAAAGGCCTCAGATAACTCTATGGAGAGTTCCAAAGCCAAGATGCCCCTTCTCAGTGGCCCCAGTGAGACACTGAGATTTGAGGACAATTCAAAGAAGCTGTAAGCCACCTTCTGCAGTACTCCCAACAGCTGAGGGAATAAATCCCTCATTCCTGAAGTGGGATCTGGGCAGTGCATCATAGTGTCCACTACCGCCCATCTTCAAAAAGAAGGTTCCATGGTATTCACATAATTTATGGGGC